>NC_135178.1:29755334-30077834 GCF_041146795.1 Maylandia zebra
CGTTTTACATTATCTCACAGTGATATAATCAGAGTTCTGAAATGCGGTACGATTGATACACAGGAAATTAGTTTTAAAATGCCAAACAAACCAACAAAGGGAACTAATGTTATTTCAGGAATGATGTATAAGAGTTCAGAATGGGTTAAAATGAAATAAATAAATAAATAAATAATCTTTTTTTTTTTTAATTTATAGTTTATTTATTTAATTTGGGAAACTTACATTTTTTTTCTACATGCTCTGCATTTCAGTTCAGTTATTTTGAATGTAAAAAGTGCACACCTTGTAGAAGTGCCCAGTCTCATTAGTCCACTGATGTGTAGAAAGATCATTTAATAAGAATGATCAACATACAGTATAGCTGTGTTTAATGTCAATGTTTTAAAACTACTTGGGCAGATAAACGTGTGTATTTTGTGAAATATCCTAAAGCGTTAATAAGCTTCTCAAGTTTTGACCCACTGGCATTAAAAGACATGTTGCATCTTCCCTGCATTCATCAATGAGCTCTTACTCATTGTGGGTTCTCTACTCTCTACTACTCTGGCCTGACTTTTACATGACATTACGTGACTTGAGTAAACAGACTGCCCCTGTACACATCTGCGGTTTTTGTTTTGTTTTTTAATCCTGTTACTTCCGTCCTCCTTTATTGTCATGTTTACTTTTTGACCATAACAATTGTTTGACATCATATCTGTAATTCTGTTGATCCAGCTATTATAAGGTCATTACACTATGGAGCTGTATAATCGAACCATTGTGTTTAATTGGTCATATAGATCTAGCTTATTTGCTAGATCTATTTGCATAAAGTCAATTGATTACCCTACAAACAGAGAAAGCACCTGTACCTGAACTTTCTATCTGTGGTAAAGTCTGCTGTGGAATTATAGCACTCAATCAGGCAGGTAAAGACCTGCTTCAAAAGTGCTGGTTGAAATAAGAGCCGAAATGTTTGAAAATAGGAAACCTCTTATTGTCACTATGTATTTATAAACCTCTCTGCATTTAATCATCCTGTCTTCCTACCCTTACTCCAACTGGTGACGGCAGATGGCCGCCCCTCCCTAAACCTGGCTTTACTGGAGGTTTCTTCCTGTTAAAAGTGAAGGGTTTTTCCTTCCCACTGACGCCAAAGCGCTTGCTCATAGGAGGTCATATGATTGCTAGGGTTTTCTCTGTTGTGTCATCGTAGGGTCTACTTCATAATATGAAAGCAGAACTAAATTCATCTACATACCAATTAGGTCATTAGTTTTGCTTTTAAAGAATTACATTTTACAGCTGAAGTTTTGCAGCACTAAAAAAAGGAGGTTGTATTAAAAAAAAAAAAAAGAAGTTTGAAATTGCTTTAAATGTACCTTCACATTTCACCAGAGGGCAAAAAGTGTGATAGTAATTATCAGCCACCCTACAATATATGTACCTTAGTCTACCCTTTACTGGCAGACATTCATGTAATTGTTACAGTCAAGTCAGAGGCATTGCATCATAAAGTTTGAGTGTATTTAAAGAAGCGAGTCATCAACATGCACCGGTGTTTGTAATACCCTTGCAAATATTATTTGTAAATATTTTTTTTAGCTTTATGCTTCTTAACGGCTTTACTTCCACACGCAGACGTGGACATCAAAACAGGAAGGAGTCTGTGCGTCTTTAAACAGGCACCATGCTCTTCTCTTCACACATGCACACTTCTTGTTCCTCCACCTCCCCTCATTAATCCTTCCTTTTATTCACTCCCAGTTTGAGTGAGAGAGTTAAGGAGCTTGTTTTAGATACTTTGGTTTAGAAACACAGATTATTTATTTTTACGCGTTGTTTGTTTGTTTGTTTGTTTTTTAATGCAGCTGATATGCATTGTAAATGTTGTTCCCGAGACTATATTACAAGCCATGTAACCCATAGAAACCCATTTAATCCAGAAAATGGAATAAACACAGCTGGTGTCACTTTGAGGGGCCTACAAAAACAAGACATGTGTCAAGCAGCATTTCTCTTATCAAGGCTGAAAGTCCAGCCCCCTATGCTGCCATGTAGACATCAAAACAAACACTGCCATGCGCTCAAGTCAAAATTGCATCAGTGTGAGTTTTTGTTGGAATGTGAGTGTGTGTGTTTTCAATGCATCGTTTTCTTTTGCTCCACTCAATGCCATTGAATGGGGGAAGGTGTTCAGAGGGAAGACACACCCCTTTATCGCCAAATATGGAAAGCAACGTTCACTCTTAAAGGGACAGCAGGGTGTAGTTGTCTTCGTTTGTTTGCGTTGAAACGGAGAATCTTAAACAGTAGGAACATAAAATCCCATTACTAGATTTCTTTACCAGCTTTTCTGTGAAAAGCAGCGGACGAATCACATGAATCTCATTTCAATCTTCAGTTGTCAGTTTGTCTTGATCTGTTTCTTTTGCTTCCTCCTCCCCTGTCTACCCCCCTCCGCTCCTCCGCTCTCACCCCTATCCCCACATCTCTATATTTGGAGCTATGTGGCTGAAGACGTGTCTTGTTTTTCAAGCCACCTCTCTGCTAACTTTTACTGTTCACACACTCAAAAAGCCAAAAACAAACAAACCAAAAAACAAGTGCAACCATACTATCACTCAGCCAAGGAACCACCTATGAATAAGTACATGTCAGTACATGGTCTATGAGAGTGGTAGAGATTAATTTTGTATGCAGGTTTATGCACATATTTATTCTGGTGGCAGGTAGGATCAAATTATGTGTGTGACAGATTTTTATTTTGTACAAGGATTTATTTATTTTTTTAAAGCATGAATCATTTGTTAAGGAGCCATAACCTTAGAGTAATTTGTTAAAAGAGACACCACAAAGCTTATGCCCAGTCCACCCTCTTGTAAAACAGAGACAATACAGAAACTCTGCAGTAACTTGGCAGGAATAAATATTCCATCTTGTTTTGGAAACAGATAAAGGGTGTTACAGATGGAAACTGAGTTGGAGGTAGAATTCCTGTAGATCAGGAGTCCTAGAGGGAGAGAATGACAGAAAGTGAATGAAATTTAAAGTGACGAGTAGCTGTCAGTATGTTGGTCTTGCATGTCTCAACCAGTGTACATCTGATAAAAAGTCAACCCAGTGTTCCAAAATAAAAAAAAATAAAGCATAGACAGGGAGGTGTGAGTGTGCATCTCCAGGAGCACTGGACAAAGAAGTGTTCTAAATATGTGTTGAATAAGCACTCGCTCGACAGCCTCGAAGATATATGTTGTGGTCAACTTTCTGTGCAGTTTCCACCCACTGTATGCGTGCTTGTGTCAGTAGTGCACTGTGCTGTGTGGACTTCAACAACACCAAACTGAAGTAGTTCTCGGGTAATCGACATCCTGCTCCTTATTAGCTCACAGATGCTGCAATAGTCACACACACACACTCATAAGCACACAGCTGAGCGCTGCTCCTGGTCCTCTACTGATAAACTTTTTCACATGCACTTATTGCTCTATCAGTCCCACCACAGATAAGCCTTCTGCTTCATGCCTGCTTTTAATGTTCCACAGAGGAGCAAGAAATAGGGAAGCAGAGAAAGGGGGAGGGAGTGATTGCATAGTTATTAGCAGGTTTATTTTCTAAGACATTAACTTCTTTTATTAACTGTTATTCTTTAACCAATTCAAGCACACATGCACAACTTTACATGTGGTTGACTGTACAAAGAAAACTCGTCATGCTTGGAGATGAGTTGTGTGTTTTAATACACACTTTACGCAAAGTGTTCTTAAAGCCTGCACTCTACTTTTGCAGAACATTCAAAGCTTCAGCAGGTGGGAGGGCTTATGGATACTCACACCTCCTCCCCCTTTGCAATCCTTTCCTCCAGCCAATCAGGGCTTCAGCCACTACAGCTGACCCCCCTTCTGGTGAGCCAATCAGTTGGAAGCATCCCCCCCCCCCCCCCCCCCTCCTCTCCCCTGTATGCCTTCACTGCTGAGTGAGCAAAGCATGCCTCACTCTATCAGCTGAGAGGAAACCAACAGAAAGAAAAGCGCACACACACACACAACAGAGAGGATAGGATGGCTAGAAAGCTTAAAAGGAGGGGCCTGAAAGTACATAGAGGAAGAGGAGAAGTGGGAGGTGAGAAGGGTCTGTAGCATGCCAGATCGCTTTTGTATTCAAGATACTTTGGAGGTGTGCGAATGAGAGGAAAAAAACGGGAAAAGGGAGGACTCCGAAGAGAAAAGGCAAGGGAGGGAACCAGTGAGAAAACAGGGCTGCAAGTTTGTTGATGGGTTTTTCATTTGTGTATGTGTGACTGAGAGTGGAGAGAGGTAGACGGAAAGAAAACAGGATACATAGGCAGAGGGATAATTAGTGCATGCAGAAAAACTACTTGTCTTTCTTGCGACATTACCTATTTAGACGGAAGGAAGCAAAGACCAATGAGAAGCCAGGGAGTTAAGACCAATAAGGCACCCTAATCTAGTAGAAACAGAAATACACAAGAGGACACAGAGAAGAGACAACAGAGTCACCCCTCAAGAACACCTGATGAAATAGAGGAAGGAAGGGGAAAGACCGAGTGAGACAGCAAGATAATCTTTCTGCAAGGGTGAGTGAGACAAGTTCTCTTGGTGTGAAGTCAAGTGTACTAAAGCTGTTCCTGTTGATTGCTGTCATATTGTCAGCTGGGCTCGAATGACTCAATGTCTCCTAAAATGGC
This sequence comes from Maylandia zebra, assembly GCF_041146795.1. Taxonomy (NCBI): domain Eukaryota; kingdom Metazoa; phylum Chordata; class Actinopteri; order Cichliformes; family Cichlidae; genus Maylandia; species Maylandia zebra. Next base: position 29,760,028 of record NC_135178.1, read on the forward strand.
CACATGAAAGGCAGGCAGACAGATAGGCAGAGGGAGGGAGAAACAGAAACGGACCCTGTGTCAAAAAGGCATTCTCAGCAACTATGTCACTGAGCCAGCTTAGTTCAGACTGCAATTACTCTCCAGTCAGAATGCTGTGTGTGTCAACTCTAACGCTTTCTCGCTCTCGTTTATCAGTTTCACTGAACTTTACCTCTCTGTTCTGTCTTTCTTTGCCACTTCCTGTCTTCTGCCTTTTGTTTAACATAAACACATTCACAGACTTAGTGAGCTGTCATTCCAGTCCCTTGTGAACTGAGACTATAGTAATCTAATCAACAGCTGGTTGTTTGTAGAAACACCCAGTAACTTTTTCTTGTGGTGCTTTTTTTTTTCTCTCTCTTCTTTTTTCCCTTCTCTCTGTGTTTGTTTATCAGCCTTCAGGCAGAGTACAGGCATGGGAGTAGTTTGGGTGGGGATCTGCTAAAACTTGGTGAGACAATCAGGACATTTGGGAGGTTACTGACTTCATGCTGATGCTATCATGCCTCTAGATTGACCGAGGACATAAAGAGGTCAGAGTGCATTTGACCACCTAGAGATAGGGTTTCACAAAAGCCAAAAATATTGTGTTACTGACTGAAAACAAACTATTTTACCTCTTTAGAAGGGTGGGCAATTAACCCTATCCCATGGTCTTTTTTTTAATCTTGCAAGCTGGGAAAAAAAATCATCGATTTTACACAGTTGGCATAATGCCACTGTGAAGTCTTTGTCTGCCTCTGGAAGAAGAGAGACTAGAAATTTACCGTTAGCTATCCCAGTTTGATTTTTTTGCTTCACACTTTTCTCTGATTCCAAATGAATGAATGAAATGAGGGAGAAGGACAGCAGTGCAGTGGTTAGTACTGTTGCCTCACAGCAAAAAGGTCCTGGGTTTGAATCGAAGAGTGTGGTTTCTGTGTGGAATTTGCGTCTTCTCCCTGTGCCTGTGTGGGTTCTCTCGGAGTACTCCAGCTTCTTTCCAGTCTAAACACATGCAGTTTAGGTTAACTGGTGATTCAAAATTGGACGTAGGTGTAAATTCAAGTGTGACTGGCTGTCTGTCTCTCTATGTTAACACTGCAACCTGTCCATGGTGTATGATGCTTCTCACTCTATGATAGCTGGAATAGAAAAATGTTATGGATAGCTAAATAACTAAAACGTGTGCGTTTCCTGTGTTACCTGCAAAAATTCCCAGTTAGCAAAATGTTTGTATTCTAATAAAAGCATTTCTATACTAAAAGAAGTGAATCTTCACAGCCGTAAGAAGGTCAGCTGTTTTTATCTGAGGACTCCACCTATGAGAAATTGTAACTGTCGAAGAGCATGCAGTAAAAATATCTAAAGTATACAGTAGCTTTGTTGTTCTTCAAATCAGTTGAGGGTTGAAAACAAACCCAAGCCGTTGCAGGATTAAATTGCTAGGTTTTGAGTCTGATCTTTGACATCTCCATAGATTTTACTGGGAACTGCTTTTAGGTTGCATGATCACTTGCCTCTTAATGACATCTTTCTGCATTCATTTCTTTATGTATAGCCCAGTGGTTTGACATCCCCCTTGTTATGCCAAACACAGTTCATGCCCCTCACCACACAAAAAATCAAGCCACAAATCCCACAATTTTATCAGTTTCTAAGAATAAAAAAATATGAATATCCATATTCAGCTGCATCAGGAAACTATTATTGGTTTGTTTTCTCTAAAATAGTTTATTCACCTTAGTTTCAATTCATGTTTTTCTCTTCTATGGGTTGTCTTGACCTTACCAGGAGTGGCTCCACGTCCCAACATTAATGCCCACCCCACCTTTTGAACATGACTGTTATAGCTTAAGTGTGTTTTCAAGGATGTAGTCCATCCATGTGCAGCTTTGTTTGCTAGAAACCACAGGGTGTTAAGTGTGCTTTTGCCTGTTTTGCAGATGTTTGGTAGTTGCCACCCACATTACTGATGGGTGTCTAGTCTCATAAGCTCTGATTAGTCTTTCAAGTGGAACTAAGAGTGTATGTGTAAGCCATATGCCTTATTGTTAGCAATTACCACATCCCTAACACCACCTCCCATAATGATCGATTCAAACTCTTCTGGGCCTCTTGATGGGCTATAAGTCATCTGACCCAACACTGTTGGCATTCAACCTCATGACCACAATCTTCTTTGCCCTGGAGGATGCTCATAGACTGACACAGTGGTTGCCTATGTGTTGAGTGTTGTGCATTCCAATAAACACATACTTGTACATATTTCAACACACATAACCGAAATGTCTCAAAGAAAAGTAACTTAATACAAACGCTAAATAACAATATATGATAATGTGACTATTGCTTAGGTTGAAAAGTTGGAAAATGGTAATTTTTCCAGGAGGTTTCACTCTGGATCCCAGTTGTTTATCAAAATGAATAGGATCAGTGAGTATCCTATCTCACTGTCCTTTTGTTGTATTGGAAAATTATTTCCTGATTTAATAATAGGCAGATTTCCTTTTAATGTTTTTCCATGCATGACTCAGTCTGCTGTTGCTTTGATCCAGATCTAGGGCCGAGTCAGACAAACTAAGCTTTTTGTTCAGCAATTTTAATTTATTTTTGTCATCCTCTTTAACATTTTACTACTGTGTTTCTTAAAACTATACTCCTACTATTTTAAGTTCATTTTAACATGGATTTGAAGCAAACTGAGTAAAATAATATTAACTTCAGTTAATTCATGACTCATTAGTTGTTTGGGTTTATTTATTATAAGTTTTTTTTTTTTATTACTTCATATCTTTTTTTCTTTTCTTTTTTTTTTTTTTAGCTTATTTTAAAGATATTAAATTTATTTTATTCTAGTTTTTATTTCATTTTTGCAATATTTATGTTGGAAGATTTTTCTGCATTCAACCATTTTCAAGGAGTGTGTTGTTAGAATTAAAAAATTATATTTGAATATTATTTTTTTTAACATTGTTTTTCCATTTTATATGCTCTGAACCAACTGGCCTCATAACTGCTCGTTAATATGTAGCCATGAACATGCCAGGTTGCCCCTGACACTTGGGGGTGGGGCTCTATTTATACCATCCTCAAGGTCTTTGGTTTGGGTTGGCCTCTCTCGGTTCCCCTCATCCTTTATCTCTTTGCTTTCTCTGACCGCTGGTTGCTGTCAGGTGTTTTTAAGTCTTTTATCTTTCATCTTGGCCTTTTTAATCTCTTTTGTCTGTTTCTGAATGCAGATAGATTTATAGGCAGTGCTGCAGAGGTTATGTTGTTTGCAACTGGCTCACCAGTGATAGGCAACATCTTTATTACTTTTAGCAATGCATTCTTAGTGAAATGTAAGAAATTCTTTAAAAAACAAAGTTTTTTAATTAAAAAAAAATCTAACAATTCTTGTGTGGTGATAAAAACTCATTTTATTTGCTTATATTTTGGATAAGAGTTAATTTGGACATTTTATAATAAATTGCATATACTTTACGTGGGCTTTTACAGTCACTATAAGTACAGATTTTTGCAATCCGAACTGTGTGAGAAGCACACAGTTCAGATTGCATAGGTCATATGAATTTGAAGCAGATCAGATTTAACCTGTAGATGTGAATATGGTTTTCATAGGTTCTCTGACCTGAACTGCCACCATATCCAGAAACCTGAGACATTTTTGGGGTGAAGCCAGACCTTTCCCTCCCGTTGGTTACTGGATTAAGCCTGAGAAGGGCTGGGCAGCATCTGCCAGACTCCTGCTCCTTCAAAATAAGGTCAAAAATCAAGTGGGATCCTGCATAGAGCCAACTGGGCTATGCAGTAGGCTATGACTATAAATACTGTTGCTGACTCTTCTCTCATCCCCCCTGATTGCTGTGTGTGTATTTGTGTGTCTGTGGGTATAGTTATGTGTGATATAATTACTCGCAGTGAACTTTTATGATGTCTCTTTATCTGACTTGGTAAAAACACCAGGTCTGGTTTGGCACTCCCTACTCAAATATCAACAAAAAATTGAATGACCTTGGCTAGCAGGATTTATATTGGAACTGTCCTGTCATGTCCTCTTGCTCATATTTTCCTGTTTATAGTAAAGAAATCTCACACCAGTATGGGTAGTTTGGCTTGTAAAGAATCAGACTGATCTACTTTGTTATGTGTACATCTGTGTTTACAAACACTTTCCGCTTATGTCGTTTCTTACTGACATGCTTATTAGCAGCATATTGGCTGTTTATTAATCATCTGTTACATTTTTTTGTTTTAACATTTTTAGTGCCATTAAGAGGGAGTTATTATTCTTGTGGTGGTGTCACCTAGATTTGTGTTTTATGCTTCGTTTTTGAACTTAGGCAACATTACAGCTTTTACATAAGCGGCCAATAAAGTTACAACCATTCATACTTGTGTATAGTGTGCCAGCATTGTTCTGCACGGTCACTACCAAAACACTAGTTGGCGATATAATTTCTGTCTTTGAGCTGATCCATTTTTTTCCGATTGATTTAAATGATGTCGGCAGAAGTAAGTTATAGTGTAGGGTTTCAGTAGGGTTTGCAGTTATGATGTGCCTTTGGCATAGATTTAACACACAATAAATTCCACTTAAGATCCATAGTGGGCAAATTATATTAAGACTGTGATTTATGTGGAGCAGTTTTCGTAATAAAAGAAAATAACTAGGAAGTAACCGGGGAATACTCTTGATGGTCTTATAGTTGAGCTAATACATATACAGGCTGAAAAGCAACTACATTAGAATGTTTACTTAGTGTCACCAGATGTTTTGATGTAAAAATAAGATAAGCACTCCTCTTTATATGAAGCTTGTGCATCCTGGGGTTTATTTTTTTCAAAATAAAGTAATCCATTCTAACTACAAAGGTTTCACTCCTGACCATGTGATTTGTTGTATGAAGTCATGTATGCCATTAGATTAGATGTTTTGTATATATATATATAAACATCTTGTAATGTAACACAGCATGAAGGTTTAGTGAATGTAAAATTTGTTTTTTAGAGCAATAAGAAATATAATACAGTACATGCTCATAAATGTTATTGTTCAGTAATTCAAACACCTGCTGAAGGTCAAGAAGAGTGCAGCCAGTCATATCATTAGATAGTATAGCCTTTGGGGGGATTTTATTCAGCATCCAGTTCCAGCATTGGAAACATTACACCCGTATTTCCCTGTACTGGAAAATATGCATGAATACTCCAGTTCTTTTTTTGTTGCTTGATCTTTAGGATTGTGTCATCACTTCTTTTCACGTTACAGATTTCTGCCTGCGTCACCGCAGTTTCATCATAATGTTTTAAATGCAAAAAAAGCTGAAGTACCTGGTTTCTGTAATGTAGGTCTCAGTGGGAACCAACTATACTTCTCTTTTTATATGAGTGCCAGGGGAAGAAAGTCAGATTAATGTTCTTCATTTTCAAGCTTTGAATAAAATATCCAAGCATTTAATTGAACTATTTTTGATAGCTTGATACAACATAGGCCTGTGTCACAGTGGCCTGAAATTTTTAGTTGGCTGGAGAGATTTAATGGAACACTGCTATTTTGTAATGTTTCCCAATTTTTTTTAGATATATATTTTTTTGACGAGCATCTTTAGTCCCCCCCGCCACCCCCTACACCCTTGCACCCCCTTACCCCCCCCTGCACCCCCTACCATCCACCCTGTCTCCTTCACTCTCTCTAGCTCAGTGTGTCTTTTTCCCTCTTTGTGGCCAAGCACAAAGGAGTCGTTATCCTTGGACTACTGGTTGCCACGGTGACGGCTCACTGTGCCCCCGCTCCCCCACATTCCCAAATTGTAGTCCAAGTAGGTTTGGAAAGAGCTTCCCCTGGCCTAGCATGATTTAGTGTCAAGTTAGCTCTCCGAATGACTCCTCCTCATTTCATCCTCAAATGGGATATTTTTTTTTATACAGATAAGAGAGTGATTAGACAATTTTTAATCTGTTGACTTTTTGGTAACATAAAATTAATAGTAAAATATATTAAATGGCCTGCTTTTTAATTGCTTTATGCTTAAATATCGACATTCTAACTTACCCGCTTCTCACTCTAACTCACTCGCTCTCTCTCCTTCTCGCTCCTAAATCTGTAATTTAATTTGGTGTCCTGCCTCTTCACAGATACTGGGTGGAATGACCCTGTCATGATGCCTCAGCCATGCCACATCTCACGCCTAGGTGACCAAGGAGGGTGTGTCTGGCTTTCAGCCAATCACAGAGGGAAGCCCATTAGAATTAGTAACAACTTTGAGATATTTCTCCTCAAGAGCCTGCTACATCACTGACACTCTCCACCACTGGTAAATTTCAACCTTTGCTGCTCAAATCCAAATCTTATGTCTTTTGCATACAAAGAAGCATTAAGTGGTCCATTGTATATTTACTAACATGGTTTCCCAAGCTAGGCTGTAGTACTGAAAAGGAAAAAAAGCCTTTTTATCCTCATAAATTTGAATCGGCAACTTTGACTATTAAATATATATACCTGTAATGGTGCTGATTTCTTCTGTCACTGACAAGAACACTGACCTTTGTATTTTCTCTCAGGTCTTGGCTCCTGTGCCTACCTCCTTCACTCCGGTTTGTTCTTGACTCCTTGGTGTTTCCTGTTCACATGTTCTGGGATACTGGCTTCATTTTTTTGAGAGCTGCCATGGAGTTAGATGGGTTCCTTTAGTATGCTGTTAGATACAGCTTTCCGATGTTGTGCCAGATACAGCTTGTCCACACAGGGAGAATTGGACAAGGACGGGCACAGAGATGAGCTGTTGTTCTCAGGTACTGGCTTGAATACAAGTCCTCTGGCTTGGTGGCAGGGCAGCCAACCTTAGCTGACTAAAACTAAGATAGTAATCACATTCTTTTAAAAGATTTTAAGCCATTGTGTCTGAACTATTTGAGGCATGCCTTTTCTATGTAGCCAGGATGGGATTTTTAGCATCCCTGCTTAACTGTTTTTCTTTTAAAACTTGAGTCTTTTAATAATTTCTTTTTAAAAATGAGTTTTATTGCAAGTTTTAAGTCGTGTGTGTGTGTGTGTGTGTGTGTGTGTGTGTGTGTGTGTGTGTGTGTGTGTGTATCAATCACAAAAAGTTGGTTAAACTTACTTTTTAAATGTCAAAGAGCCTAACTTACAAATATTACAAAATAATCTCTGCTTTATTAAACGTTTTCCTGAATTGTAAAATTGTCTGTTGTTTCTCTCAGGAGCTTTGTGGCCAAGTGTCCTGTGTTTGACATCACTGCAAGAAGTGTAGGACTTACCCCTCCTGTGGATCATCTTGCTCTTGCACTTGTGAGGATCTACTTGACCTTGTTGCACAAAACTTAGTTTAGACTCTTATCCTTCAGCCGTCAAAAGATGCGGCACATTCACGTTGAGTTAGCCCACAAAAAGGCTCCACTAGAACTTCCGGCACAGGAGGGGGACCTGCCTCCCTCTTCACAGGGCTTAGACCCTGGTGTCAGACCAGGGGCACCCAGGCACCTTGACCAGGAGGAGTTGAGACTCCAAAAGGTCTACCAGCTCTCTATTTTCTCTCAGTTGGGAGGATTTACCACCGCCACAGAATCCCACACTGATGCCCAGCAGAGGCCTATTCGATCAGGTGTGAAAAGGGGGTTAGAGGAGCCTCAGTTAACTCATAAGCGCCCCCACCTGGGGGACTCTCCAGACAGGGAGGGGCTTGAAGGAGGGATGCTGTGTGGGCCAGTCACAGCTCAAGGTGCAGGAATGGGGTTAGCTGGTGGGCCTAGTGGATCTGGTTCTCTGTACTCTTGCATGCAGATGGAGCACAAAGACCCAGAGGAAGGATTGTTACCCAGGTCTCCACCCCTTTCCCCTACCCACAATCCTTCCCGACGCCCAGCTCAGTACAATCAAGATAGGCCATTTCCTGACGTATTTGCTCCACTCTCACCTAAATCAGCCCCAATGTGTGACCAGGGTCATTCCCTTGGAAGCTCAACTAGGACAGAGATACCTAATGGGAGCCGCACACCGACCCACTCACTAGGTAGCCCTGGAAATGACAGCTGTAGTAATGGGTCATCTGGAGGCCAGCCCAGCCCCCACATGTATGAAATGTCCACATATGAAACTCCTAACCCAGCCAGCCCAACCAGTCCCCCAGGTCCTTTTTCCCCACCACACCATACAGAGATGCAGGAACCAGGGGAGGCAACAGAATGGGAAGTTGGACTTGAATCCTCCCCACCTGAGCGAAGTGCCACCCAGGCTGCCACCTCCTCTAACGGCCTGGCTTCCTGTGAGAAAACTCCTAGCACTAATGGCCACCGTCTCTTTTCTGGAGGCCACTGGCCTGCCAAAAAGAGGTTGCTGTCTCCAAGTGATACAGGGGAGTCGTGTTCAGAAGATGAGGGACCCTCCACATCTAAGAGAAGCAGGCTGTCATTGCTCGCTCCAGGACTGGGGCCCGCTTCATGTCGTAGCACTGATGCTAAAGCTGCCCCTTACTGGAACCACCTGCTGCCCTCTGTTTGGGACCGGCCTAAGGTTAGCACACATCATCTTTATCATATGTCTCGTGGTCATTTTAATGCAGCACACATTAATGAACAGCAGTGGCACATTTCCATGATACCGTCATCGTTTTAAACCAGAAACCTGTAGAACTTGTATGCAGAGCCATCAGAGATTTTGAATTGTGATTAATGAAATGCATTTGAATAAGTATAGGTAAGAAATCTGCTATTCCTGACAGTCCTGTATAAGGGCTTGAGGTATTAAAAACACAAAAGCTGAGAGAACAACTAAAGGTAAAAAGAATGAGGTGATGGCTGGCTCATTATCATGCCACGCTGGAACAGGGAGAGCAGCTCCAGAATAAAGCCCATTCAGGGAGGGCCCATTGTTCCCCCACATGAGTATGCTGTGTCTCTCATGCTCATATGTATTGATACATCCTGCTTAAAAATGGTTCTGGAATTGAATTTTTTAACACTGGGAGGCCAGAAAGTGCTTTGAGTTTGTGGTATGGCGAGTATGCTAATAGGGTTCACTAGTTTCACTGGTTTCATGCAGTAGTGGGATCATTGTGACTGCAAGTGATTAGTGTGTTTGTGTAGCAGGGAGAAACAGATAGACTTAAGAAAACACAAAACAGGAAAGGGAATCAGTGACAGATGAGGCAGAGTTAAAGAAAAGCAGCTAGGATAGACTGTCACAGGCAATATTTCAGTAAACAAAGGCTGGAAATAAGATATTTTAGGTCATACGGAACGGTGGGACAAGATAATTTTCAAAATGCCGTCTTTGGATTTAACCAAATGTGAGTACGAGCTGACAAGCTGACAAAGAACTTCTAGCTCTGAAGGGAGCAACTATAACCAAGGATTAGCTAGTAACGATAAGTTAATGATGAGTGAGAGATTTTCTGTGAGAAAATGGCTAGCAGGCAGCATGGGTTTGGCCAGTGGCGAGTCACCTGAGAATAGGGTGGCCTTTATGGTCATCGGAAGCCTGGAAATGGGGAATGTATGCATGCGTGACACAACAACCACTAGTCAGTGCACAGTAAGTAGGACACCTGAAATATGTAATTACACTTAACAATTTAGCTCACAGCACCATAGAAAAACAAGCACTCCTTTATGATTATGAGTAGCTTAATGATAAGTCAGGATGTTAACAGAGGGGAAAAAAACAAATCATACTCTTTCCTCTATTTGTCTTCACTTTTTTTAGACCTCCACAGACTGCACAAGATCAGGAAGACGACTAAAGAATGGACTGCGGTTAAAAAGGTGAGTAATCCACTCCATTTGTAGTCAAATATTAATATTAAAGAGACAGCATATACTAAAAATGAATTTGGGCTGTGTTCAGACTGAACGTGAAATAAAATATTTTTGTAAATCCACAAATGTTTGTGCGTAAGAGTCCTGCAGTTTGGCTCACTTTGCTCCAAGGCCTCTCCTCACCGTCCCAAAGTAGAATCATACAGCTGCAGTTGCCCAAAAACTGTAATAAGGTTTAGGCCCATTTCTGATTGCCAGGAGAATCCACAGTCTATGGCTAAAACTGAGCAGAAAGTCTTTCACAGTATTTGGAACTTGCACTGATGGATATTTCCCTCTATTCAAAATGTCTGATGCAAATTTGTGTCAGTCGGCATCTCTGAATAGACTTTGTAAATGCACAGCGCTATTCACATTTGGTCTGAAGACTCTATTAACTGTTTTCACCCACCTACACACATGCGCACACTTATCTATAAAAACTCTCAGCCAATGTCATACTGACTTCACCAAAATCAACATTGGGAAAGGAAGTGGGAGTTAGAGCAGGTCTTCTGTTGTTTTTTAAATTAAAGGGTTTGTGCCTGTACTCGAATATTCAGGCACACTCAGAGGCATGTGACATATTGGTTAAGACTAAATTAGTGTAATCTTAACCACTAACCACCGGTCTCTTTTGTGTGTGTGTGTTTATGGTCATATTCAGTCGGCAGCTGCGCAGCAGCAGTCACACAGACACCGGCCGTTCCACACGTTCCAGTGGGCCTACATCGTCCATCAGCAGATCCCTGCTCGGCAACTTTGAGGTGCGAATTCTATTTTATTACTTGCAGCAAAAGCAAAACATTAACAAGGACCAGTTATGATTGTTATAATAGGTCCCCATTATCTTATCTTCATGCATCCTGTCAGCTCATTCTCTATCTGACAGCAACAGTTTTAGCTCTTCTCACTTAGAAAGTGTCCTCCATTTAAACCATTTATTCTTACTGCTTGCCTTTCACAAACAGAAGACTTGAGCTTCTTATGGGAGGAGGCTGCTGTGCCTAAGATGACCATATTAAAGATATTTGCACTTATTGACATACTACACAGCCAAGAGTAGAAAACTTTTTTCTGAAAATGAGCATAAAGAACACTCAGAACATTTGTCTTAAAGGAATTCCTTGAGCGTACACTTTAGCCATGTTTATTATCCACCAGTGTAGTAGTATGTATGACAAAAACCAAGCTGAAACATATTAGGTCTCCTTTAACTAGTAATGTAATGTAATGTGTCCCACATGGAGATGGGGATAATCTTGGTTCTTCTTTGGCAGCATACACTTGGAGAAACCTTTAAGGTACATTTTTGCATTGTAATGTAATTCAGTACAAATTGTAACCTGTAATTCCAACTCAAAGCCATTTGGAAAAACAAAACAAGAATTTTAGTGATTTTTTTTTTTCTTCTCCCCATTCATCTACACAACTTGGGGCAAAGTGTTTGTACCACAGGGTTTTTTTTTGGTTTTGTTTTTTAAAAAACACGTGTAGTTTTAAGGAGCATTTTGGAGGACAAGTCCACATGCTGTAGCCTCTGCAGGGCATGGCCATTTTAAAAGTGTGGCTCTCTGCCAAAACAGTTTTTCCTGAATCCCCCTTAGACTGGAGCCAAGTTTCTCAGCCTTGACAGGCTAAAGCTTTCAAAAATGCAAAATCCACATAATATAAACCCGACAACCTGCAGTCACAGCCCGAAGGTCATGTTTGACAACTTTGGTGGAAGGAAAATGTGATCTTTAAAAAAAATACATATAATAATTTGTTCTTTAATTAAATCCAACATGAGCTGGAATTAATAATAAACCAGAAGAAAGTAGTTTTACCACGACTGCAATGACAGATTTATTTTAATTATGCTCTGACAGTGGATTTTTTCGTACTGATGCACCTAATACGGTGATCATTTGCATTTTGTAATCTGTATAGGGTTCTGTTTAGACAGTTGTGATTTATTATTGACACATTTTTTTTTTTTTAACTGTTTGATTGTCTGCATGTAAGAGGACTTGGCCAATTAGGCAGTTGAAACAAGGATAGAAGCTGGTTTACGATGACAGGTGTTCTCATGAGAGCACTGTCAAGATGTTACTTTTGTTTTTCACTACAGCCTCTACATTTAATTGTCAATGATGAGAAATGGATTCTCAATCTTAAGAGTTTCATTTGTTAATTAAACAGACAAATAAATAAATAAATATTGCTATTTCACAGTTTTATGCTCACAGTGTTGCTGGTAAACAGATGCATATTTTAACACTGTCCAACTGAGCTTTGGTTTCAATTAAAATAAACAAAAGAAATGTGGATCTTTATGGATTTCACAGTCATGGGTTTATCTGATTCACCACCCAGTTTGACTCGTGAGTCAAATTGACATTTACAGTTTTAATAGACTCTCTAAGTCTACAACCCATTTCACCTTCTGTTGTGCTTCCCAGGAGTCCATACTGAAGGGGCGATTCTCCCCCTCAGGCCGAATTGAAGGCTTCACAGCAGAGATCGGTGCCAGCGGCTCCTACTGCCCACAGCACGTCACCCTGCCTGTGCAGGTTACATACTATGACATCTCGGAGCACAGCGCACCCTCACCCTTCCTGGTCAGTGTGTTTGTGTGTGTGTTGTGCTATGTTTTTATGTTGTTGTGTATATCCTTAGTCAGGAAAGAAAAAAAGATAAACGAAATGTTTGCTGTGGTTTGTTGGTTGGGGAAAAAAATAAACCCAATTTAGAGATCAGAACTACCAAAACAATGCACGTGTCTGATTGATGTTGATTTGCCTCTTCACAAGCAGATGTGGAAAATGTCTTTCTGTGCATATGCTACGATGCTGTTCTTCAGTTCATCGGGAAATAATGTACATTTATTGCATATGCCAAGAAAGCATTTTAGCAGTGTTATGAGGAAGCCCTGATGTGCTTTAATCCTGCTGGAAAAATGGAAAAGCAGCTGTTTCACTTTTAGATTAATTCCTCATTTCTACTTTGATCTGCGGTGTATAGTGAAGGTCAGGCCTCCTTTGATTCACTTCTTTGAACTCTTAATTTGACTTTCCATGCAGCTGCCTTTACAACTGCACTCTGCTGCAGTAGTTTTAGAGTTCATCAACTTCATTTCTGAATTTCCTTTTTTTTGGTTTTACATGTGTTATCAATACAGATATGCAGATTTCATCTGTGTTTTGGAACAGAAATGGAAAACTACTGCTGTCATACTGCTGCGCTGCCACCTACATTTTATTTCATGGCGCATAGTCTTCGTGTAGGTTTTAAGTATTAAAATGTTACAGATTATTTCATCATTGCAGTGACTGAGGATATGTATTCTGTGTCTCTTTTTTTCTCACAGGGGGTAATATCCCTCGAACCCCTTGGAAAGAAAGGATACAGCATACCCAAAGCAGGGACCATCCAAGTGGTAATTTTATGTCATTCTTAATTTAAAAAAAAAAATATATATGTATGTGTGTATGTATGTGTGTGTATATATATATATATATATATATATATATATATATATATATATATATATATATATATATATATATATATATATATATATATATATATATATATATATATATATATATATATATATATATATATATATATATATATATATATATATATATATATATATATATATATATATATGAGAGACATTTTGGTCATGTTTATACTTTTAAGGGTCACATATCTGTAATTATTATAGCTAAGCCATTGAATTTAAATCATGCTGAGCTATCTCATCTATTCCTGTTGTGTCCTCAGACCTTATTTAATCCCAACAAAACTGTGGTGAAGATGTTCCTGGTGACCTACAACTTTAATGACATGCCTGTTAATCATATGACGTTCCTGCGACACCGCATCTTCTTGGTGCCAGTAGAGGAGGGAGCTGAGGGAAAAGGCGAGGCGTCTCCAGGAAGTGGAATGCTAGATAGGAAGAAGATTCTCTGCTACCTTATACATCTCAGGTACAACTAAGGTTTTATGTGTTTTGCTTTGTTTTTTTTACTTTTTATGCCAGAAAAGGCTAAAATGCTCCATTATCACGTGACTTTAAAAGCTTAGTTGAAACGTCTATATACTAAAACATTAATAAAACTTTGTGTTATATAAATTTTTCATTGAATATTTAAAAGTTTTGCAACCTTTTTTGTGCTTTTAGTCATATTCTTGGCTCAAGTGGAATGTATTTGTTTTGCCAACCTCTGTTTTTGGTCTGATTTTTCTTAGATTCCAGAGCTCCAAATCTGGAAAGATATACTTGCACAACGATATCCGGCTGCTATTCTCCCGCAAATCCATCGAAGTGGACACGGGGATCCCATATGAGCTGAAATCTTTCACCGAGGTGCCAAGAAACCCCAAATACTCCCCCCGTGTGTGATCCCACCTTGACCTTTTGACGTTCCGTAATGCCAACGCAGTCTCTCGTGTGCTTCCTAAAGAGGAGAGGGGAAAGTGACTTCTAGAATATTGGATATAAAATTTTGAAAAGACTCATGAGAAATACCAGAAGCACAGAAGACACATGTGCACATATGTCACAGTGTTGGTATTTGGAAAAGACCTGCTTTTTATGCATTTATTCTCCACTGAGAGCCCACATGCAGATCGAAAATGTCACAGGAACAAGCATGGGTTTCTTTGCACCTTCAGTTGCTGAAAAGATGAAATCTTGATGTCAGGGTAGTCTAGCATGGATGGTATTAAAAGCAGGACTTTTCCAGGACCTTAATCTGTTTAAAAGAAAAAAGTAAAAAAAAAAAATGCACAAACACTGACGCAGACACACAAACACACACCAAAACAGACTGACAAGACTCATGCCCGGGACATGATACAAGCATAACAGCAGAAACACTTCTGGTGGTGACTCTGAGTTCAGTGTTAACATGCATGCCTTGTGACTTAAACACCTGAATTTTCCTCTAGTGCCGTATCACACTGTCCTTCACTCTGCCTGCAGCTCCAACTGCCTCATTGGACCAATAATTGTAACAGCAATTTAAAAAAAGGAAGAAAAAAAAAGCCGTAAACAACAGTCCCATCCCCTGATCGTGAGGGTTATTTACCTTCTGAGGAGCAGAGAGGAGATGAACAGAGACACAAACACTAGTGAAAGCAAGGGCTGAAATTGAATCGGCCACTTTGTTTGGATGTCTCATGTACAACACGACATGACAACAACACGGCGACATGATCTGACCAAACTCAGGACATTTGTTGAAGAAAGGAATTCTCTTTTTTTTGTTTTGTTTTTGTCTATCTGTCACGGTACAGACCACTGTGTATACATGCGAGTTTAAAAAAAAAACAAACAAAAAAAACCAATGAAAAAACTAAAACTTGGGAATCCACTTCATTGTATGTAGCCAGACTGAGGGACACTGTGCTGTTTTCTTTTCTTTTTTTTTTTTTTTTATTTCCTCCTGTTTAGATACTGTTCTCTGCAGTCAGATGTTGGAGCAGAAATTGGGGGGGGAAGACAAGCTGTAGTTTTGTTTTTTGTTTTTTTTAATTTATGTTTTCGCAAATGTCTTAATAAGCAATATGCTGCACAAAGTAGAGTGTGTTTTTCAGCCAGACAAGCTTTCTCTCTGGAGGCAGAACAAAGAAAGCAGAGAAATGAGGGTGAGGGAGGGGAGGAATAATGAGGGAGGACGGGTTGTGGGGTATTTAATATGAGAACGGGATAGTCTATGTATATTTAAAATAATAAACTCTGCGACTGGCAAGTAAAGCCCCAGCGTCGTCTCCTTGTTTGAATGGCATTGCGAAGACACTTCGTTTTTATAACATTATGGCTGATGTTCACACTCATACTGACTTTGCCATGTGAAATGGTTAAAGGTCGGGATGTAACTATAGTCTATATCAAAAGTATCTGTGAAGGTTCTCAGTCATCCAGGTCATCGTAGTCTGAGCTTGGAAAGAAAAGCGTCTGGACTTCTTTAGGTTGCTTGAAGACGTTTCACCTCTCATCCGAGAAGCTTCTTCAGTTCTAGGGTTCAAAGGGACTAAATAAGTCCAGACGCTTTTCTTTCCAAGCTCCTTAGACTATATCAAAAGTAGTTTTCCTCATCAGTCACAATGCAAATGGGATGTTTAAATAAGGGGTTGCACTCATAGATAATACTGTCGGATTTATCACTGCATGTCAGGTGTTCAATATTTACTCTCAACTGGCATTGCAGAAAGTATTCAACTTTCCGGCAGATCCCTCTCTAGGGTTTATGAAGAGCGGTCTGAAAAAGAGCATTTCTCTGAGCAAAAAAAAATGTCCAGGAATGCCCGTATACTATATAGTATACGGGGAAACAGCTGAGTAGAGGTTGCAAAACAAAGCCTGAGCATAGTTATTTCATCCATCTGAATCCAACGCTTGCAAAGTGTTTACTATCCTGCATGAGAGAATTCTTCAAGCTGTAATGTGCTGAGTGGCTAAAAACAGACTGCCTTTGCTGTTCTGGGCAACTCTGCAAATATGAATGTCAAACTCTGTGAATGCTATTCACACAGCACTACTGAAGGAAAAAAAAAAAATCCATGGCTTGTAAGTATTCCCCTGGTAAAAATACTGAAGAACCTCTATATATATCACACCAACAATACAAGCAATCATTCCTGAAATACACTGGTTATAGTGTGGGAAGATTTTGGAGAGGAGAAAAAAGTATGCAGTGATCCTACACCTTATTCAGGAAAACACTGAGTGTCTGCACCTAAAGAGTTTATTTGTGCTACTGCTACTGCCTATTACCTCTCCCAAGGTATGGGCTGCCAAAGGTAGATCTCCAGAGATTTTAATCCTTCCTTACGGTGTCAATAAATACATTAAAATTAATGTGGGGCATTCAAAGGCAGCTTGCCTCTTTTCCACATCGGTTTGAATGCATCTTTAAACATCACAAAGCAGACAAATTAGATTTACCTCCGTGTAACTTACAACAAAGCATATTGGATGGATTAAATGAGGGTGAATAACACTGTTTAAATTTTAACCAGATTTTATAATTTGGCTAAACTCTTTTTGATTTTCTTTCTTGTTTAATACATTTGCAGTTTCAGTTTTGCATTGTGAATGAATTCCTGGAAGAATCCCTGAAGGAGAACGTGTGAAAGTACCTCTTCAGCCTGTTTCACTGGGTTTGCAACACTTGTGTCAAAGTATTTTTGACCCCTGCTGGTAGGGGTCAGTACTGCAGCTCCACCATAGGCACTGGCAGGAGGCCTATGAAGTGCTCAGGTTTTCATTGACTTGTAGCTTGTCAGTACGATTCAAACTAAACCACGTATAGATAACTTCAGAATTTCTTTTCCAGCTGTACCTTGCATACAAATGATGTAACCTCTTTAAAACTCAGATCATCATCTTTTATTTTATGCCGATTGCCATAAAATCCTTTATAATTCTTATGTTGCTGATAAGATAAGATAAGAACCTTTATTAGTCCCACACGTGGGATAGGGACTCATCACACAAACCTTTGCACCAGTATTTCCGAGTAAAATTTTATTGCTCCATGTGCCATTACACCATCCAATAGCATCAATGGAAGTTTTTTAACCATTCCTTTATGGGCCTTAAATCCAGTTTACAATACAGCATTCTGTATGTTTGTTTTTCCTAATTATGAGACAGTTGAGAAGTTCAGGGGTACAACTTTGTGGGGCGCTTAACAAATAATAAAGTCTTGGCACATTCTCATTACATATGTTCAGCTGTTACTGTTGTGAAAATATTACTGACAAATGTGTGGGAGGAAAGTGGCACCATATGCTCAAGACTCAAAGCTTTCTTTTGAAAAATAAAGACAATATTTATATCATACATTTATAGGATACAAAACCTAGTTTTCTACCAAAGAAACCAAAACCATCTTTGCATTTGTAACCAAAAGAGAAAAATTAAAACTGTGGTCTAATCTCCTTTGATAAGATGTTCCTGCCTCATGGTGACTAGTGCCCCAAACACATTTGCCTTTCAAGTTTTCTTTCCTCCATTTTTATTCATTCATTTCTGAAAGACTGCATAAAGTAATCAAAAACAAAACCAACCTCTATTAACAACAGCTGGTATACTTAATCTTGCTTAAAGCCATTGGCATTTTGATTAAATTCCTGAGTTAGTGCAGTTACTTCCTCCAAGTTTGAGTCTGCATGTCATCAGTCAGTGTGCTGGCGGCACCCAGTATGGCTTGGCTTAATACTGACAGGTGGTAGTGAACTTTGTCCCAGTCGCTGGCCTGCCCTGATGACTCAGCATTAGCATAGGCATCAGCTAGACCTGGGAAGGTTTGTTTGCCAGCACTGCTTGAGGCCCAGATAACATGCCTGTGTAACACACAACAAAATAAAGATTAGCTCAACAGTGTTATCAAATGTGTTTCTGAGTTACAATGAAACAAACAATTCACTACACTTGGTATCTCTTGTCAAAAGACTACTAAATGTAACAATCAACAGAGCGTAACAGCAGCCGGCCAAGATTTAACCTACTGGCACTGCCATATTCAAATCACTAGTACTGTTAAAACACATTGTCTTAATTCCATGTGTTTACCTTCTGCATATTGTTCACTAGCTTCTCCCAAGGGCTCCTTGCCCCAGAAATGCCGTACTACTGCATTCCATGTTTGTGTATCACTGTTACTTCTTTCACTATAGGTATTAACAACTTTGCCAGCTCCAGTGGCTCCATAGACTTTTGCTGTTTGTGGGGGTTAAAAGGTTACTTAAGGCCTGAGGCCTTATCCTGGTCCTATTTAAGATAGTAGGCATAACCATTGTAATCATGTCTTGATTAACATGTTTTATTAACAGTGGGACTTCACTAACCCCCACAATCCTTCTTCTCTCATTGTGTACTGTGTCCTGCATGACACAGAAGACTCCACTAGGCACTATAATTTTATTATTTTCCAAAGCCACAGAAATCTCTGCGCAATCCACTGGGCCACATTCTTACCTAAATCCATATTTATCTGGGAAAGCCAGAGGGTCCAAGAAAGCTCGATCCAGAAGCATGAGTTGGTCATTGATCCATCTAACCTTAAGCGGCCTGAGGAAAAAGACATGGTAAAGCAAAGGGGGCTGGTATTCATTTCTGTTTGAATGGATGTGGATATGACTGTGCACATACTGTATGTAATGTGTGCACCTACGTTTCATTTGCCAGGTCTGGACTTTGAATCACCTTCTCCAAATTAGAAACTGCAGCACGAAAGCTGGTCACTGCATGTTTAAGGGGTTCTGAAACGAGATACAGATGATTGCTGTCACCCAGTGATGATTGTATTCTTTTATTCTCTCTAATTACACTTGATTATTGGGGTAGAACATAGATATACAAGACAAAACATAGATGCACAAGACACTTTCAGAGGGTATCATTAAAGTATAAGATGTGTTACCTAGCTCCAAAAAGATCCCCTCCCCCCACATCTCTCAAAAGATCTCCTGTACTTACCCATTGAAATGTTCATAGTTTTAAGTTTCTGCTCATATAGGTTCAAAGCAGTGCTGAGGTATTCCTCCAGACTTTCAGCATAGTCAGCGCAGTTTAATGGCAGGATCAAGCTATCAGCCAGTCGGATCAGGACATTTCCTGCAGTCCTGGCTACAGCTTGATGACCGAAAAAGCCTACAAGAGAAGGTATGAGCTAATGTTATAAAGGAATAATTTGATTCTTTTCAGCTAATTATTTATTTTCAGTGATCAAATCTGAAAACAGAAAAACCACAACTCAGAAAATATTTTCTTGAGAAATGCAACGCTTTTTCTTTTTCTTCCATTGCTGGCAAAATATTTTCCTGTCATAGCACTATGACAGGAAAGGGGTTAGACAAGGATTCATTTATTCTACTTACTGTGCAAGAAGTAGACTACTAGGGGGAAAAAAAAATTCTCACCAGGATCAATGTACTTTGAAGCATAGTCAAAAGTGTCATATGCTGTGTGATATGCAGGATAAATCCGAGCATTTGTTTTAGTCTGTGTGAAGACAAATATATATACAATAATAGTTACAATATTATCTTAATGAGCTCAGTTAACACCTGCCTTCTCCTAATATATGTGAATGCCAAAATAAAACACTTTTTGCAGCTTATTTTGGTTTAAAATGTACAATGAACAACTGGCTTCAATGACCAGAGCATTTAACTGTATCTATCATTCTTATTTTTAATACACAATCAGTACACGCTAGTTAAAGCACATTTACTGCGACTGCACAAAAAGGCTCTAAAAGCAAAACTGTGCAGTATTATTCTGTCTATGTGTCAAATCGTGCAATCGTACATCTTTAGTACCTTGTCATATGTGTATGACATGTCCATGGAGGTGATTCCTAGATAATGGCTGAAGGGAGCATAATCACTCCCTGCTCCTGTCAGATATCCCATCCTGTTGAAAGAAGATAGAAAACATCACATTGGGAGCACATTCTGAGATATTTCAGCAGAGAGACATGGGATAGAATTAAATATGAATATATATAATGAAAACACTGCAAAATTCTGTTAAAATACATATCACAAAGAAAGTAGGACTTGGCCAACCAAACCAACTGTCTGTTAGATCATTTAAATGATTATGATGACATAGAACCAATAAAACTAAACAAAAAATCAAATTCTGTATCTCATACATTATTGTAAATACACAAAATATGCAAATTGCATATCTTAATTGCTTCTGATTAGGTTTTAAGCTCAGATTGTGTTTTACAAGTCTTTTACATTCTAACAATGAACCAGCTAACACTACTGTGGCCACTGGTAATTTAAAAAACTAATATGTTTATACCTGAAACATGCGGAATAAAATCTATGATGTCAATATAATATCTAGTTGTTGTTGTTTTTTTTTAAACTTTCAAATAGAGAAAAGTGATTTTGAATAGAATCCTAGACAACTGTTCTTCCAAGATTCAATGCAAGATTAACAAGATATGGCTGCAGTTTATTACCTGGGAATTAATCCATGGGTGGGGCTGGTTTTGTTTGTGTACTGTAACCAGTTGTCATACACAGATTTTTCGTGGCCAGGTGCTTTAACCTAGAAAACAAAGGTCAGTAATTCATATGATAAATAATCCATCTTGATTGACAGACTATTGCAATGTAAAGTCGGAAAGATACTCTAGAATAGTCTAGGACGGGTAGAGATTTTTGTAAAAATGGATAAGTGCCTGTAAATAGGACCAATACCTACAAGTACGAAGACCTATCAGATGCTTATTGGGTTCAAGTTTCACTAAAATCTAACCAAAATGAGGAAACGGTAACGATTCTTGTGAAAAACGGTATTGGCGCCTCACTATCACATAAGCTCATTGATTCTTAATTGATCCAGATTAGCTAAAAACCACACTTCTGAGCAGTAAAAGTCTTGGTTTTGTCTAGATAGTAGTTAGTCAAAGGGCTCACCTGTTTTGAAGCTTTAAAGATGACATTCTGCATTGATGGCATGCCTGAAGCTCCGAGAGTAGCATTAGCTGAATAATGCAAGACAACAATTGTTTTGCAAGAGCATCACTATTAAACCTATAAATTCATCTTAGGTGTGTTAACACAGCGTTTCATTTCATGCAGACTATGTGCAAAAGAATCAGATTTAGATTTATATTTTTAACATTTCTTAAGAAACTCCAGGAGCATTTTTTTTTCCTGTTAGCTGTTTGTGTCGTACTGGCTGATTGGAATACATTTAAATTTACTTCTGATGTACAGGTGCAGTGTGGAGCTTCTTACCAAATACTGCAATGTCCACGTTTATGTAAGCAACACTTCGTTCACTGAGTGCTGCAAAGTATTGCTGGAGCAGAAACAAGAACGAGGTCAAGTGTAGAAGAATGTGCACTTTATATCTTTATATCTTTAACACAGATGGCCATTTTACACATTGCTTGGAGTTGTGGGTAGTCTTGTGGATAAATTGCAAATCACCTCTGTGTATTCTGCAGACCCAATAAGGCCAAACTCCTCAGCTCCCCAGCTTCCAAAAATAATGGACCTGCGAGGCCTCCAGGTGCCTACAATAGAGAGCCACAGAGGTCAGCCTTTATCGAGAACTCTATACAAACAGTCATTCATTCCAGCTCCTCCTCACCCTGTTTGACCATCTTGCCCAGCACCCTGGTAATTTCCAGCATGACTGATGTGCCGCTGCTTGGATCTATCGCACCATGAACCCAACTGTCCCTGTGGTTGCCGTATATCACATACCTGTCTGTGGATATAAACACAGCACTTACACAAAATAATCACAACATCAAAACAGCTGATCTTAAATTGCCGATCCAACCTTGGTCTCACCTGGCTCCACACTTCCTCTGATAAAACCCATTACATTAGAGGAGGGTTTCACCTCTTCATAGTTGTAGATGTCCAGTTTTACATCACTGACATGAAAGGCAACACAGAAAAGGGGACAAAGAGGCTTTAACTGCTGCTCCAAAAACATGTATTTGTATAAATGGAATTGGTTATTCAAGTGTAAATCATCTGACATGAAATTGTATAGTGAATAAAAATGATCAAGTTGGCTGGCGAATTAAATGTTTACTACACTGATTCTAAATTATCTAATTGAATTATTCAAAAATAGTTAAGTTGAAAAGGTCTGTAAGGTTTTTTACTTTTTAAAACTTTTTACTTATACTGTTGGTTACCTGTTGGTGAAACTGGATGTAGGTTTGAACCCTGGACCACCAAAATTGTAGGTACAGTTGAATCCTCCTTGCCATGCATCTGGAGCTGGTTCTCCTCCCAACTCACTGAAATGACCAATGGAAAAAATATATTATTAAAGTAATCATCACCTTTGTTAGGCTGTATCAGTTACACATGCAGATCTATCTTGTCACAAACCAGATCAATCGATAGGCGTCCTCAAATCCGATTGGTTGAGTTGGAATAGGAGGAATGCCTGTAATGTCTGTGGCATTGATTCTGTATGTTTCCTCTGTAAAATAAATGATTACATTTAAGAATTGAAATAATAAAAAAGGAATTAAACATGATTTAAATTTCCATAGTGTATGTGTTTGAAGCTATATAGCGTGTATCTTTTTGGCGTGTGGAGAAGTGCAATGGTTAACCTTTGGCAGCCAAGTGAGGTGTCAGCAAGTCTCCAAAGTCAATGTTGTAGGAACCTCTTTCCACGCCACTGGGTGGCATGTACCAGGAGTGAGGATACGTCTCATTGGCGTCTGACATGAGACCATCGTTCATGTCCAAAGGATCTGTATAGACAAGCACTCCAACGACGCCATATGGTGCTGCATTGATGGCCTGGATGAGACACATAATGCATTTTGTAAACAGTAATTTGTTGGTTTACACTTTTATTCTTTTATAATTTACATTTCAGTTGTCATCAAACCTGTCCACTCTAGAGGAATTTGAGCTGCAAAAGTGCTATATTAATAAAGTTAGAATTTACTAGAAGTGTGTGGCGGTAATCTTCTTTCTTTTTTTTTAGCTCACGTGATGTCAGCGTATCTTAATATAAAAGTTTGTGACTACAGAATAGTGTTTATGTAGATTAGATAAAACAATTATGCCACTTGTTAAAGTAAGAGTTTGAACTAACATGTAACTAGTGGCAATAAGAATTAACCCTGTTGCTTAGTTGATGGTTTTTGCTTATAACCAAACAAAATTGGGCTTAAAATGTACAAATCGGTGATTTAATGATGCATTCTGAAACTCACTTTAGCCGATCTTCCTGCGCCACCATATTTGGTGATAGCAATAGTTCCTCTGAGGTCCACTGTCTTGTTCAGTTCGCTGTAGTCACTTGGCTTCCCCTGATTGGCATAAACCAATTTCCCCTAAAACCATGAGAAATAGAAACGCTCTGTGAGCAACAGAAACTCAAAAAAGTGAACTGATATGAAGAAAAGGTGATTTAAATCTTTCTGTAACCAAATTTTAAAACATTTAATGTTTATGTAATGGTCTGTTAATGCTCCTCTTTTATTTGCCACTTACATTTTGTATCTTTGCTAGTTTGCTTCCTGTCTTTGTCTTTTTTACCCCTTAGTCATTCTCTGCCTTTCCCTCATTGGCTCATAGTCCAGAACACTGTTATCATCAATATCAATCTGGTATCAATCTGGTTGTTAGTAATCAGTTTGTGTACTTCACAGAATCACTGTATGTCCCTGTTTGAACCTTTATGTAGCTCTTGGCATTCAAGTGTTTTACTATTATCTTAACTTTGCTTCAGTTTCCCCTGACTTTACTTTTGCTTTGCATTTTGCTGCCACCTTCAGTTGGAGTTCGTTTGCCTGCATGTATTTTGTATTGTCTCTGGGGAAAGTTTTTTATTATTATTATTATTGTGTGTTCTGCATTCATAAAGTGAGTCGGGCTAGAACAGTCTATTTTCCTAATCAGGGTATCATTTTTTTTACTGCCATGAGAAAGCTTGACAGTGATACAAATCTTTACAGACTGGCTCTTGACGTTTTGCTAACGCAGTCTACATCATAACTCGTGAAATTATCAGTACTTGGCAAGTCTATGAAAGACATTTTAGCCTTGAAGTTGATGTTGAGAAGTTTATGGCACCAATAAACAAGCGCTATTGCCTAATTTACTGAAAAGTGTGACACTAAAATAATCTGTGATTGTAGCATATTCATTCATTTATTTATTTTTCCATTCAATGTTAAATTTTCCCATAATATTTGTCAGAAGTAAATCCCATCTCTTTTACACCTGGAAATATTTGTGTCACATACTCATTCCCTGTTTGTTTTTAAGGTTTTCACATAAACACTCTATGTGAACTAAACCCAACACTGTTAGCTTTTGTTGCACGGCAACTTAATCCTTGTTCAGAGCAGAGGTTTTTAAACATCTTTCTTGAATATTCAGTCATGTAGCTGCAACAGTTAAAAGTATACTGACTGTATTTCAGTAAGCATACAACGTGCAGCCTCAAAGGTTACAACAAGTAAGCTAATTATGACTATCATGTGATTTTATTATTTTATCATTCTTTCAGTAATTTAATGGTCAGAAATGGTGTAGGAGTTCCATAGACACAGAATATTTCAGTGTTTGTGCACAAACACACAATAAAACACTGGAGGTTTCTTTGAGGACTGTTTTGCCAGATTGTCCCATTTCAGAAACAGGATGAAAGCTGTTGGCCAACTCTGTTTGGTTAATGAGAATAAAGCAGATATTTTAAATGTAATATAATTGATGTGTCTTCAGTTTTATTTTGAGTGATTTGCATTTATAAGTTAAATTTAGTGCTTGATGCGTAAGGCTGTAGCTTTTTACCTTTACATGTCCTGCAGGGGAGTATGCTGCGTACGGCTGAACCACCTCAGGATCGCTTTGGTCCGGAGTGTAAGGCTTTTCTTTTTCTCTTATTGTGTGCAGCACCGTATTGGTTGGGCTCACTGAAATTAACAAGTCATGGTGAAAGGTCTGTTTGTGAGACATCAGGGCGCTTGCAGATTGAAGAGCTTCTCAGTGTTAGAAAGAGTGTTAAATACAGAGAGTGGATAGTTTTCGCTTAATACCAGTTTTCTTGGTATGTTGGATTGAGTATGGAATGGAACTTTCTTAAAAGACAAAATACGTATGTATGGAAAAAAAATATACAATATAACCAAAACGTAACAATGTAAAAGTACTTAAAGGATTTTGTCTTCCATGGAATAATCCTATGAATGCTGATGGAGCAGCTTTCACTGTAGTTAATCATACCGCACAAGCTAACTAAACCATTCCTTCTTATACTGTAATGTTTACTTTGACCAAGATAATGTAACCATTCCCTCTGTCATCATGCTTTTCACAAGCATTTCACTCACCTACAGTGACTGTATTAGGGTTATTTTTGTCAGGGAAGGACAGGTAGACCCAGTACTCCTCTCTCCAGGCCTTGTCTAGTCCAGTTTCAGGGTCTTGCCATCTCTTAAGCATTATCTGTACAGTCTCCTCATCTCCAGCTGTGGTAGCCATATGGGGCACTTTTGTCAGGCTCCTGTGAAGGAAGATGAAAGATAAAACTTCAATGGCAATTTAGCCTTTGAAATACTTGAATGAATGGTAATGGTATTAAATTATACTCTTTGGATTTTAAATGAGGTGCTGGTGAGATTTTATAACATTGTTTAAAAAATAAGGAAACTGACCTGAGATTTTCCTGAATCTGAATGTTGTCCACCTCCGACATGAACTTCTCAATGAGGCTCTCATCCACATCCTTGGCCACATCTTTCAGCCACGATGGTGCAGAGGTGCCGCTCTTGGCAATACCAAAGTGACCAATTAGGATGCCTACGGTCAGTACGGCAGCACCACACACAACCCCAATTATCACCTGTTTTATCATACTCTTCCCTGAGATGAGATCCTCCTGTGAAAAAGTCTCTTTGGACCTGAACCCTGACAGTGAGTCTTCCCCAAAGATCTTTTTTTTGACCTGTAAGCTTTTTATGAATCCCGTCTTATGTAAGACAGCATTGTTAATTCCTGAATGTAATGACAGTGCAGCCCCTGCAGTCTCCTCCCATAAGACATGGTCATTGTAAAGTTTACTCATTAATGTTTGCAGATGCGATGGACTTTATCCCTTCATGTGTAAATGTGTGAGGGGACTGAAAATCATTTATTTTCAATGTTTGCACACCTAAATCCTTTTCTTCTTTTCTTTATAAACATGTCATTCTCAACCCAATTCTCAATTTCTTAACTTAATTTCAAGTCAATTTATGTATGTATATTTATATTTAAAGAATTCTTAAAGTAAAAAATATATAAGAGTTAGAATGTTGTTAAAATGTAATTTAAAAACTATATTAACAATATAAAGATTACAAGACAAACAAAAAATATCACCAATAAAGGAAAATCCACTGAAATCATTAAATCCACGTAGGGTTTAATGCCGAAGTTGTACCAAAATGGGAATGTCCAAATATTCCTAATACACAAGAGATGAGAGACTGTTGCCTGTGTCTATAAATAATGAATGGATGGATCTTGTGAGACTACGGTGAGTTATTTGGTATCAGTACTAAATAAACACAATCTTTGTTGGGACTAATGACTTTCATGCATGACTTCCTGTTACTTAACTGCATCATGATAGCACGCCAAAAAAGGAACCTGAAAGATTCGAATTTTATGTGGAGAACAAAAAAAAGTACACAGTAACGTGGACCGATTAAGAAAATTGGTCACATGGAACTAGAATAAACTTGAACCTTTTGCATGCTTTGTTTCATTTTAAAATGTACTGTTTGAATTCAGAGGTAAGGAAAGAAATAAATGTGTGTCAAAGATATGCAGAAATCCTTCAGCCCTTAATGTTGTCGTACAACACATTAACTAAACATGCTTTGCATGCAGGCTGTTTTCGACACTACTTTGTAAAAGTCTTGAACAATTCCTCATTTCTTTATATTTTGCAGGGAAGATGTGAATAAGTGCAGTGATCTATTGAAACAGGTAAACATAACTGGAAAAACAGTTTATAAGGCAAAAACAGAGTTTATGCTGACAAGCTTGAAAGTCTTTTTGTACAACCACCTTTATTTTTCAATATCCCAAATATCACTGGCTGAAATGCCAAATGAAATGCCAAAATGTGCAACTTTGTAACAAGAAGCTAGTAACAAAGTGCCTAAAGATGCAGTGGGTTCTTTATTAAGCTGTCTGTTATGTGCATAAGTCAGAGTTTAGTGGCATATGTGGAGGTAGATTTCTTTTCTCATGTATTAATCACATATTTAATCATATCACATTAGTTATAGTAATATCACTTTCTCACTTTACTATAGTAAGAGCAGGCAGTGGCCACAATTCAGAGATAGTCCTAGTGTTTCACTGGGATGCTCTCTCCACATTGCAATGTGTTTATTAAACCCACTTCAAATCAAGCTCACTGGGTGTGTTGCAGGTTATTGTTTTTTGGGGTTGTTTTTTTTGCCTGTCCCATTTGGTTCTTTAGCTGTCAGAATTGTTGTCTGAAGACCAACAAGAATACCCAATGAATTTACTTTACCAAGTGGATCATCTTGCCGTATTGGTCCATTTGATCGACCTTTGTTGTTATTATTTATTTTATTTTATTTTCAGTTGTTACAGATGGGACAGACATGACTAGGGGATAGGAAAGGGAGAAAGAAAGATGAAGGAAAAGAAAAACAGAAGGGAAGAGGGACAGTGAGAAAGGGTGCTTAAAAAGAGAAAGAGAGAGAAAAAAAGAAAAAAAAACCTCCTGGATCACCTGTTGAGAGGAAAAGAAGAGAAAACAAGCAAATAAACAGAGCAACATAATAAACACAACACCACCGCATTAATCTAGCTAAGTGTAAACAGCAGTAAATACTAAATATTGAATGTTGTGGTGCAGCACCCAGGACCGACAGCGCACAATGTGCTTTGAGGTAGCAGCCAAGAAAGGTGTAGTTTATGTCTATGGACAGTGAACATCTGTGTGCACACCTGTGTGAATCAGCGCGCTTGTATTCAAAAGGTTTCCCCATTGCAGGTTATTGTTAAATTTTCCACAACACTTGCAAATCTATCAGTCACACACATTTATACTCAGATGAATGCATCAGAGAGCAACTTGGGGTTAGTATCTTGCCAAAGGATATTTAACATACAGCCTGGAGCAGCCAGGGAACAAACTGTCTGATCAGTAGATGACCTGCTCTACCTCCTTAGTTACAGCCACTCCATGAGCTTGAGCTCAATTAATTTTAGTATTCATGACTCATTTACTTTACTTGTCATGTTCA
Source organism: Maylandia zebra (assembly GCF_041146795.1). Taxonomy (NCBI): domain Eukaryota; kingdom Metazoa; phylum Chordata; class Actinopteri; order Cichliformes; family Cichlidae; genus Maylandia; species Maylandia zebra. Next base: position 29,788,644 of record NC_135178.1, read on the forward strand.
ACCAGAAAAATGCTAACAATAATGAAAGATTTATCACTCAGTGACATACACTGACACCCAAAGGGTACATGTGGTCCATAACTGTAGACCTGTAGGTGACCATAGCGTACACTACTATTTTCTGTCTGGAACTGATCCTCACTGAGGATGGATCAGTGTTCCTCAAAATAAATAAACTTTAACACGTTATTTAATCTCGGATTCTTGCAAAATGTTCGACGAGGACCAACTGAAAACCAAAATACAAGAGAGTTGAGACAGTAAGCGCACGGAAATAACCGTTAATCGAAGCAACGTTGCCCTCTAGTGGTTAAATATATTTACTGCGGGGGCTGTAAACACGGAAGTTCCTGTTTCCGTCCATTTCCTATACAAATTGCTCGTGCGTTTTGTCCCCTTTTATTGTGATGGTGGTGTAACACAGTCAGTAGTTTAAAAATGTGCACCAGAAGTGTTTGATAAAGAAAAAATAGGCGGTATGTTTTCATAACTCACAGCTGGAATATAAGCATGAGCTGCAGACATGACAGGATACCCTGAATTTTAAGCGTCTTTATCAGGTCTTAGACTCAGAGTTACAGCCACAGCTGTAAGTGAAATGACCTAAACTGACACCTCAGCTTAGTGAACCTTTCCTTCGTTTTCTCCCAGCATGCAATTCCCCCCTTTCTGTGTTTCACTTTCATTTTTCAATGATTTCTGCTGAAGCTGCGTGCAGGAGACGAAGCGGTAAGTTAGCAATTTTTTACATATAGCTCACATAATTTATAAAATAATGAGAATATAAGATAAGATGCTTTATGGCTTCTGAAAATCTGAGTCATTTTGACTGCATTGTAATGCATGATTATACAACGAATCCATTTGTGTGAAATCGAAAGTAATGCTTTTCCCGGTCCTTTGTCATGTGTCATAAAGTACCATGAGAAGCAGTAGTTTGTTTGACAGTCCAGCTATCCTGAGATGTTCGGTGTTTGCTGTGTGACACTACAAGTAAGCGGAGAAATATTGCATTTAGTTTTCTGTGTTTGTATTTCAGGTCCCGCCTCTGTTGTCACCATGTTAGTGGCTCCTCTCCTGCTGGTGCTGTTCGTTCCCTTTTCTCCCTCATCTGGAGCACAGTTACCAAATCAAGCCAAGGCCAAAGACCTCCCTATTGCCACCAATGGTCAGCCCTTCCCCTGGGACCGCATGAGACTTCCCACAACCGTCACTCCACTCCACTATGACCTGGCCATACACCCCAATCTGACCACCCTGGACTTCACTGGCGTTGTTCGTATTGAGCTTGATGTGCATGAAGACACCAACACTGTCATTCTCCATGCCAAGCAAATGCAGATATCCGATGTGTTCCTCTTGGCACCTGAAGGCATTAAGCGCCTTAAGGTGTTGGAGTATCCTCGCTTCCATCAGCTAGCCTTGCTGTCAGACTCGGTGCTCATCAAAGGTAGGAAGTATGAAGTTCATCTGGCATTTGCTGCCAACCTGTCTGACAGTTTCCATGGTTTCTACAAGGGAAGCTACCGCACCAGCAGCGGGGAGGTCAGGTAAGGCCACGAGGCATTTTGAATGTTCTCTGTGTTTATTTTACTAATAATACTAAATTTCTCTTTTGACAAATAACTAAAATAACTGAAGAACGTCAGAGAAAAAAATGAATGGCATCCTTGTTCACCTCCATTTTATTGGCTGTTATCGGATACTGAAGTAAAATCTTCCTTTTTGCAACAGAGAACAAAGAGTTTATTGTAAATGTAGTGCAACTTTGGAATTGGCTATAAAATCAGTGCAAGTAAAAGCTTAAAGTTCACCAAAAAAAGATTATTTAGTGCTGAAAGCTCCTAATCACACCAGCTTTAATCCACTTTCACTTTGTGCTTAATTACATTTTCAGAGTCCTGGCGTCCACGCAGTTTGAAGCGACTTTTGCTCGTGGAGCCTTCCCCTGTTTTGACGAACCCGCCTTCAAAGCCAACTTCACCATACGAATTATTCGAGAGCCACGCCACATAGCCATATCCAACATGCCAATGGTAAATGTAGACTGACCAGTCCCAGTTTACTTTAAGCATAAATGAGTAATTACCAGAAATATGGATTTATTAAAAAGAACAAAATAGCAACATGCTTATATACATATGACTATATATGCACATCTGCAATATTATGGACCTCTCCTTTCTTTTCTTAATTATTAAAACACACCTGTGTTTCTCAGGTTAAAACTGTGGAGTTGCCAGGTGGTTTGCTTGAGGATCACTTTGACACCACTGTGAAAATGAGCACTTACCTGGTTGCCTACATTGTGTCGGACTTCAAGTCTGTGAGCAAGACGACCCAGCATGGTGTCAAGGTGAGATGCACACCAGATGCTTCTTATTAAAAAGACTTTTTTTAGTCAGCAGTTTGACTAAAATACTTTGCATAGGTACTGTATACATCTCCACGGTGTGAAGCATATCAGACGTGTCATCTAATGACTGTTGTACTAACTGAGAAAACTTGCTTGTTCTTTGTTCTTTACTGTGATTCCCTTCAGATTTCAATCTATGCTGTCCCTGAGAAGATCGACCAGACAGCCTTTGCACTGGATGCTGCTGTCAAGCTGCTGGACTTCTATGATGACTATTTTGACATTCCTTACCCACTTCCCAAACAGGGTCAGTGGAAATCACATTGTGTTTCCATGTTAAGAGACAGACACTGGTGTAGCAGTTGTTATTTTGTAACATATTACAACAGCAAGAAAAGACTTGATGAGTCATAAGTCTCTGTCTGCTTCTGATCCTTTACTCGCCTGTGTGGAAACTGTGCTTTGTGCACACATTCAGGATCACATGATACCTCATATCTCAACGCTTTGACAGGACAAATATGTAAATTTAGGTGTAGACTGCTCTGTAGATGTATCAGAGGAGAACGTAAGCCATACCTAGTCGAACCGTGAGGTGACATGACTGTACCACATTATTTGTGACTGTGTTCCCTCTGCAGACCTGGCAGCTATTCCTGACTTCCAGTCAGGTGCGATGGAGAACTGGGGACTGACCACCTACAGAGAGACCGGCCTCCTCTTTGACCCTGAAAAGTCATCAGCTTCAGACAAGCTGGGCATCACCAAGGTCATCGCCCATGAACTTGCGCACCAGGTAGCTGCACTGATTCTGTTTGTTTTAAGTTAAAAGTAAAGCATTAGGGGATGGCTAGGCTGTGCAGACAACCCATGTGCTATAAGGCTAATCCAGAGGTCTGGGTTTGAATCAGTGCCGAGGCCATTTACTGCATGTCTTCACCTGGTCTTTCTCCCAGCTTTGTCTTTTCTCTTCAATGTTCTGTCACAATAAAGGCTTAAAATCTAAAAAATAAATAAAAAATAAACTCATTCGTGTCAAAGTTCATCAGTCTGTACCAAGTTTTCCAAGTCAGAGCTTTACAAAGAAAATTTGCTTAAATTTATTGTCAGTATGATTGAGCGTAGCATGTGCAGTAGATACAGGTTTGTTTGACTTTTCAGTCGTTAGTACAGTATAACAACACTAAAGGTGAAAGAGCATGTTTAATGCTGTTCTTGCATGTTTTCCTACCTGTCCAGTGGTTTGGAAACCTGGTGACGATGGAGTGGTGGAATGACTTGTGGCTCAATGAAGGTTTCGCCAAGTTCATGGAGTTTGTTTCTCTCGACATCACGTACCCAGAACTTCATGTGGTGAGACTTTGAAACTCTATTTAAAACTGACTGATCCCAGGTCCTATTGGAACATACAGATCAGTTAAAATGATTTACTAAAAACCAGAAGGACATTAAAGTCACAGTCTCATAGTTTTAGTAGTGTACATTAGCTGAACAACTCCTATGTTTTGCTGGATAAGGCTACAAAGATGTGCATAAACATGATTCCATCCTCTCATTCTTCCAGGATGATTTCTTCCTGGCAAAATGTTTTGAGGCTATGGAAGTAGACTCCCTCAGCTCTTCCCACCCAGTCTCCACCCCTGTGGAAAATCCCACACAGATCCAGGAGATGTTCGACGATGTGTCATATGACAAGGTTAACCTCGGCTGTTACATTCTGTTTCATGTTTCTGTACTTGTGTAGGATATTGAAACTAACAATCGTCTCAGTATTTCATCATCATGTAAAATCTGTTAATATTTGACATAAATTCCCAAAGCTGAACCCACACTGTGCAGTTGAATCAAAACACTGAAGGACTTATCTACGTTTCATATTGTTCCTTTTTTTAGAAGCATGTATGTATTTTGTTTTCAGGGTGCATGCATTCTGAATATGTTGCGGGACTTCCTCACTCCTGAGGCTTTTGAGATTGGCATCGTCCGATACCTGAAGCGCTACAGCTACCAAAACACTGTGAACAGCCACCTGTGGGAGAGCCTGACCAATGTGAGTGATGTGTGAGCGGTCTCTCTTTTAGAGGACTGATTTTTCATCAGTCATTTTTCTTCTTATGTAACTGTGAATGCTGAATGTGGCTCATCGTGATACGCGTCTCTGTTAAATGTGCTTCAGATCTGCAGCTCACATGATCTGGATGAAGGTCGCCTGAAACACACAGAATTCTGCTCTAAACGCAAAACTCAGTCCGGAGCCTCGGTAAGTTGTCGTTTGATGCTTGGTAGCAAACTTGTTCAACAAAGCTCTCTGATTGTGAGCATATTTTAGCAATTACAATAAACTCCTGTGACGTTGTTGTATTTATACAACATTATGTTTGTCTGTATATACAGAAGTGGTACTCTGGTGATGAGCTAGACGTCAGGGCCATCATGGACACCTGGACTCTGCAGGAAGGCTTCCCACTGGTCACGGTGGAGGTCAGAGGTCGGGAGGTCAGGCTCAGTCAGGAGCGTTACTTGAAGACAGACGACCCCTCCCCGAGTGAAGGGTATGCTGTCAGGAGCGTTTTCTGTTACAATGCAAGTTTACAGCATTAAGCTGTCTTCAGCCTGGAGCGTGCGGGAAGCAGGGTGCAATATTTAAACTGTAGTTTACTGAACAGTTCCTGTAACTGTGTAGCTGTCTTTGAAGCTTACAGTGAAAAATCATCACTTTCATTTCTCCAGCCAATAATAGTCTTATGTTTTTACCCCTCAGCTGTAAAAGGTTGATGGGGCGGTGTGGACAACTAAGTTTGTGAATGTGATAAATCGAGAATGAGGAGACGTTGGAGCTTTCAATTGATAACATAAGTGTATCTACTAAGAATATTGGACAACTTAATATCTCAGTGACCTCAACTTAAAGGTCAAAGGTCAGAGATCCAATTTTCCCAAAGTATTGTGAATGTGATAACTGAAGAATACAGTAGTGTAGGATTTTAAAATTGATACCATAGTTGCATCTACTAAAAATCTCGGATGAGTTCTATTCTCAGTGACCTTGATTTCAAGGTCAGTGACCTCTGACCTTGAACTCACGGTCAAGACTTGAACTTGACCTAAAAATGAAAGGTCAGAGGTCAGGTTTTCTGAAACTCTTGTGAGTGCAATAACTTGGCAATGTAGGATTTTGAAATTGATACCATAGGGGTGTCTGCTATGAGGCAGAGGGATCACCCTGGCGGTCTCCAGTATTTTTATTGTCATAATAAACAGTTTGACAGTTGCTTATCTTGATTTAATCATGATTAAACAAAGACATTACCTTTTAATTAATCATTATTTTGTGTGTCTAGATTCCTGTGGCAGATCCCGCTGACGTACAAGACCAGTGCCTCCAACACCGTCCACCGCTTTCTGCTTAAGACAAAGACTGGTGAGTACTTGATGACATTGAGCCTTGGTTTTCTTTTAAACGGCAATATTCATTTAAATTTCACGAGTCATCATCACTTGAAAGCTTCTCTTTACTCTTCTGTCTTGTTCAGATGTCCTGTTCCTGCCAGAAGAGGTAGACTGGGTGAAGTTCAACGTGGACATGAGTGGTTACTACATGGTTCATTATGCAGGCGAGGGGTGGAACTCTATTATCAAGCTGTTGCAACACAGTCACACAGCCCTGAGCGGTAATGACCGTGCCAACCTCATCCACAATGTCTTCCAGCTTGTCAGGTCTGTTTAAACATTGCATATTAACACCAAAATTAGCTGTCTATCCTTTGGTATCTAGTTTAAGTGAAGCAGTCTGATATATTGAGCTTTGCAGGAAAACAAAGTATTATACATTCCACATACATTGCTTTTTCCCTACTCTTTGTTCTAAAGCCAAGAATTTTGAAATATATCAGCTAAAATTATGTTTAGATCCAAGCACACAGTATGCTAGAAAGGAGAAAAGGGGAGCAGGATGTTTACCTGACATCTGTCTTGCAGTATAGAGAAGGTGAGGCTCGACACGGCTTTGGAGCTGTCGCTTTACCTGTCCAGAGAGACCAAGATCATGGCTGTGACTCAGGGCTTTGGAGAGCTTGTGCCGCTTTACAAACTGATGGAAAAGAGAGACATGAAGGTGCTGGAGAACCAGATGAAGGTTAGTTTGCTGGCACATTATACCAACATATGTGACTCAGTGACATAGTGCGACCAAGCTCAACAAAGCACAGGCCCAATTAGGGAAAACAAGAATAACCTTTGCCTTTACAGTAGTTTAAGGTAAAACTATACATTCACCCATCTGAATTATTGACTTCAGGTGTTCCACGCATATCAACCACTGGACTGAAAAAGAATAAAAAGGCTTTGACTTTGCACATGTTTTATAAGCCAAGTGCCCCAGAGTGCAATATGATATGAAATATTATGATAAAATTTATTGTCCAGTCTGGGAAATTTGTCATGGACTCAGGTACTCAAGATAAGTTATCTTGAGTACCTGAGTCACGAAACAAAAGTACTGTCCCAAAATCAGTGTAATGAAAGATTCATTTTGTATATAATTTAGTTTATAATGTGAAATGTCTAAGAAGCAGGGTTCACACTATATATAATTTCAGTTTGTTAGAATTTTACAATGGATGTGAAAAGAGAAGGTTTACAAGATGGTAGTGATGTTGGGAGACAGTGATACTTATTAAAGAGACAGGAGGCGGAGATGAAGAATGGACCGTTTTAGAAATTTCACTTCTTAACTCAAGCAGTTTGGACACAAGGATAGAAAGGTAAGGCTGAGGTGGTTTGGACACGAGCAGAGACGGTATAGTGGATATGTTGGAGAGAAGATGCTGAAGCTGCCCTGCAGAAAGAAAGAGGAAGACCACAGAGAAGATTCATGGATATAGTTAAGCAGGACATGCAGAGGGTTGGTGTGACAGAGGAGGATGCTAGGGAACGCACGAGATGGCGGCAGATGGTGTGCTGTGCTAAACCTTAAAGAAAGCAGCTGATTTCTGTCTAGTCTTGTCTAATCTATACTCATAAATACAGAAATGTGAAAAAGTGAGCAAAAACAAAGTCATGCTTTTGATTTATTAGTGACAAAATATCATATTTAATATCTGTTAAGAGCTATTTCGCTTCTTAATTCTTTTTATTTATGTCTCCACATTATTAAGATGAATTTGTAGTGATAATTTTCTATTTCAGAAATGACTAAAATAATTAATATTCTGTTAAAAAATTGAAGGTAAGGTAAGGACCAGGAAAACCCTGATACAAAGGTATCACTTTGCTAGTATACCCCTGAAGTCATTCGCTAGTCTTACTGCATACACTAAAAGCAGTGAATCTATGGTACCTTAAATGCATTTTCCTGTTATTTTCAACCATGTCCATTGTGATTATGCAATAAAACTCCAATTTAGAAAAACTGGTTAAATTTTTTTTTTTTTTTTTTGGTTCAAACATCGTTCGAGGGGTGCCTGACGTTCCTCTTTGCAGGAAAACAAACATACAGTATGTGGATTGTAACTGTATACTCTCTAAGGAGGATTTAATGTCTCTTTTTGTTTTTTAGAGCTATATTGTAGATTTGTTCCAGGATTTGATTGACCAGCAGGAATGGAATGACTCCGGCTCCGTGTCTCAGCGAGTGTTGAGAAGTTACCTGCTGCTGTTTTCCTGTGTCAGGAACTATGCTCCCTGTGTGACCAAAGCCACCCAGCTCTTTAACCAGTGGAAGGACTCTGATGGCACCATGAGGTTTGGAGTCATAGTCAACAATAGCACAAGAAAATCTGATTTTACTATGTATATACATCTGAACTGAAAGCCTCCTTGTTTTTGTTTTTTTAGCCTTCCTGTTGATATCACCATGGCTGTGTTTGTGATTGGAGCTCGAACACCAGAGGGCTGGGATTTCCTCTTTGAGAAGTACCGCCATTCGCTGCAAATGTCGGTCAAGAGCCGCATGAAGACTGCCATGGCTGTTAGCCCACTGCAGGACAAGCTCAAGTGGTGTGTAGATTATGGGAACTGGGACACATCAGTATTTCTTAGCTAAAGCTAAGGGGATATAATTACCCCTGCTCTCCCTTTACTGTTCCCTTTGTGTCTGCAGGATGATGGAGCAGAGCCTCATCGGTGAGATAATGAAGACTCAGGACCTCCCAGACGTAGTCGTCTCTGTCAGCAAGAACCCCCATGGCTACCAGCTGGCCTGGGACTTCCTCAGAGCCAACTGGCACACTATGATCAAGAAGTCAGTCAGCCCATCACACACATGTTTTATCATCCACAATACACCATCAGCCTTAAATCCTCAGTCTTGTCAGTTTTGCACATATTGATACTTTTGTTTAGCCAGGAGAGAGCACCGCCTTTGCCAAGAGTATTAAAATTGGCAGAATAGCCTATAGTATAAACTTTATTTGTATACAGAAAATGTTGTTTGTTTTTTATTTATATATTGATATGAAGTTATTCCCTAACAAAATAGGGAATTCTATCACTGGTTAAAAAAATTTGAACTTTGGTGTTTGTTTGCTTTGATGTCACAGGTTTGACCTCGGCTCCAGCACTATATCATACTTGGTAACTGGGGTAACTAACCAGTACTCTACTAGAGAGATGCTAGATGAGGTAAGTATGGCTGCATTTCGATCAGAAGGCATGTCCGTATTTCGGATAACAAGAATATTGCCTGGATCTAAATATTAAGGACGCTGCATCTAGAATGTCGATCAAAGTCTTCCTCCTTTACACCGACTCAGGTACGAAGCTTCTTCGGCTCCCTGACAGAGGAGACGGGCTCAGAGATGAGGTGCATCCAGCAGGCCTACGAGACCATTGAGGATAACATCCGCTGGATGGACAAAAATCTTCCTCTTCTGCAGGCTTGGCTGGACAAGCGCAACCGACGAGTGTCTCATGAGGATTTATAGCTTCAGGAAGGTTAAAATAATGAATAGTGAATAATTACAAACAGAAACAAATCTGTGTAAACTCAAACCACAAAATAGATGAAGTTGATCACAATGACGGTTGTTTTTCAGCTCAAGTTTGTCTATAATAGCAGTAAGTCCTGACTTAAATTGGATTTTTTTTGTGTCAAAATCACTTTAAATCTCTACCCAGTCCCACAAGTTTACAAAAAAATGAGCTTGCTTTGGGAAAGATTGTGGGTCATTATAAGTATTATTTAATACCCTGAAACTGACTGACCACACTAGTGAGTTTTTTAATTACACTTGTTTAAACTACAGCCTAAAAAAATGTTAAACAGGTGCATTTCAGATCCAAACAAAACTAATGAACCATTCTAAGAACGTCCTAAAAGTCAGCTCGCTCTCCAGTCCAGCTGCATTTAACCCTCTGTGACCAGGTTTGCTTCAGTTTGCTTCAGCATCTCTCCCTCTCTCTCTCCCTCCCTCCCTCCTTCTCCCTCAATCTGCTGATGTGTGTTTGTGTTTTCCTCTCAGTTTCCAGCACACCTGCTTTCCAAAAAGTTTCACAATGAAGTTGATTTTACAGTTTATATGGGCTAATGGGAGACTTTTTTTTGCATGGAAACCAATCATACAGGAGTCCAACTAAATCACATGTGAGATCTGGGGCCTAACTCTTAAAGTGAGCACAGACACAATATGTTTAACCATTCATTCAACAGTGTAAGTGTGCCAGGGAATGTTACACAATGATCAAACCGGTCAAACCGTGCACAGGCATGGTGCAAAACAACATGTGAGCACACTAACATAACAGTCCTCAGTAAGGGGAAAAGCAGCCTTAGCATATAACATAATTATTAAATGAACCTATTTGTTGTTTGTAATAGTCTCCTTTTTTCTGAAGAAAAGAGCTTGTTTTTTTCCACAGAGATGTTTGTGTGTGCTGAGTATGTCTTTGTGCAAGTGTGTATGTTTAACTGTGAAGTTTAAATTCTGTTTTGGCTGGATGAAGTCACAGTTGTTGCTTTTTAACAGTAAATGTTGAATTCTGCTTCAGTGCGAAGCAGCATAAAGATTATACGATGTGATATAAATAGTGCAAAAGAAATGCACTGAATGTCTGACTTAAGTTTTTTTGATGAAAAAAAACCTAAAAATGTGGGCATGTCTGCGAGTGAATGCTGCAAAACCAATGAAACAGACAATGTAGTGCGCTGCGCTTAATATATTTTTACAGTTTATTGGTTGTCGTTAAAAGATTAGATTACACTTCTGTACGTTTATATTTTTCCACAGTTTGGGTAAATTTTAATACTGAGGAGCTAAACATGGATTCCAGCGGCGCTGGTGTGTGTTTTGGTACAGTTTATTTAAATGAGTAAGCTCGGCAAGACAAAAAGCACTGTAAGAAAAAATGTTTTATGTGTGTGTGTGTGTGTTTTGTTTTCTTTTTGGTTTATTGAACAGAGTAGCATATTTCCATTTTTATGCTCCTGTTACTAAAACCGTTGTTGAAAATGTAAAGATGTGTGTTGGTTTGATTAAACGTTGGACAAATAAAGTTTTTCTTTTGAACTATAATGCATTTTTTCTAACAGCATAGTGTTCTAATTATATTAGTAGTTTGATAAGGGTTATATGTTCGGTCCCTGTGAGTTTTATGGATATAACCTTTGTATCTCCTCATCCCTCTGATCAGCAGGTGTTCTTCCAGTTTGGGAGTGTTTCCTGTTGAATTTTGGGCTTTCTTCTCAGACACACAACAAAAAGATTTTATAAATTAGGATCAGCGGTGTATTAATCCTGCCTATAATAACAGCTAATATTGCTGCTCTGAAAGACTCACACAACAGTGAGTCTTTATAGAAGTGTAAAATAAATGGTTGGAATAAACCTTTTAACAAGACTCGTCATGACACAACACCTGAATGCATAGTGAAGGAAAAATCTGATGTTATTAAGCTAAGTGTGTCCAGATTAATTACAAATTGTTACATATTTTAATATACCTTAAAATGACGACTAATGAATCATCAGATTTAACTTCTCTTGCCCAGAGGTGACAGGAAACACGATACTATTATAAAAATGTTTTATTCCACTACTTTCCTTACTTTCATTTTTTCTTAGCCAGTAAATTTCAGCTAAGAACTTGTAGATAAACGTGTCTCTTTCTCTTTTAAACTTCTAATGCTGCCATAAATTCTTTGGAGGGACCTTTAGCACATACTAATAAAAGATACTGATCAACTGACAAAACAGAAATTCATAGAAGTCTGCTTATAACGGGTAGGCAACCTTTCTGATGACGAGTGCCATTTAAAATTTCCTCAGAAGTCAGTGTGCCATATGATTGCATTAGCAATAAATCTAATAACGCTCTATATTAGGAGTCGGCAACCCTGGGCACGCGTGCCACAGTTGGCACGCGAAGGGTTAAGTGATGGCACGACCATAGCTGGACTGGCCATCGGGCATACCTGGCATTTGGTCGGTGGCCGATGATTTTTTTTTTTTGTAACGGTATATAATGAAAGTGGTGGATTGGCCAGATGCTGGTCGGTGTGTAAAAAACGAACTCAGTTGTTTGGTGGTGGCTATGGCGAAGCTTCCACAGATTCATTAACATTAATAAGTGGTGGATGCCAGCAGGTGGATGAGAGAAAGGGGAGGCAAGAGGAGAGACCCGAGGCAGCCGCCGGTCCGAGTGTCAGGTGAACTGAACTTCAGGTAAGAAGTTATGACCTGCAGTCTACCTGGGTCAGATATAAACCAACTTTAGGTGCAGTTTATTTTCGTTGTGCAGTTACAATAACTGTACTGCTAGCATGACGGAGAGTCTATACAGCTGGGTGGGTGCTATGATGTTACTGATAGTGAACTTTATTTTATTCATAAGGTTACTTAGTAGAGTTGCCAACCATCCCGTAAAAAGACGGAATCGTCCCGGACTTCAGCTACAATGAAAAAGACATAAAGCTGGAGCTGCACAGCTGCCTCTTCTCTCATTCTCTCCCCTCTCTCTCCTGTTTCTACTTCAATCATGAAACTGATCAATGATCAGCTGATCGGCTTTTCTCTCTTGTTTGTTTATCGCCCACTTTGTGCCAGAAAGAGGAAACCGCCGGATGTCGCGCTAAACTACAGCAGAATGTTTAAGCTTGATCAGCTGTTGTTAGAGTTTATTTAATATTTCGTAGCTGATGTTTGCTGGAGCCACAGCTGTAAAATCTGCTGGTCATGATATCGGTCTGGATATGTGGTGAGAGGGAAACATGCAGATGAAACCAGGAGATGTCCTTACTGAATCATCAGAGCTGAACAGGTGATGGAGAAACAGGTTTACCTTTTAGGTGACATGAATGAGTTGAAGGGTTGGGTTGAATATTAACAAACATGCCATATTAGCCCAGTTTATTTCTCTTATCAGTGGTTCTATATATTGTGTAACTGTTCATATAGAGCGTTATTAGATTTATTGCTAATGCATATGGCACAATGACCTCTGAGATAATTTTAAATGGCACTCGTCATCAGGAAGGTTGCCTACCCCTGTTCTATATGAACAGTTACACAATATATAGAACCACTTTATAGAATTATATTTGTTCGCAGATGTTGGCAGCTATCAGCGAATAGTTATCAGCTGTTTTGAAACAAAAAACAGACACTTTTTATCCATAACAAGAACTCCACAACAGCAAATGAACTGTACGACAGAAAATACAAATCCTATTTATGGTCTCCTCACAACAATGATAAGAGAAATAAACTGGGCTAATATGGCATGTTTGTTAATATTCAACCCAGCCCTTCAACTCATTCATGTCACCTAAAACCTGTTCAGCTCTGATGATTCAGTAAGGACATCTGGTTTCATCTGCATGTTTCCCTCTCACCAGATAACCAAACCGACATCATGACCAGCAGGTTTTACAGCTGTGGCTCCAGCAAACATCAGCTACTAGAAAGAAATATTAAATAAATTTTAACAACAGCTGATCAAGCTTAAACATGCTGCTGTTGTTTAGCACGACATCCGGCGGTTTCCTCTTTCTGGCCAAAGTGGGCGATAAACAAACAAGAGAGAAAAGCCGATCAGCTGATCATTGATCAGTTTCATGATTGAAGTAGCAACAGGAGAGAGAGGGGAGAGAATGAGAGAAGAGGCAGCTGTGCAGCTCCAGCTTTATGTCTTTTTCATTGTAGCTGAAGTCCGGGACGATTCCGTCTTTTTACAGGACGGTTGGAAACTCTACTAAGTAACCTTATGAATAAAATAAAGTTCACTATCAGTAACTTCATAGCACCCACCCAGCTGTATAGACTCTCTGTCATGCTAGCTAGCACACAGTACAGTTATTGTAACTGACTGTAAAAAGTCAGCACAACGAAAATAAACTGCACCTAAAGTTGGTTTATATCTGACCCAGGTAGACTGCAGGTCATAACTTCTTACCTGAAGTTCAGTTCACCTGACACTCGGACCGGCGGCTGCCTCGGGTCTCTCCTCTTGCCTCCCCTTTCTCTCATCCGCCTGCTGGCATCCACCACTTATTAATGTTAAGGAATCTGTGGAAGCTTCGCCATAGCCACCACCAAACAACTGAGTTCGTTTTTTACACACCGACCAGCATCTGGCCAATCCACCACTTTCATTATATACCATTACAAAAAGAAAAAAAAAAAATCATCGGCCACCGACCAAATGCCAGGTATGCCCGATGGCCAGTCCAGCTATGGTCGTGCCATCACTTAACCCTTCGCGTGACGACTGTGGCACGCGTGCCCAGGGTTGCCGACCCCTGGCTTTTATTAACAGATATAAGTTTTTGTTGTGTGTGTGTGTGTGTGTGTGTGTGTGTGTGTGTGTGTGTGTGTGTGTGTGTGTGTGTGTGTGTGTGTGTGTGTGTGTAAGATGTGCAGAGGTGAAAAACCCTGGTAACAATTAAGAATACTACAATTCTCAGTGTATTTCAGGTGCTATTAAACGTGCCTTCTTTGCACTCGCCCCCATGCTTGAACACACTGTACACACCGCCTCTTATCAGGACACTCATAATAAAACTGCACTCTGCTCCAGTGAGTTTTCCCTCCCAGTCTCATACGTGAGAGAACTTGTGGCTGGATCGAAGGTAAGAGCACAGAGCTGGATTTTTTTTCTTCTGATTCCTTGTTTTGACTATTCTGCTCAGTTACAGGAAGCTGATAAAACTGAATCTAATAACAAAAATCTGAAAATACTAGAAGCTGTTTGTTTTAGAAGCGCAGACTAGGCCGCTTTCCCGCTGTGCTTACCGATCATGTGCTCACCTCGCCTACTTCTCATGTGATTGTTTTAGGTTCTCTTGTTCGCTTTTGTTTAATAATTTATTTAAAAAAAAAAAACTTTTAATGCTAAATCACCTTAGTACGGGCAGAGTTTTTGTGGCTTTACTATCACAGTTTCATTATGTTGAAAATCTTGTAATCTGTTGCCCTCCCAGCATTTTACATTTAAGAAAATAAAAATATAATTTTGGGAAAACCCTAACTTTGGCAACTGAGCCAGCCTTAAAAGGCATGTTTAACACAGTGACCTACTTTTCTCAATTCAAGGCTGCGAATCAGTTAAACAGACCTTTCTTATTGTGGACACCTTGATTTGATTTGTGGCTTGGTGCAGCAGCTGTATTAGTATCTTGTGTTTTTAAGCCTTTGATAATATATTTGTCTTTCCATTCCATCTGATAGTGAATGCTTAATTATTTGATAAACAGGTCTAATATTATGATTTACTCACGAAAAAGGAACTGTCACAAATTGAATTCAAGGTTTATTTGTCAGACACTTCATTCTTATAATCGTGTTGTATAAAAACCATGTTTTCTGAGTAAGTCATGGTTTATTTACTTCATTTAACATGACTCCACAAGTCAGAATTTGGTAACTTGTGGAATCACTCATCCATCTCACCTCTCTGATTCACAGTTTTGAAATCCACGCTCACTAATATGTCAACAGCCTAAAATAAGCTAAGATTTGATTTGCTATCAGGCTATGAAATTGATACCTATTTGTAATCAATTTAATATTTCAAGTCGTCACCTGATTGCTTTATGGGCATCATGGAACAAGTGCAGTCATCCCGTCTTTGCGAAATATCACTGACAGCAATAGTTAAACTAAATGACTGCAAATTATATGAGGCTACTGTAGTACAAAGTGCTGCTTTGTAAGAAATCTTCTTCCAGAACCTACCTATCCTATCTTATCTATCCTAGTACAATCAAGACAGGCAATAAAAGCTCCTTGGAGATTTCATTTTTTCTATGACAAAACATTGGGTTTAAAGTTCAAAGTGTACACATTTTCCAACTGATACGAAAAGATCTAAAAATGGAACATTTTCATTGAAAGGGTGACCACATAAGCTCGTGAAAGCAAGATCTTTACATTTTAACTGCACTGTTTTTAGATCACTGATGACAAAAAAAAATAAAAAATCTATTTATTTTCTTTTTGTTTTACATGTTTGCCTTTCAGGTTCATTCAGTGGTTTGTTACTCCACTGTCATTTTGGCCCATTAAGAATTCATCCACCAGATTTAAGGATGTTTTCGGACTACAGTGTCTTTCTACAGTAAGACCCATTTCTTTTCATTGATACTTTTCTATGATAATTACTTTCCTGTGCTGTGTGTACTATGTATTATTGGCTGAAAAAGAATCCTTTTTTTCAGTTTCTTTTATTCTATTAAAACAGCAAACTAATAAACTGGTAACATCTTCCACCACCAGGGAAGGCTGAGAGTTTTCAAACTGTGCCAGAGTTGTTAGATAACCTGTTCTCTGCTTTCTCCACATCTTCGTCTTTCTCCAAGGATCTTCCTGGGCATCCTGGGTTTTGGTCTCGCCATGATGTTCTGCACCACTATATGCAGACTATGCCATCGCCAAAGGGATGACCCTATATCACGGAGGTCTATAAGACATAGTGACCAGGGCAGGCTCCCGCAGTCCATATATTTCATTCCCTTCCCCAGGAGCATACCACAGCAGGACAGCGAAGATCAAGGTGGTGATGCCATGAGACCACCACGATACAGCACAACAGTCTACTCAGGACCCCCACCTGCCTATAATGAGGTGATTATGATTTTCTCTGCATCTCTTTCTCTTGCGCTAACAAAATAATGCACCCATATATCAGTACATTTAGGCTATTGCTAAATTATAGCTCTTTTTTTCTCTATCTTCAGCTGGAATTTAAGCCTGATGAGCTCCCACCTGCTTACAATGAACAAAGCATTTCTATGTATCCCATAACACCCCCACCGCCTCGCCCAGACATGGTTCAACCACAGGCACAGTAACAACCATAAGGAAAAATCATTATTGTGTCGAGGTTACGGACACTCACGATATTGCACTGCCTCGTGGACATAAGTAACGAGAAGTTCTAATCTTTTAAGGGTTGGTTTTATTGTTAGACTTGTTTGCTTTATTGTTTTAAGGGAGTTGATGCTGGCACGAAGAGAATCAAAGTTGCGGAAATGGAAAAGGTTTAAAGTTACAACACTGTAAACGTGTTTCTGTTTCAGCTTGTTCTCTTTGTGTTTATTAGCAGGATATCAAAGAAGTGTATCAGGTATCAGGTATTTATTACGTTTAGCGCAGAGCTAAACTGAAATACACGTTGTTTTGGTTTGCACTCAACATCTTGAGGACGAGATGCATTTTTTTTCACCACTTTTACAGACTTCATTTCAACAGACAGTAAAGGGATGGCACTCATGGCATTTACAATAACACTGTGAGAAACTGAAATGGTTGCATTTTGCTTGTTCACAATCTGTATATTTACTAAAATGGTTTAGATATTCGCTATTCATTCTTTCATCAAAATATTAGCTTTGGGTGACTATTTTGGAAAGCATGTATTCTCTGGTTGCTTTTTAAGTGATGTTCTAAACAAGCACATACAGTGAAGTACATGATATTGAAGTGTGCCTGACAAGCATGTATTTTCATATATGTATGCTGATTAACTTATGCGACTGTAATAGCACGGTTGCAGTGATGTTGTATTCATATTGTGCTAGAAGAGGCCTTTTTCACTCATGACAGGGACTGCATAGGTGTAACTCATTGTTCAGCCGTTGGTTATGGCCGAACAATCAGTTAGTGCTATTTATTACAGCTGTTCACGTACCATTCAATTACTGTTGTGATTTCTGAGAACTTGCTTTAAGACTTTAATGAAACAGTCACTTTACTTGAAATGAAATGTGTAAATAGACAAAATTCGCAAATTAATTGTTCAAATTGTTCTCAGGGAAAAAAAAGTGAATGATATTTATAGTAGCTGGTCTACTTAAAGTTCTCTGTACAGACTGAACGCTCCAACAAAGTCTGTAATATGAACCTGGAAACAGAGGTTAGAAAAAGATTTCAATGTTTAGGAAATTTTTCATGTAAATGTATGTTCATAATAATGATTGTATCACATGTACATATTGTGGATACGTTTAAATAAAGAAAAACACTAAATCAAGCTTGTCATAAATTTTAACAAAGTTGGAATAAAAGTTGAAATGTTTTACAAAGATTCACTTCGGTGCAACTTAAAACATTGAAGAATTTCCAGTTTCTTTGGCTTAAGAAACTCTTGAGGTGCTTTTGCAGCAGGTTTTTAGTCATTATCCTCTGAAGTGCCATTAAGGGTTATCCAATTAGTTTGGCAACATTTGGCTGAATCTGAGCAGTCATACAAGCCCACACCATAACATTGCCTCCATCATGTTTGACAGATGATCAGGCTCTAGACATCCAGATGGGGTCTCTGGATGTCTAGAGCCTGGATCTCCTCCATACCTGCTTCATGCCCTGGGGGGCGGGGCTATGGCTCCCCACACCCTCTAGCAGATCGTTACATGAAGGAACCTTTTGGATTCTCATGCTCACAGGTGTACACACGGGTGCTCACAGACACAAACTACACCTCTTTTGGCTGCTACCTCAAAGCACACTGTGTGCTGTCGATCTTACGTGCTGCACAATAATATTCAGTATTTAGTATTTACTGTTATATACACATAGATTCTCGCGATGATGTTTTTTATTATATTGCGCTCTTTTTTTTGTTTGTTTTCTCTTTTCTTTCTTCTCAACAGGTGATCCAGGTGATTGATGTATATGTATTTTTGTCCCCCCCTTTTGGTGTGGCCTTTATCACTGTTCCTCTTCCCCTCTGTTTTTCTTTCCCTCCCTCTCTTTCTTTCTCCCTTTCCTTTCCCCCATTCATGTCTGTCCCGTATGTAACAACTGAAAATAAAAAAAAAATAAACAATAAAAACAAAGGTCAATCAAATGGACCAATACGGCAAGGCTGGGATGGTCCACTTGGTATAGTAAATCCGTTGGACATCTTTCTTGGCCTTCAGACAATAATTCTGATGGCAAAAGAACCAAACGGGACAGGCGGGAAAATAAATAAATAAATAAACTGAATCTGAGCAGTCATACAAGCCCAGACCATAACATTGCCTCCATCGTGTTTGACAGATGATATGGTATGCTTTGAACAAAGAGCTGGTCCTTTACAACTTTTCTTGAGTGTAGCCATTAGTTTTTTGTTTTTTTGTCGTTGTAAACTTTTCAATTCAATCTTTTCATTTTCCCAACAACAACCGCCTCAAGTCACTTTATATAATAAGATAAAGATGCTACAATAACAAAGAGAAATCCCAACAATCAGATGACCTCCTATGAGCAAGCACTTGGCACAGTGGGAAGGAAAACCTTTTAACAGGAGAAAACCTCCGACAAGCTCAGGGAGCGGCTGTCAGGGGTCACGTGTGGACGCGAGGAAGAGATGACCCAAACGCAGGACTCACGGTGCAGGATCAAGGGTGTTTAGTGTAGTGAGTGGATGAACAGAACAGTAACGAACGCTGACTGGCTGGATGACTGAATGGCTGGCTGAACTGAAAACACACATGGGAACGACGGCAGTGACGACATCAATGACAAGACAATGAGCGAGTGGAAACTGAGGACTTAGATACACAGACTGATGAGAGACCGGTGAGTACACAGCTGAACTTAATCAAACTAACGACACACAGGAAAGGAACTGGCACAGCAAGACAGGAATTGTGAACGAGTGAGAAATAAACTGAACATGAACGAACTGAAAACACTGGGTCAACGACCCAAGAACCCTGACAGCGGCAGCCGTCTGCATGACCAGATGGGGGTAAGAGGAAGAAGACGGGGCAAAAGGCACAGCTTGTAAACCCACTGCATTTCTATTCATGAAGTCATCTCTTGAGAGTCTCACTCACCTCCTTGAGAACGTTTCTTGATTTTGCTAGATGTTCTGAATGGTTTTTTTTTCTAACCAAAGAAAGAATTATTCTTTATCCCACTCCTACAGTTTTTGTTAGCTCTCTGACAGGTTTATTTATTTTCAGCCTAATGATGGCTTCCTGTCACTTGCACTGACATGTCTTTGGATCTCAGTTGCAGTCAAAAACTACCACATGCACATTAAACACATTTCCAGGTTCTTTCATCTGCTTCATTTGTCACAGAATAACAGGAATGCCTCTGAAAATGGGGTTCTATGTGTAAAAATGGTTGCAATTCCTAAACAGTTATTTTTGATGAGCCCCTTGAATTACAGTTGAAAGTCTTCACATCTTGATTGTTTGATCTAAAATCCATTTGTGTGGTGTACATAGACAATGTGCCATTGTCCATATACTTATGTATCTAACTTTGCCTGACAATTGTAGTTTTTTTCACTTTTGTCAATGAATCCTTTAATACGTTACACTTATGCTTATTTTATATATAAAACTACATATCAACCACAGTCATGGTGTCTTTATGTCAGCTTTTAAAACTTCACAGCAACAACCCACTAACCTGCTGCACGAACTATTCTCTGTCAGCTTCCTGATAGCAAAATGACTAATCACAGGTGAAGCCAAAGTCCTTCTTTTATGACAGTATAATATCACATAGGGAGTGTCTCGTCAAACGATCCAATCTAACAGTGACCAAACTTAACACCAGGGGGCACTCCAAGCGTGTAGACACTCATGCTTTTTTGTTGTTGTCATCTTGTAGTTTCCAGGTCTTTCTTTACTTTGCTAAACGTACATTTATCTGTTTTGTTATAATTATATAATTTTGTTAAAAACATGGTCACAGATCTGTTAAAGGTTTATATTACTCTAATCTGGTTATTTTTACTTCCTGCACAACCACATTACATTTTGTGAATAAGTATCATACTAGAAGTATTAAATAAGCCTCTTACTATTAAAGACTTTGAAGGAAGCAGTCTCAGATTAACACCTGGAATGTGTATTGTCAAGCTCTTACAAGGTCCCCAAAAGGCAAAACTGCTGTTGACCCTTGTGTGGACACATCTACTTGAGTCCTGCATGGGTGAGAGTGGATTTGCCCTGCTCACACAGCCCCACAGTTCACCCATGGTTAGGTCTGCTAAGGCGTGTTTGCTGGGATAATGCTAGACTATATGGACTGTTAAAATAAAACCCTGTACGTTCACTTACTGACACATCTCTTTAAAGGAGTGATAAACATGATTGCACAAGGAGAAATAAACTAAAGGAGGAGATTTTGACATTTCTTTTGACAGCCTTGATAGGAGTCAGAACAATAACCTCCACAAATGGAAAAAGTTCTGCTTCTCTTCCTGCTGTTACACCGTGTACGTAATCCCACCTTTTCTCTTTTTCTCTGTCTCTGTTATTGCCTTTATTACTTTATACTTACAATACCATGTTTTACTATTTTCTTTTTTCAAAAAGCAATAATGTGCAGATCCAATCATTGTTTAAATACATAAGAGCAAAGTTGTTTGGGATTTTTTTCCGTGTTGCAATATATTTACACAATTATCTCTCTGTCTTATTTGTGAAATATATATTAAAAGGATAAATGACTTGTCTGCTGAATACTAACTCTGCCTAAGGGGGTAAACAAAACAAAGAAACTTGAATCCAAGCACTCTCTATGCTCCTCTGATAGAAAAATTATTAAAGTTATGCAACACTCTCTGAAATTAAAGTTACAACACTCTTTTCAGTAAGCTGAAGTAAGCTCTAATCTGTCCTTTTCTCAGGCCTTGCTGTGGCTCTT
Source organism: Maylandia zebra (assembly GCF_041146795.1). Taxonomy (NCBI): domain Eukaryota; kingdom Metazoa; phylum Chordata; class Actinopteri; order Cichliformes; family Cichlidae; genus Maylandia; species Maylandia zebra. Next base: position 29,810,088 of record NC_135178.1, read on the forward strand.
CTGCTAACTGTTCTCCAAAGCACACCTAGAATCATGGGCGGATCTACTGCAGTGGCATAGGGTGGCATTTGCCACCTTAAAATATTCTCTTGCCACCCCTAGTGCCACCCTAGTTTTATATCTTGTACCACCTTCTACCTGCTGAATTTGACATAGTTTTAGCCATATATAGTGCATATTACAGAATGTAACACCTGTATGTGTGTAAAGAAATGGCTTTGATTATGCCACCCCTGGTTAGAATCAGGTCTAGTACATCATGTAGCTAACTGTTTCTCTGTAAGAGTGTCACACACTTATCTGTTCCCAGTATAACACTGGAAGAAGTGTATAAATGAAACTTGCGGGAATTCACCCCTGCGGTAGACTGAAGCTTCACAAGGCTGACTTCCTATGGGGTTTGGTAATATAATGTGCCCTTCAGCTTTCATTTAATTTATTTGAAAGACAATGAGAAATGCAGTATTTTTTCTTCCCTTGTTTAGTAAACAATTTTGAAATACAATTTAAGGAACTCAGCTGCTGGTTTAAGTAATTCTTAGCCTCCCTACATGCTACATGCCTACCTTGAGGTGACTTCTACTGTGATTTGGTGCTATATAAATAAAACTGAATTGAAAGAATTAGATTAAATTGACATGTGGGCAGTTCTGGAGGTTGGTCCTTCAGCCAAACTGCAAAGAAATCCGCTAAAACTGTTTCAGTCCACTTGTGTTACGTCTTCACCCTGTTTGTTCTGAAAGAGAAATGTGGGATGGATTTCGAGAAAGAAACTCCCTTGAGGCTGCACAGACAGAGAGGAGCATGCAGATAATATAAAAAGGAATGCATGGGGATAGATATGTGAATGTGACAGTGACGGAACAGAAGTTTAGAGCAAGAGAACTGCTAAGAAATGAAAGAAAATATTCTGTGATGACTGACAGTCGTGTACAGTATCCCTCTCCCCTTGCTTCATTCTCTTTGTCTGCTGCTTCTCAAACATGCACTGGAGAGTCCCTGGCATTGCTCTGTCAGGTCTTTCCTTGTGCTGCTATCTTTGTCTGGCCTCTGTCATCAGGGGACTGTAACTCTTAATGAACACTCCCTGCACTATCTGTGAACTCGTTTGCTAATCACAGTAACTGACATTCGCACTGACACATGCCACCTCCGATCCAGGATACTGAGTTGCAGGAGATCATTGTCCTTTTCAAGCTTCTTTCTTTTTTCATCTTTTTAAATTCAGCTGCCAAACTTCTGGTTGTGTTTGTATTCTTCTTCATGTGAGATTAACCCGTGTTTGTAAGGTGGACTTAGCAAATTTACCAACAAACTCTGAGTTTGTATTGCTATGCTACATCACTGAACAAATAGATGACAAAAATGACTTCACTGTCCAACTAAGTTAGAAAAAAAATCCAAAAGAATAAAACAAGCTTCACAAAGGGAAAACCAGCTAATATGGAATTCCTCCAGTAGTCTTGTGAATGTATGATTAATTCATGATTAACAAGATGATAAAACTGCCCTTGTTCACAGCAACAATACTAAAATACCAGATTCAGGCAAACACTCATTACTGGATCTGCTTCAGAACTCCAGAGTGCTACTTGTTGTACCAATCGCTGATATGTAACCAAACCTAACCTGCATTTGAAGTCACACCTTAAACAAAATTAACAATCAGTTCAGTTCAGTTTAGTTCAATTTTATTTATATAGCAACAAATTACAACAACAGTTGTCTCAAGGCGCTTTATACTGTAAGGTAAAGACCCTAAAATAATAGACGTGAAATCCATGACAGTTACAAAAATAATATTTATACGTATAACAACCCAACACAGAATTTTTTATATACAACATGTCTGTCATGAACTTTCAGTTTTCAGTTTCACTTCTATAAAACTCTGAAATTCCCTTGCAGTTGCTGACAATTGAAAAGGAAACGTTATGAGTTATGTTATTGACGTGCTACTTATTTACTATCTTCATTGTTAAAATGAATCTTCTCTGTTCTACATCAAATACAACATTAAAGAATCATAATTACGAACAAATTATGGCAATCCTTGTTGGATCCCATTTAAATTGAAATGAATTTGTATGTTATATGAATGCTTCAATTAAGTATCTGTACATAACTCTGCATTATTGTATCTAACTGGTAACCAAAAATATCTCTTGGGGCGTGGGTGAAACTCCCAAACCTAAAAATAGCATTGGGCTGTCTTTCTCTGATGTGTCTGCATGTGAGTATGCGTTAGTTTCATTAATAGTACAGGACTGGTAACCATGGAGCCAAGCTTCGGAGGGGTGTTGTTGATGCACAACATTCAAGCATGTGCTGACATGATAACCCAGTTTATCCCAGGTAAACACTGTGAATCTATTTAAAGATGGTGATTCACTTCTGACCAGCTGATAGCTAAAGTGTGTCAGCCCTTGTTGAGGGGCTCCATCTGCCTTAACGGAGAGTTACCATCCCATTTTCCTGCAGTCATAGTATGCCTATGGATGACACTGCAAGGTTTTGGAACTAAAATCAGCTCACTTAAATTAAGGGCATCTTCTAAGGCTGAAGACTTCAGCCATTGGAGAAGTACCGAAAAACTGCAGACTACTTTAATAAAACTATAGACAAAGAACAGCCTGTCCAAAAAGTCTGTCCTATGGCTTTAATGAGTATTTTATGTGTATGTTACTTTATAACATACACAGTTAATTTAAATAATAATTTAAATAAATTAAATAAAGGTTAAATAATAAAATTTAAATTGTATTACATAGTGGATTAAAGTCGGTGGCAAGGAGGGAGTTCACACAAGAAATTCACTTAAATATAAAATAACTTGTTAAAGATAACCTAACCAAGACACAAAGCTGATGTAAGGTGGAGTGAAAGAGAGAGACTAAGCAGGTTATCTGGGCCAGCTTGTATAGTCTGTAAGACACAGGCGACACAAATTAGCTGATCCTATCATGCCAGCCAATCAACAGCAGACCATGGTTTTAATGAGTGTGGGAGGGTCGTAACAGTAAGCCTGTCATCCAAATATGGTCATGAAATGCAGAGTCTTCAAAATGTCACCATGTCTTTGTTAATCTGTTAGAGCCTGGAAAGGTGGAGGTGTGCTAAATAGAAAAAAGGAACGAAGCAAGACAGAATGCATGCGTGCAAATGAGATGAAGGCAGGTGGAAAGGTGATGATGCAAGTATTAGAGAAAGTGAAGCTGGACGTTCAAATACCTGTGATCAACCATGCAAATACCATGCAGGTAGATCAGAACAACAGCTCAGGTCGAGAGGTTTGGAAACAAAGTTATAAAGACAAAGCTGACGTTATTTGGACATGAGAGAGGATATATTGGACAAGGGATGCTGAATTTGGAGCAGGTGGAAGAGACCACAGAGGAGGTTCATGGATGCAGTGATGGAGGAGATGTAGAAGACTGGTGTGACAGAAGTGGATGCCAGGGATAGGGTGAGCTGGAGGCAGCTGATCCACAATATCTTCATGAACTCTCTCCCTTGAGAAACATTTGGTTGTCTAAGGGGTGAGAGAGAAAATGTCTGTATGCTGTCTGGAAATACTCGGCCTACTTCATCACTTTCTTGTCGAGACTGAACAACAATTGACCAGTGGTAATGGGACCGTAACCTAAAATCTACTGATATTTGACTGCATGTCTGCCTTACAAATTAGCTAAGAAACCTAAAATAAAACATAAAAGAAAAGCACAGTATATTTATTATTCCCTTGGGCTTTTTAAAAATATATATATATAATTTAGTCAATGTAATAAACTTTCACCTACACTTAATAATCTCAGATTATTGTAAGATTTGCTGTTTGGTTGGTGGTTCCTGTTCAAAGGTCGAGAAAATCCACCTTACTGACTGAGGTTTTCCAGAGCTACAGCAACTTGAATGGAAATATTAGCATAGGCATGCTTCTGGTAATAAAATAATTTTTTGCCTGTTGCACTCTTCTGCACACTCTTGAGGAGTAACTCAAGCAGCAAGGCTTCAGCAAAAACTGCCACAGTGTATGCTGTCAAATTGCTTTATCAGTTTATTAGCATCGGCCAAACACTAAAATCGTTCTCAGATAAGAAAACTGAACGCAAACATCCATATCAGTGTAAAACATACGGGAAGTATAAAATATGTTTATGGAACTTATGCATTTAATTAAATTGGACAATAACTGGCACAACGCTACACAAGGAACTGGAAACAATGGGTTCTCACAACTGATGCAGGGACCAGGGGGGTGGTGGGCATAGACACATGTACAAGCTTTGTTTCTCTTTATTCTCTGCATGAAAAACGAGCACAATGAACACTATTATTTGGCTTCATGATTTTAATGTATTCAAAAAAGACTGACAGAGGCTGTTTTCACTGTTTTCTGCACAAGCCTGACTGTATTTTCCTCTTGTGGTTGTTCTGTCAACAAATATGGCTTTTAGGTTATAATGATTGTTGATGTTTTTTGTTCTTTTTATGTTTATGTTCTGTTCCAGAAGCGACACATTAAAAGTCTCACAGGACAGAAAACTATAGATCAAGTGCGTCGGTGTTCCCATTTGCGTCAAAGTATTTCTAACAAATCGAGAGGAGGGGGTGTGGCACCGCACAACCTCGCACCTCTCTCTCTCTCTGCTTTGATGGAGTGGTTACATAACAGAACTCGACATCCAGCTAGGCAGACCAACTCCAATACAAACAACTGACTGAGCTCTCGTGCGCGCGCGCTCTCTCTCTTTCCTCTCTCTTTCTCCACGCCCCTATCTTTTATCCAAGTCCTCCTATAGGTTCGGTACAGAGGTAACAGAAAGACAGTCGGCTTTATAAACATCCACTTTGTTCACTCTGCCTCTCTGCTTGTTCCATTTCTTTGGTTTATCCTCGTTCTCCTCAGCACGCACCAAGATGCCCAGCAAGAGAAAGAAGAACAAGCGTCGTATGAGAAGGGTGGTAAGTGGTGGCATGCGCACGTCAGGCGTTTATTCTTAAATTAAGTATAGAGTATTATGGGATTTCTTTGTTCAATTCACTGTAAAATAATGGTCTGCAAAAACATGGATTTAAATGTAAAATACGCCTTTTTGCCTCTGTGAAAAAATGAATGAAGCGAGTGCTTAAATTGTAAAACAAATTTCGTTTACATTTTCTTTCCTTTTTTGCACATTATTTTATTTTTGTTATACTTAAGTCAGTTTGGTGATTGTTTGGCAGATTTCCACTTTGTCGTTGCTTCTCTCAGACGCTCCGTAACCCGTGCGTAAAATCTGGCAACGACAAAAGACCGTACCAAAAAGGTACCAAAACTGGACCTAAATAAATAACATATAAATTTCACACATATTTTTAATTTTGACGAGCATGCTTCTGGTTTCTATATTAGAAGAAAGAGACAGAGAAATTGTTGATTTTGTGCTCAGCTCCTGTGCGCAATGGATGTTCTCGGTGCGCTCTGTTAAGGTTACGGATAGAGATTAAACGTTTATGCACATCTTGAATTTCTTATCATAAAATGCGATAAGTTCCATTTTCTAGTATTTTTTAAATATACTACGAAATGACCACTTGCCTGTTTTTCATGTTCTGGACCAAAAATACAGTAAGCCACACAATGCAGTGCAGTACACAGTGTACTTCAATACAGTGCTGCTCTTTGTAATTCAGTATGATGAATTCGCTTTGCCAGTTGTACGCTAATTCAGCCGAATGACTGGAGACATGTAACTTTTCAACATTCAGTGCCCAGAGGAAAAGGGGTGTGACAGAAAAGGTGTGTGTGGGTGTGTGTGTGTGTGTTGGAGGGGTGGGTGTGGAGGGAGATCAATGACGCCATACTCCATAACCCAATACTGTTCTTTAGCATATGTTTAATCATTAACAATGTATATTAATAAAAACAACAACAACAACTAAAAAATAAAAGCATGCACTGATACACTGTTGAAGCCCAGTCATCCAGCTCTGGTAAGCCTTTTCAGTGCAGACTTCTTCTGGCATCCTTCCTCATTGCCTCTGCCCCTAACCCCCACCAAACTTAAGCTTCTGGCTGGCTGACCAGTGCATGACTCTGAACACCACACATCTGTATTTGGTAATGTGTTGACTGAAGGAATGTCTTGCCCCACTTTAGCCAGAGTGGACTCTGTCTCTCTCATTCTTCCACAGTCTGGCAGTGACAGATGAAAATGACCCTTAAAGTCATTCACAATTCAATTTTATCATTGCTTTACCTCAGAGGTATCAGAGCACAGGAAGCGAACGTGTTTTTGGAACTTTCAGACATATAGCTGAATGATACTCAGGTCACATATGCCTTTGTATGTGTGCATATGTGTGTCAGTTTCACAAAGACTGAGAAATATGGTTAAAACTTTTTATCATTGGAAACAATGTATTACTTTGTCATAGGGATGTTTACAGGTGATTTATGGGCAAAAATCAGAAGTTGTTTTGATTGTGTCTAGCTAGATACTCAGAGATATATGCGCTTTCATACACATGAGCTTTTGGCTTACAGCATGGGTGCAGCACTGCGAATACCTTACTGGCCTTCAGCCTAACAAAAGCATTTTCAGGGAGTGATTGTAACCTGATTATAACCTGATTATGATGTGATTAGCCCCACTGTCTGGCCCGCGGGGCACCCATCAGTGCTGCTGACTCGCACGGTTTCCGTTCCCGCTTCACCAAACCTGTCAGGACCGGTCTGATTCAACTAATTAGCTCCCATTATCTAACTAGCTTTGCTGTGTCTACTCCCAGTTTCCCCCTCCCTCTAGTGGTCTGTACTACTAAAACCTCCATCAAAGCCTGAGGGGGTTTTGTCCAAAGCTAAAAAATATGTTGGACATGGCTGGTATGGCATGCCTGGTATTCCTGGGTGCTAAAGTGACAATAACATCAGTATCTGAACACGATAAAGCCTCAAGAACATCTATACCTCATACACTGTCATTTGCCTTTCTTTGTATTTCACTTTTATCTTTTATTATCTTGTTTTACATACTGAACATGTCTTTGAAGCCATTATAAATGAAGTGTCACTTTTGTTTTGCTTGGAAAGGCAAATGTTCGCAAACTTTGTATTTTCCAATAATCACTTTTTTGAGAGAAAATATCAGTTCATGTTATCATGAGCCAACTACATGTCAGGGTTAAGATAACTGTATGCCCAAAAACTTAAATAATGCCTCTCATACTAGTGATGGGATTTCCGGCTCTTTTTAGAGATCCGGCTCTTTCGGTTCGGCTCACTAAAAAGAGCCGGCTCTTTCAGCTCCGAACCGGCTCTTCAGGTTGTTTTGTTGCTTTAATTAATTTATTATTAACAATAATATAAAATTATGCACAAAAGGAATTACTAACATAAAAACAAGTGGTTTTATTTATATATGTTTATATATAAATATATGCGGTGGCCCCTAGAGACAAAACACGTACAAACTCCAAAACACATTTCTAGCATGAACTGAACTTCCAAAGCAGAGCTACTAGATCACTTAAATTACACAATTGAAAGCATGTGTGTATTGTTTGTGTATTTATACACAGGCACTCATATATATATTCAAATAATTTAAAAAAAAGTTCATCTACCTGTTACTATCACACACCAAATCCGGTCGTTGGTACTTGCTGGCTTGTGTAGCCACAAGATAACAAAGGCTCAACACTGCGCCCAGCATCCTGGAGCACTTCTGTTGTCTTTTGTACGTGTTTTGAGTTTTTATGTGCTTCTGAGTTTTTACGTGCTTCGGAGTTTGTACGTGTTTTGGAGTTTTTACGTGTTTTGGAGTTTGTACGTGTTTTTACGTGTTTTGGAGTTTGTACATGCTTCAGAGTTCGTACGTGATTTGAAGTTTGTATGTGCTTTGTCTCTAGGGGCCACCGTAAATATACTTTTATTTATTCACTCCACATAAAATGTAATAAATAAATCATATAATACAAAACTCAACTATTCACATTTCAAGTTTTAACTATTTAAATTTTCAGCTTTTTCCTTTCACAAATTTAAAGTGAAAAGAACACAAAACACTGCAAACCACAACACAATTAAATATAAATTATAATATGAAAACAAAAAGAACATGCATATCTCTGTCATATGGACCTGCATGAATAAACTTTCTCAATCCTTTATCATCTGCAACTGAAAATAGTTGTGGATGATTACTATACCTTTCTAATGTTGTTGTCCCTGCCTCTCTTTCTCTCTCTCTGGCTCTGTTCCTGTGCTACTGAGTGTAACTACCGCCCCTCCCCCCTCTGCCCAGCGTAAAGCACAAGGCTCGCGTGCAGAGTGAAGCGGAAAAAAAGTGCGAGAGAGAGGCTGAGAGAAAGAAAAAAACAAAAACCCACGTGACGGCTCGCGATAAGGAGCCGGCTCGCGTCGTTCACGTCAAAGAGCCGGCTCTAAGAGCCATTTCGTTCGCGAATGACCCATCACTATCTCATACTACTATCAGAACGGTAATCAGATGTTATTGTGTCTTTCCTGCCCTGCAGCAAGCCCAGAGAAGAGCACTTGAAGAACAACATGCTGCCAATCCGCCGGTGAAAGCCAGCCGGGGGATTGCAGTGAGTGCACCCCCTGCAGGAACCACAAAAAAAGCGGCTAAAGCTCCACCTCCAGCTCCTGCTCCTGCTCCAGAAAAGATCTCACGGTCCATTCCTGCTGCTGTTCCTACTGTAGAAACTCCCAAACTAGAACCAAAAGCAGAACCTGTTGCAAAGCCCATTCCAGATGAAGTACAGGCACCAGAGTCTGAGGTTGTGTTGTTGGAGCAGACTCCAGTGACAGCTGAGATTGAAATCCCAACACCTGTCACTGTAGAAGCACGAGCTGTTGAGACTCCATCAGTGAAGCCCTCTACAGTTGAAGCTAATGTAGTGCAAGAGCCTGAACCCAAGATTCCTGAAACAGAACCAATAACTGAGGTAAGAAACAGATATCGCAGCCATAAGTCTCCCATGTGCCTCTGTATGCAGAAATCTAAACTTAAATCATGTCTACAAATATTTCCAACATTTCGCATGCCAGAGTCAACAGTTCTAATGTTTCACCCGGCATGGGGATCACTGCCTCCGCTACTGCAGCTATCCCACCTTAGGGAAAGATTGATCGTTTGTCTTTTCTGGTTTTAACGTCAGACATTATACATTAAGCTTCAGTCACAAAGCCCTCGAGACCCTCTGGCAACTTTGGGTGAAATTTGTGTTTAACGACCTGGAAAGTGATTTCTGGAGGTTGCTAATTCTAAAACTTTTACTATAAAGGTGAATGGGTTGTGTTGTACTTTTTAGTTTCACTACTGCTTGGTGAGTAGTTTACAAACAAGTGATCGCTTTCCATGCACACTGCTAGTAGCTTTGACAATCTGCTAGGGACTAAAACAATCTTGGTCGAGCACCATATACCTCTTTGCCATTGCCAGCAACCATTTGCCAACTGGTTGCAGAACACACAGATTTCCCTACAGGCCAGCAGTTGTCTGGGAGCTGCTGACAAATCTCTAGGTCTGAGTGAATGGGGCTTTAGCAATCAGCAACTGTCAACATCTTCTACAAGCCTGGTAAGTTGCAGTAAGAATCAAATTTACCAGTGTGCACGTTTCATCAGAAATATAGTTCTATGGACATATGAGTGAATGAGGTCCACTCATAGGTGAATGAATGCTTCCTTTAAATGAATGTCACTGGGATCAAAATTACATATTGTTTGTATGAGATTATATGGAAACAGGCTGTTTTTGTAGATGGTTTCTCTCTATTTCTCTGATGTTGCCAGGTCAAATAGTATTTGCTGTGTTTGGGGCCTTATGGGAAAAGGGAGCTGGAATTGTTGGAGGTAGTGAAGCGAAGGGAACAACATGTTCTATTTAGCAAAAAGGTGGAAAGTAGGAGAGAGACTGAAACACTGGGAACAACTTTTTAAATGGCCATTATCACCTACACTAAAACAAAATAGTGACTCTGAGCATGCATGTTTTTTGTTGTTGTTGTTTTTTGAACAGGCTTATTTGTTATCACAGATATTGAGTTTGTTATCAATTACTTGTTTTTGGTTACTATCGTGTTGTGAGAAAATCTTTAAAACGTTACATCGTGTGCATTCGTTTTATCTTTGCCATCACATAATGTGGTTTTGAGTCAGAGAAGATTGTGGATACAATTAAAAAGCTTACAGTATATGGATGGCTGTTGTCAGTTAATTTTAAATAGTTGCAATTTTTTCTGCAGTTTTCCTCTATGCAGTAATATTTTCTCAACATTGTTTCTAGCTCATCTATAATTTACTATTTGCAGTTTTAAATTGTAAGTTGAGCTTTGTGCCTTGTAGCCATCTTGCACATATTTTGTGAACAGGATGTTCTGTTTTAGTCAGTAAATTGCACATGCATGCAAATCTGTGCGGCTTCTCTTCCAGCAACTGAGCAAAACCTTTTCCCCAGTATTAACTGGGCTAGATTTCAGCCCTACTCTACCCTAGTTAGATAAGCAGTTTTAAAAAAATGTCTGGATAGATAACAACCAATGGTGTACATGTATATGCTCACATGTGTGCCTAGCCTAAAATAAGAGGGGAGAGGCAGTGCTACAGTATTTATAGCATGGCCTTTTGTTAAGACTTCACTCAGAGTTACACTGTTTCCCAGTTTTCCAGTGGGTCCATCTTATTCACTTCACTTGTGCCATTCAGTTAGGAGTTCTATTTGTAAACCCTCTATGGGTTATGCCCACTGAACCTTACAGGCAGCATACAGACATCTCTACAGAATGACTGCCTGCCATTGTGTAGTTATACTGTAGTGCTGTGGTCATTTCCACTGTCTCAGGACTTTGCTTCCATTCACCATGCCAGATTCAGGTCAGATAACAAAAACTGGACATTTATGCAAAATTTTAAATGTATCATCATTGACTGTCATTCTAATAATGTAATATTTAATGTCTATATTATGAACTTTTTTACATTTTGAGACAATTTGCAAGTTATTCTGTTGAGATTTATCAACGTTTGTTCGCAGACAACTTTTTCACTTGCACTGTTAAAACTATGACTTTTATCTGTAACATCACAAGTCCACAGATGGTGACAGTTGGTCAGCTGACTGACCAAGAGGTTTAATGGGGCTTTAACTCAGGTGCCCCTTGGGCCCAAGAGACGCCCCACCACCTCTGGATGTGGCTGCAGAAAGTATAAACTCACAGCGGATTCTACAGACTGACTGAGTGCATTTACATTTTTGTGGCCTGAAGCAACAGTCAGTGCAACTCACCCTCTGTGTAGGCTGAACATTTTGTTCCTGCTTCCTCTCCTATGTTCTTCCACTCCTCTCCTGTCCAATCTGCTACCCCTCTTTTCCTCATAAATCTGCTCTGCCTCTACACTTTCTAGCCTCTCACCACTTTCTTTATGACTATTTCTCATTCTCTTCTGCCTTTTCTCTTCTCCTTCTCATTTTCTTTCCTTTCCTTTCTGCATGCTGCTTCTCCTCACTTCTGTTAGTATTCTGTGTCAGCTTGATCCCTTATGAACTCGTGTGATTTGAACCTTTACATGTTCCATGTCTAATTGATTCTTTGCTGGGTGGGCTGAGAGCTGGAGAATACTGAATATTTAATTCAATGCTGGGAGGAAATTTGTCTGTTTGAAGTGTGTCTGTATATGTGTGTAGTTTGACCTTTAAAATGAAGAAAATATTGTACATACAAATATCCCATCCCCTGTAAATGGACCTATTATGCTCAATTCTAACTTCATGTTTTCATTCCATCACTAGTGATGTTTTGCATAGTTCACAGTTCCAAAAAATAAAAATAATCTGTTATGAATCATTTCTAATTGATTTAGAAAGACTGTTGAATTTGATCTTTGTGCAAATCCATTTAGTACTTGCTGTTTTGTTGCTGGAAGAAATTGTTCGGCATGTATAGACACTGTGCAACCACTGCTTTCTTTCCTCAGAGGCTAGGTTGATAATCTATCAGAGTTAAATAAAAAATTGTTAAAGTTACTGTGTTCAAAACCTCCCAAGATGTCAGTAAAATGGAGACTGAAGTCATCTGAATTCTGTTTTCTTACCTCTCCCAGTTCAAATGCATAATCCTAGCTATGGTAGCCACTGTAGGACAAACAACTCTGGCAGTAGATCATCTGTAGTGAGCATAGGCTGTCAGTTCCCTGTTTACCTCTGCTGGTGCCTATGTCTGTTTACTGTGGAGGAGGCAGTAAAAGGAGTCCGATATGACTTGAAGCTCACTCCTCTCTGATGATAATTATTCTGAGGTGAGTTAGCATGAACATGAACTTCTCTGTTCGTTAGCATTGCTGTATTTGCCACTGTTAGTGGAATTTTGTTTGAAGTGGATCTATGATTGTTGGACTTGTTGTTGGACATTACTTGGATAATATTGGTCTACAACCAGCTGCTGTTGTTGTTTACCTGGCTTATTGACAGACAGTAGGGTCACACATCTAATCTGCTGACAATAAGTAATTATAATATCTGCACACATAAAAATGCACATTTTTGAGCGTTTGAGTGCTGGCCAGTTCAGGAGATGAGGCTTGAGATGAGAAAGAAGTCTGACATTTTATGCAGGTCATCTTGTCGCTTCTTTGGTGGAGGGGACCCCTTCTAAAGAGGTAAAAGATAGGTACGATTCTTCATATCTTGAGTCTGAAGATAGAAATATGAATTAAAATTTGCCTTGAAGGTACACAAACCAATACGAGTTCTTTTTCTCCTCTGTCGTTAGCGTACGACATATGTGGCCAGTCTCTAGCCACATATATAAATTAGAAGGAAACACGATGTCCATTTCGGGCGGGGCAACATGGCGACCTCCAAAAACCGGTGCCAGTTCCCTTGTATTTTCAATAGATACATTCAGAATTCATGAGCATGCATCTGTTTCTTTAAGGACATAATTATACACTTAGCAATGTATAATGTACAAAATTATTTTTTAATGAAATAAAAAAAATTTTAAAGTTAAAGAAATGACAGTACCTGGAGGATGGAGAAAAACGTGGAGGTAGTAAGATATCTTTGAATGTTATCAGGTTGTCGTGTGTCACTCAATGTCCAAATAGATCAGTTTGAGTGATTCTGGACAAAAAAAAACACTCATATTGCTGATTAGCAGCCAGTAGACTTTGCCCTATATTGAAGAAGAACTGGCACAAGACAGACTAAATAATTGAGTCAGACTATGAAGATTTAAAATATTTATACGCCGCTCTCTGTGATTGTCACTATAGCTCAACACACTTGGTTGCACAGTTGGTGTGCCACTGGCCATTGGCAGCATGGCTGCAAGATGGAAAAATATGGATGAATTCTATCACTATGTGAGCTGTTTGGTGAATCATTGTCTGGAAAATAACCGCGCCTATGAGTAATATAACAATATTGTGATGTGAATAATAAATGGTTGCAAATCAGTGTAAACTGCAAGACATTTATTGTATTCTGGTAAACATGTAATCATTCAAACACATTTCAGTATTAAAAATATCTGATTGTTTTTCCAGTGGCAACATGTTCACAGTATGTAGTTTATAATAAAAAGATGGAACCAAACATTTTTAATATTTAAAATTTTAGTAGTTTTGTATTGAAAGGATTTGAGGGAGAACACAGATTTCATGATGTGAATGTGTTTTCTGTTGCAGGATTATACAGAGGGAAGCAAAAAGAGGGAATAACTGTTTTTCATGGCATTGGGTTGTAATACCCCTGTAATTGCCCAGCTACAGCTATGCTCACACAAAGTGTAAGGGGAGTGCGTATGTTTGTGTTTGTGTTTGTTTAGAAAGCCAGTCCAAATTCCACTTCTAATTTTGGTAAATATTTCCATTTTTGGGTACAGAAAAGACTCGAGCTGCAGTTTATCCTCAGGCCCATCACAGCTACAGATCTGCCACATGAACCGTTTTATAGAAGATTATTTGGCTCTGGGCACATTTTTAGTACTGCTGCATATGGGTGTGTGCCCCTCCCAAAGCTCAACCTTTAAAAAGTCAATACTGGCTCCAGTGCAACAAGAGGCACATATTTTTAACTGCCTGATATACTTGTTAACGTATCCCAGAGTGCCTTTTTTCAGGTTATGTTCTTTTTTCCATCTACACTCTGTTTTGTTGGATGAAGCATGTGTATTTTCATGTTTTGCTAACTTGTGAATAAACTCTTTAACCTCTTGTGCTCATAGGTCACACCCTCATCTGAAGCTTCAGTGGTTGCTGCCTCTGAAACTGAGGTAAATCAAATGTGTATTTTTATTCACATACACCCTCTTTTGTCTCCATTTAAACCAAACACTAGTGTGTTATATCTTTAGGCTAAGCCAGAAGCAGACTAATCATGTAACAGTTGAACAAAAGCTGAACTTGATGATTTACAAGTGAGCTAGACTTTGATTTTTGAGCTGCTTATGTAGATACTATAGAACATTTTTCTTCAGTGGGAGCTAAAAGAATTGGCACATCATGGAAATGGAATTCTTAGGTTAAAGGTCCCCCTGGAGGCATTTTTCACACAAACATGCTCTGTCAACTTTTAATAGACAAATAAAGCACACTGGTTTTGTTAATTAGTTGCAAAAATTTATAGTTTAAAAAGTAAAATGCATAGATTAAATACAAAGTTTACATTTTACAGACACATAGATCTGTGTATGTGCTGGTTTTGCTGACTCCTAAACAGTTGCAGAAATGATGGCATGCATAAAAACAGTCTGACGCACAGTTTCCACTCATATTTTACAAGTTCATAGCAGCAGTCACTGAACAAGAAACAATTCTTTCAACAGAAAGGTGTTGAAAACTCCTGTGACTTAAGCCTCACATCGAATAAATAGCAGCTACGCTTTTTCCTTCAGGACAATTTCCTCTTATGCAAGCACTCAGATCACAATCTGGCTCAAGAACAAAAGTTTTCAGAGAAAAGAATCATATTTTTCTTTACAGTTTCATTGATCTGCAAACAGCTTAATATACGAACGATATAAATGAACTGAGAAATGAGAAAATGGGAATCAAAACAACCCAAGATTACAGTTATTCGGGCTTTTTATATATCATACACACTGCAGTTGTAACTATTCATTTGAACTGCAGGAGTAAACATTATGATAAATGTGATAGATTTAACCTTTAACCGTGTTCTGATTAATTCAGTTGTCAGTCATTCATAATGAAAGTTGGCTGTTAAGTGTCCTTTTCTTGGTTCCTTTCCAGATTCACACAGTTGATTCTGCGATCATAAAAACTGAGACGCAGGAGGTAAAACATGTCTTGACATTAAAATTGCATCATCATAACGACAAAAATGATGGTATATTTTAAGTAAATGTACTTTTGTTCTGTATGAACTGTACTCTTTAAACTGACAAAAAAAAAAACCAAGAGTCACTGTTTCTTCTCTCCGGTGTCGTGTTTTATGTTTTTTAATGTGCTCTGTGTTGATTTTGCACATGGAGACAGAGGATAAATGTGAGAGACCGGAAGAAGCTGAGGCCCTGGCAGAGAAAGGTGCTGTGACTGAGGTCGAAGTGGAGGTGGCTGCCACAGAAGATATTGCCGTACCAGAGCCTGTGACACGAGCCTCTGAAAAAACAGTGGGAGATGCAGTTAGCGGTGGCCAAGTTTCTGCTGAAGGAGAGCCTCCTCTGGGCAAGGTGGTTACAGAGACTGTTGCTGAATCAGTGGTGGAGGTTGTCACAGATGTACCTGAGAGCGAACGAGTGACTGAAGCGGCTGTCAGTCCTACAACCCCAGCTGCTGAAGATGGTAAAGAGGTGTTGGCGGAGGAGAATGCACCCGAAGTCCCTTCTGAGACTGCTATAAAAACAGAGGTGACACCTGATGAAAATACTTTCTTCTTCTCTTTTTGTGTTTTTAGTCTTTACAAGAATACATTGACTTTTTCACATTTTGCAGCCATCTTCTGTTTGTATAGCATGTGTCCTATATATTAATGAAAGGTTTGTCATAAGCAGAACAAACGATCACAAGGGTAAGGTTTTTTTTTTTCCAAAATTTAATAGCAAAGACTAAAGATACACTCTGTCCTGTTTGTTTTTTTGTTTGTTTACATCAGCACACTCCTGTTGATTCTGTGGAGGCGGCTGCAGTGAGTATTTTTCCCTCTCTGTCGATAAAAAAGTAAAGTAGAAATTCCCTTATTACTTGTGTTTTAGATTATTTGGCAGCTTTTGCATGGAAAAAAAAGTACAATCTCCATATATGACATAGCAATGACATCAGCACCTGTGTTTCAGAAGGTACCTGACACCAGCCCTGAGGCTACAGCACAAGAGGCTAAACCCAAAGAGGTAAAAAGATTTTAAATGTAATCCTCAATACAGAAATGTACTGCTCATATGCTAAAAACCATTATTTTAATTATTTTACAAGAACAGTTTTCTCTCTTATCTTGTTCTCCTTTGACATTCAGGATGCTGTGGCAATGCTGATTGATGCCACAGCAGTTGATGAGTTTGTTGTGACAGAATCCGTCTCGGCAGTAGAAGTTGCCACTGAGTCTGCTGCTGTCCAGCAGGTGACAGCTAAGCAAACAGGAATTTACCAGTGTACATATGAACCGTTCAGAAAATCACTGAAGGCTGATCAGGTCAAATAAATTAACTGAAATTAAAGGAGGCTTACAAGTGACTGACACAAGAAGGAAAGGCAAACATTTATAGACTAATCCTGGGTGTTATTTATGGTAAAGAAGGTGGGGATATGTTTCTCCATCATATGAAGCAATCTCATTGCTGGAGTGCAGTTTAAATGTATCTTGTAGTAAATATTTAAATGCTTATGTACTGTAGTAGTATTATTATAGCGTGATGCTAAATTAAGTGTAGTTCCAGGTAATGAAATTAGATTTTCAGACTGTGGACATTTAGGGTCCGATTTAAGTCTTTCTTGAAATCGTATCTACACACTTGAGACTACAGAATTAACACTAGCATCCCCAGGCTTCTACCTTTCTACCTATAAAACCCGAGAGCAGTCAAATGGTGGAAGTGGAAGCTAAATTGGCTAAATTGACCGCGGAGTCATCATTTTGCGTTTCTACCTTTAAAAGCCGGAGAGCAGTCAGTCAAATGCTGGAGTCGTTCATATGTATATTAGGTCGTTACCTAGGAATTCTGGAGGGAGGGGAGTGGGGGTGAGTGATTGAGGGGGTGGGGGAGTGGAGTGTTTCAGTTTGCCATCTTAGGGAGAAATCAACACATGTCCTTTGTATGTCCTTTGTTGCTGACATTTATTGATGAAAACAGTACAAAAAACCAACCATTTGTACACATATTTACAAATAATGATAAAAAGTGAGTGAGTACATTTCAACATTTTCAGCAATCACTCACAATCCTGGCACTGCCACGGTATCTGTCGTCTGCATTTACCACATGTGTACCTGTAGCAGTGAACACATCGCACAGTGGCCTGATTTTTTTTGCATCTGTGTACTTGGATTTTAGGTCGCAAGCCACCCAAAACTTGCTCCATGCACCACTCAGCAGGCCATTTGTAAATATGTGTACAAATGGTTGGTTTTTTGTACTGTTTTTATCAATAAATGTCAGCAACAAAGGACATACACCCATGTGTGTTGATTTCTCCCTAAGATGGCAAACTGAAACACTCCAAGTTGGTGACTTTTGGAGATTTGTTTCCCTGGATGATTGAGAATGCATCAAGATGAAACACAAAAGGAAGCTCACCGCTTTTAGCAGCTCCCCCACCCCCTCAATCACTCACTGAGTGATTGAGGGGGTGGGGGAGTGGAGTGTTTCAGTGTTTCAGTTTGCCATCTTAGGGAGAAATCAACACACATGGGTGTATGTCCTTTGTTGCTGACATTTATTGATGAAAACAGTACAAAAAACCAACCATTTGTACACATATTTACAAATGGCCTGCTGAGTGGTGCATGGAGCATGTTCATTGGTTCATGGACCTCCCTGAACTAATGGCATTTATTGCAATTGTCATCTTGCGGGGGGTTTACAGGGTTCCATCGGTAAATGACTGCTGGTCAGCAAACCTGGGAAACCCACAGATAATTGGAACTATGGCACGAAACCGCTTCCAAGACATCATGCAACACTCCACTCCCCCACCCCCTCAATCACTCACCCCCACTCCCCTCCCTCCAGAATTCCTAGGTAACGACCTAATATACATATGAACGACTCCAGCATTTGACTGACTGCTCTCCGGCTTTTAAAGGTAGAAACGCAAAATGATGACTCCGCAGGGGTCTAAGGTAGAAAACCAAAATGACTGCTCTCCGGGGGTCTAAGTGTTAAACAAATAAGGAATAAGAACATAAAAATATATGGTTAAAATGATACATTAAATTATAATACAAGGATTTTTTTTTTTTTAAAAACGTTAAAATTATTCTGGGTTTTTTTGTTAATTATTATGAGCAGTTGCTCAAAAACCTGCAGTATAATGTTCATGATAAAGACAGAAAAACTGCCGTTGTTCCTGTTGTTACATTTGAACACCATGTCACAAGGATGCTTTCTTCCTTTATTTAAAATTGTGCCCAGTTGGAGTGTATTGAACTTGAGTTTTAAATTATTTGGGTAGCTGGTTCCATCCTGATGCATTATTTTCATTGTAAGTAATTTTTCTCTTTTAGTCTGTTCAATGGAATGGGCAGGAGGATTTTACTGTGTTTCATTCAGAAGCTCAATTTGTTTAGCCATCTAACATACCCTTCTTCTGTGGCATTTAGGAAATCTTACCCGTGAATGACACTTTGAGTGCCCAAACAGACTCCGTGGATGTGACAACTTCTGAGTTTGAACCTGCTGCTGCACCTGCAGAACACACGGTAATTATACTTTCTTAACATTCACATACTGTAGCTTTGTATGGAACGCTGTCTTCTTAAGCATATATTTTGGGAACTTCCCTTAGTTTTTCTCTCTCTCTTCCTTTACAGGATGCCGCAGAGTCAAAATGTCTGGACAGGCAGTCAGAAGCGTCAAAGTCAGAAATCCGTGATGTGGAATGTCAGATGGAAATCTCTGTGGAGTCTGTGCAGCTCAGTTCAGTGGTAATACTTTTTTTTTTTAAGGAGCATTGTAAATTTACTGAGTAGAATTAAAGTTAAAAATGAGACATTTCCAGTATGGCTTTTCTAAGGTATTCAGAGATGAGCGATAGCTTAATGTTATTAGTTGTTAGTTGACATTGTCTTGTCAATACTATCAACAGGAGATGCCAGTGGAGACGGCGCTGAATGCACACATTGTTCCAGAGGTCTCTATCGAGGGCTAGAGCCACATCACAGAGATCAGAAGATCTATTTTTATTTGTAAGTCTCTCAAAGTACATCATTAACCTGGACTCTTATTATTTCTTTTTATTTTATTTTTTACTTTCTGATCTTCAAATGACTCAGTGTCTCTTTCAGAGTCCCCATTTTTTCTTTTGGAGGACTCGAAGCTTGCAGGGAGACAACCAGCTGACCTTTTCATTTTTTAAGGCTTAAGACCGGACTGCCAGGAAATCGAAGAGACATCCACACTTTGAAGTGCCTTTTCCTGCCCTGGTTTCTGTTATAACATCAAACCAGATGTCAACATGCAAAAAATGTCTGCATTCAAGGGAGCAGAAGAATAAAACATATTGTGGCTCCTTTTATACAGCATTTACCCCCAAAACCACGTACAATGATTTTGTTTTAGCAGTGGAAGCAGAAGTGCCGCAGCAGTGATAATTCTCTCAAATCATACTGGACAGGCTCTGATATTTGTCAGCACGTCTCCATCTCTGTAGAACATCTGCTTCCACACATGCATGTAAATACTGTAGCATTTAAGAATGCACCTCCAGTTTTTCCTTAGGCCCATTTTCAAAACGTGTTGTTTTTTGTTACTTGTTTCAAAATCACTGACTTACTGCTTAGTAGTATTTTTCCACCATATGTGATATATACATACAGCTTTTTCTCTGTCCTTGAACTGTCTCTGTCTCAAGTAAGGGCCAGCACTAAGGTTAGTGTGATGCTAAAACTACATCCTGAAGTTTTAGGTTTACTGGCCACTGGCAGATTTTGAGTGGATAAGGTCAGTTTCTGATTCTTTTTTTTTTTCTTTTCACCTTTTCCTATTTGCAATTCATCGTATTTAGACAACATGATGTGCTACAGTTTCATGTTGAAGTCTGTGTTCTGGAGGGGAAATGTAATTGGGTTGCTGTTGGGCTGCTGATGGGCATACCTAAACTTTGAAATAAAGCTGTACCTGATTGGGATGTCTGCATTTTACTTTATTATCAGAGAATCAGTCAGTGCTGGACTGACAAGAACTTCAATTTTAAAATCTTCCAAAAACGAAACGTCTGTATAGGGTTTTATTTTGTGACTGTTAAAGAACTTTATGCCTGTTTTCTCCAGAAAATTATTAGTAAAACTCTTTTTTTTTTCTTTTTTTTTTTTAATCTCTTGAGAGTGCAGCTGAAAAAGACAAATAATAGAGGGACTAAAGCTTCAGAAATTGCATTTGGGCCAGAAGATGTGAAAGAATATTTGCAATAAATAGCATGAAGTCTGCAAGCTACTTCAACCTGAGCTGCACGTCTTTGAACATGGCAACAGTAACTCAACAGTAACTCAAATAAGAACAGGAAACAGGTTACAGTCACCAAAACTGGATAGCAGAAGATTGGAAAAAACACTTCCTGGTTTGCTGAATCTCAATTTCTGCTGCAACATGTAAAATCTGGCATAAACAATGGATCCATCGTGCCTGGATCCCTTCTTCTATCTTCTGTTGTTGGCTTCTTCCAACCGGATAAAATCCTGGCTTCAGTTAAATATCTTTCACTTGTGTTTCCTGGAGCTCCATCCTGGATGCATGCCCAGGCCTAATTAAAGTTACTTATGAGCTTTTCCTAATTTAGAAGACTATTTGGTTCTGAATGTGAAGGCTCCGCTTACCCCACCAAAAAAGAAAGAAAACAACCAAATATTTGCCTCAGGTCAAAATGATTTTAATTTTTTTGTTTTTGCAATGAAATCTACATTCATATTAGTAGGATGTAATTTGGTACAGCACACTGCCGATGCGATGTGTAGTTTTGTTTTTTTGCCATCAACACTCTTTATACTGTTATGTCATATTGTGGATGAGAGACTCAAGTAAACTTCAAGCATCAAAATAACTTTTACCTCTTTTCATTTTGCTGGCCCCCTTGTTTGAATGGTAACAAAATTTCAAAATGGAAAACAGAAGCAAAAATTTGAAAAGTTGTTTTAAGAGAAAAAAAAAAAAAAAAAAAAAAGGCAAATGAATGGACAACTGATAAGCACATAACAATTGAGAGGATATATATATTTGTAAAAGCACATTCGTATTGATATTTGATACTTTGGAATGACAGTAACAAAGAGGCTCACTGTGATCAAATAACCACTTTCCCCATTTCAACTCATCACATTCCACTTATATATATATTAGGTCAATTTGTGCCATTAATATGCACGAATACATGTTACCAACCCCTCCTCCCTCCCTCTCCCCCCCAAAAAATAGTAATAAATAAGAAAACAGGTGATTTGATTGGTCCATGAGGTAAAATGTGAAATACAAAGAAAGAAAGAAAAAAAAAAAAAAAAAAAGGGAAAACAAGGTAAAATGAGTTGGAAAGAGTCGTGAACCAACAATAATAACAAAGTGCGGGACAGGCTGAGAATTAAATTAAGAAGAAAAATGTGGTTGCAGACAAGAAAGCATTTTATCCAACAAGGTTTCTTTATGTTCCACACACCCACACACAACCATTCACACAACCAGCCATGAAGCTAAAAAAAAAAAAAAAAAAAAAAAAAACAGCTCTCTTAACCACCTGATGGATAGTACTTTCATATTTACACTGAAGTGATGATTAATCGACAAACAGACACAGACACAGAATGGACCCCCCCCAAAAAAACAAGAAAACACAGAGCAACTAGGTTAAATCACCATTTTCTCTTTTTCGATCCTTTAGTTACTCCTCTTGCAAAAAACAAAACTAAATGCTGGAGGTGGGCGAAGTTTAAAGAGACAGAGAGGGCTTAATGACAGTTACGATGGAGATCCCTTCTCCATTTCTGCTACAAGAAAAAGAGCACTTCATCCAAAAAAAAAGAAAAAGAAGAAAAGCTGCTGCCCATGTGGACTACCCTGGTTTAAAAAAAAAAAAAAATCAAACATACTACCTCAAGTTGTTTAGAGGTCTGGTGTAGGAGAGCATGCAGTTAGCTACATGGTGTAGCTTGAGTGGGAGGGATTAAAAGAGCACTTCAAAAACAACAGACTGCCCACTTGAGTTTATAGCATGATTTAACATCAATCTCAGGAGTGTGTGCAGCAAAATAAATTAGAATGGTACAAGCAGCACTAGTAGTGTTCAGCAGGCAATTGTCTGGAGAACAAACTCCAAAGAAGCCTTCACCCCTGAAGGTGCAGCAGTACAGGTAATACAGGTCATTTTCAATAGATCTTATGTTTAAAAATCCTGGGGAGATTTAAATCCTACTTCTGCATTACTGCAGGATCTTTATAAAAAAAATCCAATCCCTGCTACAGCAAGTATGATTCAGCAGCAGCATTGGCTCTTTTGAGGCAACTAAACATAAAAACTTATTTTTCAGGACAACATTTTGCAAACGTTCATGTTGGCTGACATGCTAGCTATTTTACAGCCACACTCAGTTCAGGTTTGCCACTCAGCTAAGGACCGGTTGTTTGCACAAGTGTCGAGCACAAATGAATTAACTATTCAGCTACAGCTAATGTATTAGTGTTGGGGTGTTTTATCTGAATATCACTATCATGATAGTCGTCTTGATAATTTTAGTCCTTGTATTATCTGATTTTGTTCCCACTTTGTCTTCTCAGTGATTGTTGTTTAATCCTTCCTCCTGATGTTTGCAGCACCACTCAGGCAGTCATGCAGGTAGGCAGTGAGTTTAAGACCGATCACAATGTTTATTTAACTGGCTGTTTATAGACCAGCAAGGAAACTTTCATTACAGCCAGACATGAGGCAAAAGGTCTTTTTTTTTGATCGAAGAAACAGAAGAAAGTAAAGGAGGGGGGAGGGAATGGAAGAGAGGACACCTCTCAGAGGCTTTTTGCCCCTAAGGCCCAATGTGGGCTCAGTCCTGTCCAATCTGGCCCAGTCTCCTGTTTTGTTAGGCCAAATCCAGTCCGGCCTGGTCCGGTCTGGTCTGGTCTAGCTGGAATCCAGGCCAGGATTTTAGAAGAGTGCTTTGGATCCCTGGTTCTCAAACTCTGACCAGGCGTCGTTCAGTTCCATAAAGATCATCTTCGCATACTGTTCGTAAGGCTGGCCCGTTGCCTGAAGAGAATTCAAAGGTTTGGAGTTTAATACTGAATTAAAAACAGAAAAACAAGAGCATTCATATTGAAAGAAGACCGTAAACTCATACTCGAGATTCATCTCATTTCCTGTTGTTTCACAAACAGAGGAGCTGCACCTTTTTTTAAGTTTTAAAGCACTTTCACAGTATTTGATACTGTACCTTATCAGGATGGACAACCAGCACAGCCTTCCTGTAGTATTTCTTCACCTGGTCAGCTGACACCAGGTCTGCCATGCCCACAGGCTTCCAGCGCGTTTCACCCTCCCACAACACTGTGTGTAGAGTTGACAGCAGTGCTCGGATGTTTCGCTCCTTCCCTTCGATCCAGTCCAAGATCTACAGCATGATAACAAAACAAATCTTTACTACTTGGAGGCTACTGTATGAGTGAGCTGATGAAAGCAGAGTTTAACCTGCCAAAAGGCATCCTAGCTGTACCCAATCTTATTGTTGTTTAGTAAAATCACCTGCTACATGTGTGACGCAGTATGCAAAAACGTGGCCAAGCCCAAAATGTTCATTAACTCAGAGATGTCCAATTCTGACCATTCTTTGAATCACTCTTTTTTAATAACAATGCAAACAGATTTTGTAATAAAAAAAACAAAAGACAACTCTACCACGTTTCCAAGAAATCAGTTGATTGCTCACAGTACACACCGCATTATTAGCACAGGCTAAAGATGGAAAAGTCACCAGTAAGGGGACAATTTTCACTGGGTGCCCAGGCATGTTGAATGATGATTTGGAGAAAAGTAGTGCACTGCTGTTTGCAGTTCATAAACAGATATTGCATATAGATGGGATGACATTGCAAACACTGGAAAATCTGGTTGTTTTTGACATTATCATTGCTTGACTCTTTTTTTCTATGAAACCGAGATTCTTGGTCGTCATCCTTGGCTGGCTTTTTGTGTCAGTGGACAATGGTGACTCTTTTCACAAGGATTAGATTTTTCTCCAGGGCCACACACTGTGTGTTTGTAAGTGTCCAACATGCCCTTCACATATTCTGCCACAAGTCTCTTAGCTCATCCTCCCATCATCTCCTGTTAGCCCACCACTACTGCCTAAAAAGTGACTTTCATTGTTGTCTGCAGACATGAAACAGATGAAACATAATAAATCATATTTAACAGCTGAAAATTTCAAGCCATTTCTAAAGATCTGCCAATTTTTTGCTGCCTTTAGACAAGTCTCTATCATTTTTGTTGATGTTATAAAAGCTTAATTAGTTGGTTACTGTTTCCAATTTTATGCATTCATTTATTTTTTAATAATTTAATTCTATGTAACCATGTTTTTAGCACATTTACCTTTTAACTCTTATGGTTGCAGTCATGGTTATGTGAGTTTTAGATTTTATTTATATCTTAATGCACTTCTGTTTTTAAATGTGGCATATAAATAAAAGTGACTTCACATATGTGTTCAGTTTGCTACCTACCTGTAATTTGAGAGGATCCATGTCTTTTGTGATCTCCTGTCTCCTCATTTCAGCAATGGTCCTTGGTCCCTTCTTGTCAGGTTTAGAAGCAAAACCCTGAGTTGAGAGCAGATCCCCGAAATCATCCTCCTTTACCTTTGGCTTGGGCCCTGAGTGTCAGCAGCACAGATAAAACGAAATTATTTATGATATGGAAATTTTATGGGCATTTATTAGGGTTAGTCATAAAATGAGAAGCCTTTTATGAGAAGACCAGGGAAATATAAAATAATAACTGAAAATCAGCAAAGTAATGAACATAAATATTCCAAATTCCATCTTTTTAGTTTCCAACCTCTGTTTTAAGCTGCTGATGGTCTCCCCTGCTTACTGCTAATTACATACAGTGCAAGGCAAAATTCTGGACAAACTAACTGAATCAATCGGTTTTCTACTCATTTTTAATTTTCTAAATTATAAAAACTTAATTTAACTTTGTAATATCACCGCTATTGTTTTGTTCAAAATAGATAACTAGTATTGTAATCATGTCTCTCTTACCAAATCCAGGCCCACGAACTCCTCTCTCTTCTCTCCCACCGATCACACTGGAGAAGTTAAGGTTGTAGTTGGGTTTAGAGGACTGGGTTCCTGCAGGCTGAGAAGCTGAAGACCCTTTGGGGCCAGATCCAGATATCCAAGGTTTGTTCTGGGCTGAGGTGGGTCTTGCAGACTGCCATGGCTGAGCTTGAGGCTTAGCAGAGGAAGAAGAGGAAGAAGGACCCTTTGTGCTGAAGGATGGCCCAGAAAGATTACTGCTGGAGGAACCTATAGGAAAAAGATGGAGATGAGATAAATGTAAAGGCTTATAAGATTGACAGTCTTCCTCTTTTATGGAAATAACTCCTCAGCTTACCTGAGCTCCTACCTGGCAAGTTGGAGCTCAGGTTTCCTAGGTCAGCAAAAGGATCAAAGGTCTGAGACTTGGCCTTTGACATGGATGGCATACCAGAAGCTAAAATGATCAAAATATACAAGTCAACACTTTTATCTGGTTTCAATTTTGATTTTGGCTTTAAATCTCAAAATTTTTCAGTCACCAAAAGATCTGTAAGAAAGGTTTCTCCTACCTGTGTTGGTATAACTTGGTTTACTGGCAGTGGTGCTCATGCCAGCAGTGGTTCCTTTTGCCCAGCTGTCCCACCCACCCAGCAGGTCTGGTTGGCTGGCTGATGATGTCATTTTAGGGGTATCATTTACAAGCTTATCTGTAATAACACAAACATCCTAAGTGTCAACAATGGACTCTTTCCAGTGTAAATACAAAATGTTACCAGAAGAAAGAATATGAAATCCAGCTGGACGTCAAGGAACTGATGTACTTACTGAGGTTGAAGAGGCTGGTGTTGGAAGCAGGAGTGGCGTTGCTGTGAGCTGAACCAAATCCACTGGTTGCTGAACTATCAGAACCCAACAAGTCTCCAAACAGGTCTGGTCCAGAGGCTTGTCGAGATGAACCAACGCTGGAGCCAACACCAGAACCCGACCCCATCCCAAACGGATCAAAAAGATCCCCCATGGCTGCAACACAGGCAAAGTGACAGGAAATATTTATTAAGTGCAACCCAAGAAATCTCAGAATAATGCAGTAAGCATGTGTGAAGCCTCAGCTTTTACGTTTTTGGTCTGGTGTGGCTCCACTGGCTGGCCCACTGAAGAACAAGTCTTCCTGCACTGCTCCAGTCTGACCAGCAGGAGGTGCAAATAAGTCATTGAGGAGGTCGCTGTTGCTAGAAGCAGCTTTCATTCCTCCCTGATCTCCGTGTTGTGGAGCAGAGGACGAAGTTGAGGACATGGTTGGAGGTTGAGGGTCACAGTTCAACCCCAAGAGGTCAGCTGTGTCTTCAGGAGGAGCCTCCTGTGTTGCAGGAGAAGCCGTCTGAGAGGAGACAAGGAAACCAAGAAAATAAAGAAATGCATGGATGCAAGAAATAAAGAATTTTGGTAGTAATTAACAGTGTGATAAACGGGGTAATAGTTTATTGATAAAATAATACAAGCCAGCCAAAGATTTTCTGCACCTGAAAGTCAGAATCAAACAGCGGCTCGCTGTGGTCACGTGACATTGGCTCTCCACTGGTGGCAGAGTAAGAATAGGACTCTCCTTCTGACTGATCACTCAGATCCTCCTGGTCATTCATATATCCTCCTTCTTGACTGTCTGAGGCATCCTGAGCGCTACGTACATCTATAATCACAGGAAGCTAGTCAGTGAGATTTTCCAGAGAGAAAGGTTTGTAAGAAAATGCTACACGGATTAATAGAATTACACATTACAGATTAACAGAACAGAATATGACAGTACATTACCTTCCCAGTCTAGGGTCTGGAAAAAGTTGCTGGAATTAGTATCATTGCTCATCGGAGACTCTGGTTCTGTTGCACTGGAGCTGTCTGGGGTTTGAGCTGGCTGGGCCGACTCGGAGTCATAAAACGCTGAAGAACCTGGCTGACGAGGCAACTCGGGCTTACCTGCAGTGATAAAGGATCCAAGTTTATTTCATCTGTAGAAGCAAACTTAGAAGAACTTAAAAGCACCTTAAAGCCACGTAAGAAGTAAAACATCTAATATACAAATAAAATAAACAGATGACAACACTTTTTACCAATGCTTCTCCACTACTAAACTAACATTCAGGCCAAGTAAAGCCATGTACCAAATTTGCTGAGGATCTCTTGCTGCTCATCACGAGAGGAGAAAAGGATCTTGGGGTTGAGGCCTTTGGTTTGAAAGCCCTCCCATGGAGGAGTCTTGGTGCTGGGCCTGTCCCTGGGTTCAACCTCAATGTCCAAGTTGACCTGGAACAAGTCTGGGTACTTCTCCTGGATGTCACAGGCATCCAAATCATACCTGAAAAACAACAAGCAGATAAAAAAGAAATAATGAAGAAAGTATAGTTTAAATTACTTGTTACAAGCAGTGCAGCTGTAAAAGTTTAACAATGAAGACCACATTCAGCTGTTAATAAATAATAAGAAAATATAACCTGCAGCAGTATGTTATGGATCAAGACAACATACGTACTTGGCAAACTTGACAGTCGTTGCATTTCTTGGTACAAAGCCTGTGTGGAACTGGATCTGGAACATTTTCATGGACGCCATCTGAAAGACAATTATAAATGCTCTGAAAAGTGCATTTCTTCATATTCATTGCCACCTCGAGGCTTTAAGCAAGGGTGTCTGTATTTATACCTTTGCCTGCAGACGTCCTCCCAGCGTAGATCTTGCATGATAGATCACCACCAGCACGTCTCCTTGAACGGTAACATTGAGAGGAATCTCCGCTTTCCCATCTTCCATCTTAAAATCCCTGAAACATGAGATTGTGAGAGGAAAAGAGTAATATACATGTTAGATTGTTAAAATAAAGGGAAACTTGTCAGGCCATCCTTGTACAAACCAAAAAAAAAACAAACTTACTGCATCCTGTCATACTCCTGTGATGTGGTGAGCACCCTCTCGTCCCCAACGTAGACTTCGCAGAATGGCCGGCACCCATTACGCTGCTTGTTGAACAGTGGCACTGGTGTCATGATGATGGAGCGAATAACTACAGGCTTGCTGTGAGGGATGATGGGCTCCTCTGCCATCATGTCACACATATACTCTATATACCTGCAAAATTGAGATCATGTAGTATTTGATACATGACCTACTAAGGATGACCAACACACACCAGTCCTCTTTTCTACACATTTTAACTTGAATATTTTTCAATACCTCTTGTGTGAAGGTGCTATGCCTGGTGGACAGCGTTTCATTGAGAACATGTAGACTGCTGCCTCAGCAGTGGTGAAAAGGCGGCAAAAACACAGGAAGGAGCAAACTGCCACTGCTGATGCTGCTCTGCCATCCTGCACACAGAAAGGGTACACATTAAATTTATGACAGGTGACACTCCATTCAATTTGACACCATGTACTCCTCTCTACAAGCGCAGGCTCAAAGGACTGACTTACTTACCAGACAGTGTACCACACAGATGTTCCTCTGGTCCTGTTTGAGCCATAGATGCATGTTCTTACATACGCTGTAGAGACTGCGGAGGTTAGGGGCACGACGCAGCTGCCAATTACACTCTGAAACCTGGGCGCGCACAAATAATACAAATTACTGAAATAGTGACGTAACAAGGACACATGCTTCAACAATAGCTACTGTTGTGGCAATAATAAGCTTATGCATGACAAAAGCACAGAGAAACACTACTATACCTGTGATCATTGAGAGTAAACAAAGTATAACACAAAGCTATAATTTAGCCTTGGTTTAAGTTATTTCCCACACCAACACAACCTTGTATCACAAAGTGCATACCCTGTTGTGGAATCGAGAAGGCCTGTATGATCGTTTGGAGAGGTTGTACACAGCGTAGTGGCCAGCATGACGTGAATCGAGGAACAGACGGACATCCTCAATGTTGTTCTTTATCGCAGACTCCACCCCTTCTGCTGGGAAAGACATGACTGCACGCGCACACACACGTTCATTACAGGCATGTATGAATCGGGTAACCAGTGATGCTATGCTTGTTCTGTAATATTAAATTACTTGACAATCAAATAATAGTCACTGAATGCTAAAGTGTTCGGGCACTTTACCTACCTGCAATTCTGGAGGTGATGTAAGAAATATCCAGGTCCCCTTTGGCATAGCTGTAACAGAAATGACAAGTGCCGTTATAAAAGCAGTATGTAAACAAAGTTAGAAGCATAAATGATACATTTAAGAAAATAGAGGAAATTAAACTGGTGATTAATGTCTGGGAGACTGGAAAAAAAAATCCAACGGATGCAAGCTGGACAAAAACTTTTCAACTCTGGTTTTGAATCTCAGATGTTGAAATATTATTAACTGAAAATATTAATCTCTGCCAGAGCAGCCATTCAGTACAAAGTTTTAAACAGTTTTGATGAATATTGCCTCAATAATTATGCAAAATCGATTAAGACAGTCCCCAGTTTATCCTTCCGCTGAGTCTTTATTATAGCACAAGCATTTGGCAGATGCTTGTTGTCAGCATTCATTACGGCAACTTTCATTACTACAAATAGTGAGTATTAAGTAATACTGGCAGTAAAAACTTATGTAGTTAGGTTTCATTGGATCTTACTGCACATGCAATCATACTGGAACAATGACAACAGGTAAAAGAACACAGCCTGATTTCTACTGCACAGTTTAGGACAGACAAACAAACCATAGCTCAGTTTCTTTGCTTAGCCCATCTATGATGATTAAATTCATCTGTATTAATCAGTATTAGGATAAATAGATGATGCAAATTAAGACATATAAGTGAAAATGATATTAGGTAAGTAGTGGAACCATAATAAAACTTCCAACATTCAGTCAAACAGTCACTCATACTTGTATACCACAGCCTACATATAAAGTTGCGATTGCAATTATACATTTGCAACCCATGCCGAAGCTACTTTAATTAAAACAATATGGACATTCTGAGTTAAGGTAAACCCTAAAAGGAAAAAGACAGCCAAAAAACAAAAGCAATAGCAAAACATGCAACTGAATGACAACTTAATTAAATGTGATGATTCAGATAGCAGATAAAACGGGTTTGAAAAGAGAAATGTAATAAAAAGGTGAAACAGATGAAAACAGTCAAATGTAAATTAAATAGCCTTTTTGATTTTTGAGCTGAAGTTAAATTAAAAGTAATACTGGATATCATGGGATTCTCCATGTAGACCATAAAAGCACAGCTGAGTCAAGCTACAGCAAAACTCCAGTGTCAAAACGACAGCTTCCTGCAGTCATGTGACTTTGCATTTGTTCTCCAGCAAATATGCAGTTGTATTGGATGGTTTTCTTTACCTTCCTTGTAACTGTCATTTCTTCATTACATTTCAGTAAATGGAATATTTCAAGCTGGATGCTTCTTTTGGCCTACTTTTGTATGGATTCATTATCTTCAGTTCCAGACATAGTTACTCAGCAAGTCCATAGTTAAGTGTTGTCACATGGTTTGAAGAATCAGAGACGAAGGCTCAGGCTTAACAAGTCATTTAAGCTCTATATTGTTTGTTTAATTACTGCTTAATGTTAAGTCCATGACATCAGTTTTATACAGATATGTAAAAATTAAATTATTTTTAACATGTGAATTTTTTTATGGATATGTTAGTGGAGTTATAAGATAAAAGTTATCTAAAAGTAAGAAATCAATTGAACTAAATGAGCTATCACACTTGATTTGACAAAAATAACAAGCAAAAATCAAAAGGTTGTTGTTGTTTCCCTCAGACAGAAAAGAAAAATGCATATTTTTTAAACTTTATAGCAAGAAATATGATTGCTATATTAAGGGCCATTTAATTGAAGTTAATGAGTACTTTACCCTTTTAATCGAAGGCCATCACTGCTATGCTACCAATTCTAGTTATCTTTAAACAAAGTTCTCATAAAATGAGTTTACATTTGCAGAAAATAGTTTCCTGGAAAACTCACGGACAGTGAGTCTGCCCTACTGTGTCATTCGCTGATATAATTTTCCAGTTATTTCACCAATATATATGGGAATTTGTCCATTCACATCATGCTCTGCATTCACTCAGTTGAATTACTGAATGTGTGATGTTAGGATCAGAAAGCTAGGATGGTGGGCACTGAGCAACAGAAGATGTGCAACATTTCTTTCCTACTAAATCAAGCACACACTACAGAACACAGAGTAACGCATGGACTGACGCATTCCGCTGACCCATATTTACCTTGGGTTGCTAGGAGATGGACACATAGTGGGACCATGAGGGTTTGAGACAGAGAGGAAGAAAAAACAAACAAAAACAAAACAAAAAAACAAAACAAAATCATCAAAAAAAGTCAATGGCAAAACCAAATGAGACGGCAAATCTTTAAAGATGCGGATAATGGGACTATGAAAGGAACACTTTGCTGTTTAATCTTTCTATACCTTCAGCAATCATTACCATTTTCACTGGCCAGTGCAGCCAAGTGTAGCAGCCCAGAAAATCCAGTGACTTGCTTGTATAGCAATGGTCAATAAAGGGAGGACAGAAGAACTGTGTGTCATTTCCTGGGACCTTACACATGAAATCTGAGTGTAGAACCACATTTTTGACCAGCAGACAACAAAATGTTCCTTTTAAAGGTAAATCTGGGATCAGGGTATGAGTGAGAATGAGACATACGCAGACAACTGCTTTCACATTAGGCCTTTGCAACTATGATGAAACATGATAACAGATGATGACATGACTGAGAAACAGTATTGCTTAAAAATGGTTGCCATTTGCTGGATGTCTGAATTAAAAATTTGTTATAGGACCAAAAGTGCATCCTTTCATTACGGGAAATTCAAATTTGTCAGTGCCAAAGTAAATACCGTAGTGGAACTATTTTAAGTTATAATAACTGTGACGGAGTGACCCGTCTCAAGGCAGAGTCCGCTGAGTATGGCACCGCCACCATTAGATCGCCAATCGTGCAGGGTGACGCAAGCCGATGGTATGGGGGTGTGGGGTTTAAATAATGAGTTCACGTGGGTCTGGACCGTCATGAGAATGGCCTCATTACGTGGGCCGTTAATGTGTATATGAAGTCGGGTAGACTTCCGGGAAATAGTTGAGAGCCTGTATCAATGTATATGTTTTGTGAGTGTATAATGAAAAAGAAATTCTGGGGGAGGGAGACGGGGATTAAAGTTAGAATAAAGAATTGGTGGTGACGCCAAGGGGGAGGGGTTACGGGATATAAGAGACGGCGAGCCGGATATGAAGGGGAGTGTGTTGTAACATACAGGCTGTGTAGCGCGGATCTCAGTTTTATGTCTTTGTAACCATCTTTTTATGCACTGGGGAGGCCGTTTCAAATAAAGTATCCACACTAATACCTTACCGACTACGCCTGTGTTTGTCCGGGAGAGGTCTGGAAGGGGACCCCGTAACATAACCAATGTCAAATGTGAAAAGTTTAACTGAAATGTATGTTAACTCCCAAAATAAAAAATACATACATAATGATGAAGATTAACTGAAAGACATATGACAAAAGTGCAAAATAAATAAATGTAGCAATAATACTCCCGATAACGAGAGGCTTCTTACCTAGCTACTGACTGGATGACCTTGGAGGAAGTATCCTTTATGTTTGTCAAAAAGCGTTCTGTTCCTCCCTTTAAGATATCAAACAGGCCACTGCCAGACTGATCGGGGTCATATACACCTATAAGAAATGGTGAGGAAAAGAAGAATATGGTAAATATAATGACTTTAGAGCGATGCCTGAGATTAAGCACTTACAATCGGTTTGGCTGGTGAAAGCACACCCAGCACCTATTAGCTGCAAGAGGAATGACACTTGTGACAAATGATCATGCACATATAAATACTTAATTACATTCTGGGCTTCATCAAAAGGGCTCAAAAGGAAGCGTTTTACCAATTAATATTTCAGATAAAATCAGTTTATTTTAGCTGCAATGCAGCTGCCTGATGCCGAGGTGCAACAACAGGCAGTTGGAGCCACTCCTCACAGGAAAGAGCAAACATATTCTGCCTTTCGACAGATGGTTGACAGGCAGTGCAGAAATCCTCTTAGTGAGTGGACAGGAGACAGCTTGCAGGTCTGTGTGTGTGTCTGTGTGCGTACAAGTCTGTGTGGATATTTATGTGAAAAATAAGCCTATTATGCTCACTGAGATAAACAGACAGACACAAATATAATTTTCCCAACGAGCACTTAGAGCTTATGCTATAAATAATCTAAATCTTCTTCCAAAAACAACAACACGTAAATTAGTTATTTTTATATCCTTCATGATTTACTTCATTTAAATGAGACGTTATTGTATGGTGGGACAGTCACACTGTTGCATACTAATGCATGGTCTCTATATGTAATGTTTAATTTTTTCCTAAGGTGCATTTGAATCAAATTATCTTTTGCAACAGATTCACATACAAAAAAAACAAAAAAACAACTTGAAATCTGAGCACACCACTATCAGCCGTGATATAAACATTGCTAATTATACTACACAAGAGGCTCTTAGCAGGTTAAGGCTAATGATACATCAAAATTAGTGTGTTACAGATTGAAAAAAATATTGTTGAGAAACATTTATAGTGACTGTCTGACTCATTATGCCAGGAACCTGAACAGATATTGTAACAAGTAAGAGGATTTGTTCTACCATTAAAAATAGCTGGTTTCCTGACAGTACATCATACTGGGCCCTCGTTCAGACAAAGAGGAACCCTTTACTGATCTCACAGGACTTTGTATATGCAAGACCTGGCATGTGTATGAAATGTGTCAACAGCTGGATGGTGACTAACATACCAGCTTACCGTGTTTATTGCGTGACTTTCAGGGATACGGTTGAGAAATTAAATGTCATGTTCAATCACAGCTCAATGATAAACTTTATAGGAAAGATGTGGATTTAGCAGTTTCTAATGGTACCTGCCCACAGGGGCATTTTTCAACAAAAGGAGTCACGCATTTTCTCACCAATAGACATTTGACTGGTGTTCTACCAAATAGCGACTGACAGGTGCTCTCTCTTTCTCTCAGCCTTCTACAATCAGGCCTGAGACCTGAGTACATTTGTGCTAGGGCTGTTTGTGCAGGGATTTTAAACAGAAACCAATAAACTGGCTTGCCTGTGAACGTCTATCCGAAAAACAAACCAGCCAGAGTTGTTTTTTAAACTAATTTTTTAAAAAAGGACTTATAGAAACCCCGCAGGTGCTCAATCTGTGTTTGTTTTAAAATCAGCAACAGGTAGTTTAGAGGATTGCCTAGATGTTGACGTATGTAGGTCATTACTGATTTGCATTATGTGGTACAGAACTCAACTTTAAGTAAATGAGCAGTAGGCAGTTTCTCGAAACATAATGCAACTCTACTAAAATGCACTGCACAGCTGGTTATACAGATCATGAATATGAAATGTGCAAATAAAGATGTTGTGACATTTCCATTTAGGAAAGAATGAAATATCAATAATATAAAAATATCGATAATAGTGTTTTCAAGAACTTCAGTATTAGTCTCCTATACTTTAGTGTTAACACCTGAAACAAATAAACAAAATAAAAACACAAACTAACAAACACTGACCCAAAACCCTGTCATACAACAACAACAACAAGAAAATAAATGTAAAAAACAATTTACCTGCATTGTTATGGCTGTTGTGGATCTGCATTGATGGCTGTGCTCCATTGTTGCCAAAACCTCCGTTCTGCTCCAGCAGCTGCAGACATTCATATCCATCATACACTGGACGCCAACAGTAATACGTACTTAACATTGCAACGAGCAGGTCAACAATATTTTAAAAAGTTATGATGAAAGAAAGATGTTCTGTGACCTGGACTGTCTGTGTTTAAAAAAAAAATACCCACAATGGCTAAACCACCCCGGGAAAGAAAAACATCATCGAAAATATCCAAAAAAAGAAAAAAAAAAAAAATCCAAAAATATACAATTTTTAAATATATAAAATAAAAATGGAACTTGATAGAAAATGAACAGTCAGAGCGCCTTAAACAAAGGAGGAGGAAAAAAAATGTGTTAAGCACACGTCAGGTCCCTGAATGAAAAAAAAAAACAAAACAATAAAATACAAATCTGTAACTCCAAAAAGTCGATAAATTACAACAAATTAAAAACAGGCTGTGCCAGATGATCGCTGTCGATCTGGGGTTTGTGTTCAACAGCCAAATAGCCTCTGCGTAACTGTCTTGTTTATTTCCCTCTCAGTGTCTCACTTCCCTCACAAGTTTTCTCCTTTCCCTCCTCTCAGCCTCTCCATATGTCTGTGCTGAACTGCAGCAGGGAGAGGAGGAAGAGGAGGAGTAGAAGTCCGAGGATTATAATCTCCTTACATCCAGCAGGGAAACCCCTTCTTAACCCTAATCAGATCAGCAATCGCCAAATCTGCCTTCACTCTGCACACACTTACCAGCCTTATCAGGATTCAGTTTAGAGAGAAATTTGTAGAAATGTAAAAAAAAGTCTATCTGCCTTGATTTGCTAATTTCCTAATGATTAAACGGTACTTTAATATAAATTTAGTTCAGGATACTGACACTGACCAACTCAGCACAAAACAAGGAAAATGCAATGAAATCAGTGTAAACCTGGCAAATGTTGAAACTGAAAGCAGCTTTATGTCAATCACAACAATGACCGAGGATTTAGTGATAAGTACCTGGATTTTTAAGGATTTGCGGTAAGAATCATAATGAGTTGGGGCTGATAGGTTGAATATGGTCAGCCATCATGCAGCGTAAAACGATTTCTATTCCAAAACCCTGATTAAATCTTAAATCTGATTGTGCTCAATTAGCTACTGTGGTGCAGGTGACAAAAAGCAACACCGACCATGCCAATGAAAACACAGTGTTACCACTGAACTGTTGGTATCACTTCATGTTTGCTTTAAATTTCAGTTCTCTCAGTCTTCACCTCTGTGTGTCTCTCTCCCTCTTTTTTGGCCCATTAAGACCTTACCAGCTGGCAAGAGAGGCCGCTGGGAAAGAGAATACAGACTCCTTTGTGCTTGTGTGTTTGTGCGTCTGTGTGTGGTGTATGTGAGGCTTAGCAAATGTAACCGCATCAGCAATTTGAGAGTGTTCAAGTTGTGTGTGTACATGTGCACATTTACACAAACACACACAGAGGAAGAAGCCGTGTGGTTGGCCTGTCAATAGCCTCTTCACAGGCTGGCACACACTGAGGATGAGACTCAGTGCCCTTAACCAATCATGTTGTTTACTCTAAAATACTTGTGAAAGCTGTCAACAATTCAAAACCGATACCTGGAGCAGAAACGTTTTAACTGCTACCAACTCGTCTGATGAACTCAAGATGAAGATTCAAGAGCTACTTTACACGTATTAAAGGATTAGACATGCAAGCCTTACCATAACTACTGTAAATGTGCAGTGTTTTTTTCCGTATTATCACATCTTACATCAATGACGAGGGTACTTTTAGAACACGCATTTACCTCAGTAATGGGGGACTTGGGGTTGACGTTGCGTGCTGCTGCTATCTCCTGGAGCTGGTTGACCAACTCTGTAATAGACAGACGCTCCTCTGGGTTCACCTTCAACATGGAACCTGAAGAGGAGGAGAATGGGTAGAATGTGGGTTGAAGTTAGTATGATTATAAAAAAGATACAAATAAAAATTTATGATAGCATAACTGATGTTTGTGGACAACACAATTGTAAAAATATTAATAAAAATGGCAGAAAGCTGATTAAAATTAATTAATAACCGATTGGTCATCAATCACATACACAGAAATTAAGGTGAACAAAGAAAAAGAATCCGACTTTTACTTTAAACTGTATACTGTTTAACCAAACTAACATTGTTAAAAGTTTTTAAATCACTAATGCATTTTTGTACTGCATTGAATTGCATGACATTTCTACATGAATGCTATTGTGCTAAACATCTGGCAGTCTGGTAAAGGTATAATGTGGCTTAAGGCATCAGATTTATCTTGTAGGCATTTAGCTGGTATCGATTAATAAATGGACTGGTGCCTGACGGGCAGTACATACGTATGAGGTCGTGATACACAGTGTATTTCATGTCGTTCTGAGGCATGGAGTACTTTCCGTTGACAATTTGTAGCTTGGCTCCATCCTCAAATGGATGCTGCTTAAAACACAACAGGTAGAGGATGCATCCCAGAGCCTGCATGTGAGACGACACATGATCAGTACAATAATCAAACTCCTTTGTTTACAGCAAAAACACAAAAACATGCATCAAAAGACAATCAAAACAAAGGCAGAAGAAGAGAAAGTCAGTTGTGTCTAAATTATAAATGGAGGTACACTAATGTCTGAAAATGACTGACCCAGATGTCTTGCTTCTCATTGATGGGAAAGTTGGAGTAGAGATCGATCATCTCTGGCGTTCGGTACGCAGGAGTGGTGTTCCTTGTTATCTACAGAAAAACATTTTTTAAAATGAATTGACATGAAAGCAAATATCAAGCTTAAGTCATATGTTTGTAAATCTTTGTAAAATTCTTTCTCCCGATTAGACAGAACTGAAAAAGCCATGTGCGCTGTACAAGAAGTGCACAAGATGAGTACATTACTCACATCTCCATAATTTCGTTGTAGATGTACAACGACAATAAAGGGCTATTCTATTCTATTCTATTATGTGCAACATGTGCCTGGTAAACAAGAAGTCTATTAGATTTACAAGCCAAGACCTCTGGTGTTCTGCATTCGAAATTCATCTGTGGCAAAGCTCCAGTGTGTAAGTGGGCAGCTGTGTGGTTATGGTACAAATATAATTTACATGATTGTTTAGGGCTTCCTGGACCTCTGGCTATTAATCCAATTAAAGGTTTCTGGTTTATGCTCAACACCATATCAATACTGCCACTGACCCACTCTGTCTTTGTACGTGTATTTTTGTCTTCTCAATTAATCATCCTACTTTTTACAAAGCAACTAAAGGAAACAAAATGAAATCAAAGTGGCTGCGGTTTTCCTTTTATGTTTTCTTTAAAAAATTAAAACCATATAAAATGTCTACCTGTGAAGCAGATTTCAACCTTTAATCTCTAATCACATATTCAAGGGTATCAACACAATCTTGTGATCAGTGATGAAATTACTATTTACCGTTTTCATTCGCTGCTTATCTCTTGCTTTTAGTTCACTCTGAGGATCTTTAATAGCATTTTTCTTTGTCTGTCATGTTTTTTTTTTAATTTTAAACTTTATGGATACTTTTGATTCCTTTCCTTATTTACAGTACTGTGCAAATATTTTGAGCCTCCCTCATTTTTTTGCATTGCTAAGAAAATGGGAAATGCACGTTTGAATAGCAATTTATTGAAACGTGCATTTCCCATTATGACCACCTTTATTTATGCTATCAAGTTTTCTTGCAATTTCATTAGGAAATCTTCAAGATTGGAATCTCCTTCATGAAACCTGGAAAACCAAAGTTCTTTAGATGTTTGCTGCCTTTTGTTCTGTTCTCTGTCAAAAAGATCCCACACTGCCTCAATAATGTTAAGGTTCGGGCTCTGGGGAGGCCAAGCTATGACTGATAGTGTTCCAGTTATAGTGCATGTTTTTTTCAGATGGTATTACATGGTGAATCTAAATCTGACCATACTTTTATTCCTTCATAATTCCATCAATTTATAAAAGACCCCTACAGTCTGCACTGTTTTACACACGACTGTAGACACTCATTGCTGTACCTTTCTTCTGGCCTTTTCATTCCATAACTGATTTTCAGTCTAGCTCTTGTTTAATTTGCCATTTTCTCCTGGTTTTCTTAAGAATGGCTTCTTGACAGACACCCTTCCACTGAGACCGAACAGTAGAGAGATCAACTGAGGAGACAGATGCATCTCTCAGGTTCTGTGCAAGGGCTTTTCTTATTTCTCAAGGACACAACTTTGAGATACTGTTCATCTCCTGAAGATAGCTTTTTGGTTTTTTCTTACTTTTTTTTGTCAACTAAAGAAATGAGAACAAATGATGTGCTATTGAGACAGGCTGCTGGTAACAAATTGCCTAAGTTGATTCTTTGCTAAGTTGTCAGTTATGTTATATTTAAGTAATTTTTTTAAGCATGAATGACTTGTAGATCAGTGTTAAGTGGCTTAAAAATATATTTCCGATTGAAAGGAGCCAATGCCCAAAGACAGACCTTCAGAAAGCCTGGAAAACTATTGTAGAGAACTATTGCTAAAGATCACTTAAAAAAATTAAAAGAAAGTCTGGCACCATGGAAACAAAATTTCAGGAAATGAGAGGTGACTCCTCCTCCTGTTGTTTTAAATCTGCTTTATAATAAGTGACTTAAATCAAATAACTTTAGAATTCATATATTAATCCATCTATATGTTCAAAATCTTAGATAAGACTTCAATATTAATGAAACTCAGAAAATATCATCTCATATAATACCCAATACAGCTTAACAGCGCATGTACTGTATAAGCAGTATTGGGGAGTAACGGAATACATGTATCGCCGTTACGTATTTAAAACACAAAATATGAGTAACTGTATTCCGTTACAGTTACAGTTTAAAAAGGTGGTATTTAGAATACAGTTACTTTGTTGAAATAAATGGATTACACTGCGGTGGTGGGTCAGGATTGTTTGGGTTTGT
This sequence comes from Maylandia zebra, assembly GCF_041146795.1. Taxonomy (NCBI): domain Eukaryota; kingdom Metazoa; phylum Chordata; class Actinopteri; order Cichliformes; family Cichlidae; genus Maylandia; species Maylandia zebra. Next base: position 29,850,177 of record NC_135178.1, read on the forward strand.
TTGACAGCTACGTTCTGTTGTTCCAGGCGGCAGCGTTACGGTTGCCATGGTTACAGGACGAGGCTCTCTCTCTGCGACTATGTGCCTCCTGGGTGAGAGAGCGCCTTTTTGTTGTTGTTGTTGTTGTGCTAAGCTAATAGGCAGAATGCTACGGGCATAGCTCTAAAGAACGTAGCCTCATGGGCAGTGTAGTCCGTGCTACAGGGAGAATGGACCGCCATACACATTATGTGTCTGTGAGCAAGAGGAGGGAAAAAAAAAAAGGATAGTGGAAAAGTACGAGCTGTCACCGAGCAAAAACGGGAGCTGGAAGCATGTAAATATAATAATAACCACTGCACCTATTAAGACTCGACTGTACACTGTGTTTGTGTTTTCCTCCGAAAACAATAAGTTCCGCTGGAGCAGTCTTTCAACGCCTCTCTCTGTCTCTCGCAAGCAAAGTTGACCCACACAACAAAGTAAAGCTATTTTTCGGCTACAAGCCCGACATGGAACCTGCCGTATTAGTCAGAGGTCCCTTTACTGCGGTTCGGAGCCGCGGACCTTCGGTAATAGTAATAAATCACACAGCAATAGTACATTCACGTAGTTGTAAAAAGCATGATAATATATTAAGTAATCCAAAGTATTTAGAATACGTTACTGTCATTGGGTAACGTAACGGAATACGTTACAGAATACATTTTGGGGCATGTATTCTGTAATCTGTAGTGGAATACATTTTAAAAGTAACCTTCCCGACACTGTGTATAAGCAGGTCACTGTTAAGATCACCAAGAACTGTCTGCATGCTTAGGTACCTCATCCTCCACCATTGACCTCTTCTGTGCGGACCAGCTGTAGTCTGGATAATGTGACACTGTGGTGGCGCTGCCAAAGTCACACAGCTTGATGGTGCCCTGGTTACTAATCAAGAGGTTCTCAATCTGCAACACATCAACCAAGCAGTGAGTTAGCATTTCATTTAATTGCCATAAGTAAGACTTCTGAGACAGAACAAGGGCAGCAGCACATGATATGATGAAAACGTGGTCATAAGTAAAAGCACCAACTAAATAACTGCACTGTATATTGTGCATTTTTCTTTATTCTCCTCTCTGACACATCAGTCATCCTTTAAATACCAGAGGCAGACAAACCTTAAGGTCTCTGTGTATCACGGGAGGCTTCTGTTTGTGCATATGCTGAACAGCGCGGCACGCCTGATAGAAGATTTTTAGCACAGTGTCACATGATAGAGGAGCCTTCTGCTCTACCCTCTTAATAAAGTCCACCAGCTGACCTGAGGTGAAAGAGGTACAAAAACACAAAAGAATGTGAAACTGTAGATAAAAGTCTTGTATTTAGTAATAAAATTACAAAATTAAAGAAAAAGTGCTTTGCACACATCCTACAAGTGATTTATTTCTGTTAACATACTTATTGTGGTAAGCAGTAAGGTATTTGCTCAGAAAGCTGAAAAACTGCTGAATGAAAAAAACCTTGTCTGCTGTAACTACACAAAAAGGAAGCAGAGCAGGAAACGAAGGCTACAGACAGGAAACTTTCATCATGAATGCCTTTCAGTGGGAGTTACTCAGAAACAGTTCCAGCACCCCTGAATTACTGCATGTGCATTTCATGAATGAGTAAGAACTGATTCAGCACTAAAGAAACAAAACTGGGAAAAGTGCCTTTCTGTGTGTAGCAGTGTGTGTTTTTACCTTTACACAGCTCAGTGAGGATCAGAAACTCAGCCTGCCCGGTGTCTGACTCCTCTTTACTGATGGAGGCTGCAGAGCAGAACTGAACCGTATTTGGATGACCGGACAGCTTTTTCTATAGAGCCAGCAGGTGAAGGAACATACAGAATAAACACTGCTGCTGTGACAAGCCTCGCCTTAAATTTGCCTTTTCATAAATCACAATCATAACCAGTTTCTAGTGGCAGAAGCTGCTGGTTTTCACCTGTCGCATGTCAGCCTACTTTGTTTAAGCTATCCGCAGTTTTAGATTACAGCAGGTGTCCAAAAAGCAAACTACTCAAAAGCTAAAAAAAATTAACCAGATGCATTTTAAGAGAGATGTGATGACGAAGGAAATCCTGAATAGAGAGATATGGCAGATGATCTATGGGTGTTTAGTGTCAGCTATATATTAACATTAGGTGTGAAGTAAAAAAACAAAAAAAAAACAACTTTTTACAGAAACACTTTTGTGCTTTACTCATTAATAATTAAAGGATACCATGAAGCAGACTTCTTGTATGATTTCTTTGTTCTTCTCTTCTTCATTAGACAGCAGTCTCTGGAAAAAAATGCATACAGACCATTGCTTTGTTCTGTGATCAACATAATACATGCCTAACAGGACTGAACTAGCATACTGCAATAGACGGCCTATAAAGCATTAGCTTCAAACAAAATAAATATTAATAATAGTAAAATTACAATTACTTTAAAGATAATTTATGTGGTTATCTGATAAATACACTCAAAGGACAATTTAATTGTTCAGCATTTGAGGTTTTTATACTTAAATGAGAAGCTAATATATATATATATATATATATATATATATATATATATATATATATATATATATATACACATACATACACACATACATACATACATATATGATACAGCATGAACAGAATTGAGTAAGTAGGAAACGGTGCAAACATAATTGTTTGGAGCTTCATCATTCTGTACAAAATGACTTGCAATAATTGCATATTGCATATGAACAACAAACTACCTGGTAAGCGGCCGTCCACATTGCTAAGCCTACATTTTTTTAAGTTACTGTCTCATTAGTACAGCCGTATAGATAAAAAGGGAAAATCTTTCTGTTAAGGGACGCGTCCAATGGCATGTTTTGATTCAGCAGTGTAATGCAGACAATAATGCATTACACAAGCTGACAAGTGCATGTACTAATAACCTGCAGTACTTTGTCTGTTTTGCATATTAAAAGCAGGTGCTGAAGAATGTAAAAATCAATGTAAGGAGAGCTAATGTGCCTGATTTGATGCATTGGGTAATACAGTGCACACAATGACACGCACATTAACGAATACATGCTCAGTGATGAGCAACACAGCCAAAACGTAACAGTGGAACATTTTTAACAATGAGGGTATGGGTCAGTACACCTCATCTTACCTTGAGGGCGTAGTCTTTACCACTGCTCATGTCCTGGGCTTCATATACAAAAGCAAATCCACCTTAAAAAGAAAAAAAAAAAAAGAAGAAGATGAGGATTTAATTTACAGTTTTTTATGATTTAGTGTTGGGTTGACGATTCTCAAATGTTCAGGATACTGAAAGAGTTTTGTGATACTGACCAGGATATATTCTAACACTGTCTAGTTGATGTCCTGGATTATTATCAAACGTCTATGTTTAAATTATTCTGAAATTAAAATGACAAAATCACTTAATAATTAATTAATAAACCACATGGGAAGACATGTTTAATATTTAAATTCATTATTAGTTTTTGTATTAATGCTGTGTTCAAGTGCTTGTTTTCCTTTTTAACTTGGGAATGGAACCATTACAACATGCACCACTTGATTTCATGCAATACTGACTGACTGTAAGCCCTACTGGGTATCCTGTTCATTGAAGATGCAGCTAAAACCTTGACTGCTTATAATGTCGTCAAATCCATTTTTCTATAATAATCGCTCTCCATATATACACAGTAGAGGGCTGTTTTATAAATTACAATTAATAAAACATTAACAGCTATGAGTTTTCTGTGTTACAAAAAGTGGCACAGGTTACATTCAGAGTTTTGGTCTAAAGTTTTTACTTATTCTTTTATTTACAGCAAGTTTTAACTGTAATATAGATTTTCTCCTATGGGAATATGTGTCATTTCTGCAGCTTGTTAAGCTGCAACTTAGTAAGATCACAAATGAAGCCCAGCTGTAAAGTTAAAGCAATGCAAACTGGACACCTGCATTCTCACTGGAACATGTATTCATTTGGTGATGCAGGAAATGTTTAAACCTTGTTATCCTTGATTCTAATCTGTTGCTAACTCTCTTTTACACTGCTAGAATTGCAGCAATTATAAAACAGAGAACACACCAAGAATACGTATTCAATCAAGAAAATGTATTTTAATCTGATGTGCTGACAAATTGATTTTGTCAAATAACCTAATTTAATGTTTAAAAGTATCGAATTTAAACTATCAGAGCTCTAAAGAGCACCTTTCATGTTAGAAACAATCGGCAAAGTCACCAGATTAATGATTTTCAGTAGCAATACTTTGTCTTATTTTCAAGAGTGTTGCAATTTAAAGTTTCCCCATGTGTGGGACTTAATAAAGGTTTATCTTATTTTATCTTATCCTATCAATTTACTGTTCGCCTATTGCTGTTCTTTTTAGATTATCATTTTATCTGATAGGATCTCTGCCTGTGTGGAGGAGTTGTGACCTATGAAAACACTCCTTTTTATGTGAGCACACACAGAGCCTGAAATGGAAAGCATGCTTAAAAGAGAAAGTTGATAACCACTGTTGTGAGACCCGTTATCTCCAGCTATGGCTTAAGGTTTTGTTGAGCCAGCTAATGCTAAGAAAGCCTGACTGTGTTGAACTTCCTTCGTAGTATACCGCTCTGTAGACACTACTGTCATAGGGAACAACACCATTCTCATCATAATATATTTTACAAAAAACTTCTGTGCTGCTTAAAGCCAGTCACTTAAACTGACATAACATTATCAATCTGGGATTAATAAAAGCTAACTGCCTAAACAGCAGATGCACTTGTGGAACAATGTTTTTTGGGGGGGGGGGGGGGGGGGGGGGGGGGAATTTTGCATTATTTTGATTTTCTTTTCCCCGAGTCACTGTGACTAGTAAAGGAGAAACTTCAGTCTGGGTGTGTGTGTCTCAAATACTTCTACTTACCAAGCCTCAGCCAAACAAGGAAATGCCAAGATTACCACAGACATGAGTAAATCAACTACCAGCCTTCTAATCTTTAACAGGTTGCTTTGCATAGGTCCATGCGCGTATGGTGGTCACTTCCCCAGTTCTCATAAAACCTCTTTTTCTGGGACTCTCACCAGGGACCTCGTGCCTGCCTACATTTATTTATTTATTTGCCTGTGCTTCAACTCTCAACTCACACAAAATACCGCAACAAAGCGTGTTGTTCCTTACAGGTTATGTTGTGTTATGCAACTCATTTTGATAACCTCCCTGCGGAGATTAAATGTCTTACACAATTTTGTAAAACAGAAGGTAAGAGACTGAAAGCTAAAAAGCTCCATTTTCTCTGCTCCAATTTCCAAACGAGTCTAAGAAAAAAATACAGAAAGGTATTTAAAAATACCTTAAATCCTTCTTTATCAAACACTAATTTATTCAATCTCACTCTGAAACAATATGTGTGCCTGGGTTATACAATTGTAGGACTATAACTGGTGTAGTAGACAAAAACAAAAAAACAGAACCATCTGGTTACAGCAATCCATTGTTTTTGTCTCAGCAAAAGGTCCCAACAAAGACACCTTTGAAATTGCATGACGGGAGTTTGAAACAGGCAGCGCTTTAGTGTAAAATGATCTCCACTCCATTTGCTTTCATTTGGAAGGTCTTGTGCGTTTCCTTTAACCTGTTTGAATCGAACTATTGTGGACCAGGAAGTGAAATCACAATACTAATTATACTAATAAAGAGAGAAAGTTGATAGTATATCTGAAGAACAGTAGTACAGTGGTTAGCAATGATGCCTCACAGCCAGAGGACTCCTGGTTGTGTGAATTTTGCATGTTCTCTATTAAAAAACAAGACAAACTACGACTTAACTAAAGTCTTTTATCACACTAGCTTTGCATATTCAGTCAACTTTAAATCGATGTGACAAAACACGTAGAAATCAGCCGTAGACAATAGTAAATGCCATCTTATTTGCCAACATAGTCATGTTTGCTGGTGCACACCATACAGGAGGCAAGACAAAAAAAGAAAAAGATAATTAAAGGAAAAGTGGAGCATGTTTATTTGAAGCCCACCCTTAACCCTCAGAGTGAACTGCTTTCCACAGTTTCTAAATTTATAGCAGCTTTCAGGGGGCATCATACAAAATAAAATAATATACCATGACCACTCTACTAGAGTAGGTCAAAGAGTAGGTTTTTAAAACAGATATATAGAGATGTGTTCCAAGACACTTTTAAGAATATAAAAGTGTATTCAATATAAATAAAAAGATGCCCTATGTAGATTTAAGGGTTTTTGGATGTCTGGGAAATTGCTATGGAAGAAATGATATGCTGGCTTTCCAACTGGAGGTTATAGTTATACAGTTGGGAGATTGAAGCTATAATCAGCCAAAATTTTAAGCACTTTTCTGCAAGTCACCAGGTGGAGATCACATCAGTAATCATGGATCTAAATATATTATTTGATTGTTTGTGTGAAATGTTGGAGTAGATCATGTTGTGTAACCTGACAGGGTATGCCATGTTCTCTTCTCACCTGCTCTCAAGAAGCAGAATATACCACTTCCAGACACAGCAAAAACAAATAATCAGTGATACCTCTAAAAATCAGGAACACCAGATCAGCGTTTTCCTTTTTGCCTCGGAAGACAATTTCTATTTAGTTTGTGAAATAAAAAACCAAACTAATCGACTAATCAGATCACACTAAACTGTTGACAATTACCAAATTAAGTGCTTTGTAATGCTAAACTATCAGTCCAAATTGGTACATAATTGGTCTACTCTGATATATTTATTACACGCTCAAAAAGCAGTAATCCAGGCAGCAAGACCCTTCCTTGCTGTCACAAACCTACCAGTAGGTTTCTCCTTATGGCATCTGTGATATTCACTTGTTTCTACTGCAGCCCTAACCACAAACGTGGGACGATATTTTTATACTTAACAAAAAAAATTCAATAAGCAGGCACCAGTGCTGGCACAGGAATGCCGCTCTTGTTGACGTCAGAAGAAACAATCCAGCAGAATTTTTCAAGTGCTCTGTTTCGACTGAAACTTGTAAAGAGTTTCCAGCCTGCCCTGTTACAGATAATCAATTAGTTTGGTAATCAACAACACCGTCATCACTCATATCTTCGGGCCCGGCAGGCCTGACTCACACTTTTATCAAGTCTTTCTCATGAAGCAAAAAGTGCCGTGTTTCCAAGAAAGACAGACGGTAAAGGTGGACACGTAAAGCGCAGCTCTGCCTGCACACACACAGCATTCAGTGAGGTGTAAAGCGGTAACACAAAGCAGACACGTCAAGTTTAACTTTGAAATGTCTATTCCGTCTCCTTGAAGTACCTAATTCTGGAAATTGATTTAGCGCTTGTTAGATACAGTCCAAACCAAATTATCACCTGGCGTTTGCTCGGTGGCTCACTGTCCTGCACTTGCTAACTATATTATCACTTACTCCACTAGAGGTATTTCACAAATGCTAACATGTTAGCAAATTCAGCTAACTAGCATTAACTAGCCGCTGAAGACGTGACCAAAATTTATTGTTGTGATGCGCACGTATCTCACCTTCCGCGATCACCCTCCTGATTCTCAGCTTCATGTCACCGAGTTCAACGACTTGTCCGACGAAATCATTTTGGTCCCGACTGGCCGCTCCGGAGGAGCCGGGCCCGGCTAAGAAATCTAGTGCCGACTGGAATAGAGACATGTTTTCGGGCCGCCTCCGGGAGAGGGAGTGAGCTGTCTAAATCTTCACCGGGTCCGCAGAAAGACTCTACAGCAGTTCACTACGTTACAAAGATGTATAAGCAGGTGATATTATTCTTTCAATGGAAGCAAACATCCTCTTCCTGCTGCTACATAAACGGGGACACCATCATCACCGCACCGACTTCCGTGAAGGGTGATGACGTCGTGACACGATTCAGTCATATGACGTAGAAGGAAAATAAAGGTAGGTTTGACTTTTAAGGGTCGTAAGAAACCTTTAAGAACTGGTAAAATTAACATTTGTTTAATTTTTAATGGAAAAAATATTTATATTATCTTGTTTTGAGATCCCCATATAAATCAGTTTAAAAAAAAAAACTGTCCCTAAACGTTCTGCATGAATGGAATTACAATTTTGAGTAGGCTAAATGAAGCGGCCATATAAAAAGACGTAGCTTTCTCCAAAATGAGGGGGGGGAACTGTAAAAGTTAAACAAAAAATTATTACAAACAAAACTATTAGTAATCTTATTTACGCTCGTTGTAAGCAAACCATTTAGAATGTTTCTTCTTGTATGCACAACAGGCCTTTGTTAAGTTCATTTATTTTCGGGGGAAAATGTATAAATAAATGAATATGAAGGAATATATAAATATTATTCACACAAACAATAATAGGATTATCACTGGATACAACTTGATATTAGTCTGCCATCTACTGGAGCAATGTCTTTTAAGATAATAAAGTATTTTGTATTCGTTCACAGTTTATGGGAAATCAACCTTACGTGAAACAGGCTTATTAAAAGGCTTTTTTTATTTTTTATTTTTTACTGCCCATTGGTTTCTGTATGTAATTTGGACAATTGTTGTTTTGTCATCGTGTTATTTCTGGCCAATAGGTGGCACTTCTTTGCATTTATATTCCATTTTAGAATAAGGTGGGAGAATTTGATGCTTCCAGTTAGAGGGGCACTTTCTTGAACGTGCAATTTGCATTGTGCAGATATTTCTTTACCTTTGTAATAGCTAAAGAATGAAAATTTGGACATTTCTCTCTTTCATATGACTCTCACTGATATGATGCACTCCTATAGCTCTTATCTCTGACTACAAGTCTCAAACATTTGTTCTAATCCTTATAAAATGATTTCAAATTGAACTTTAAATCAATGTAACAAACCTCAAACTGCCCTTTGGCAGCATACTAAATGCTGCTCAGTTTGTCCAAGGTCTTGTAATCCAAGTGGACTTTGGAACATGATATTCATTAAAAGGAGGCTTATAAACTCAAATTTAAGACCTAACAGTTTGAAATCCAAAAGCTAAATGCTCAAGGTGTTTTATCATAATATATTCACTTGACATGCATAATGCAACTCAAACCAGCCAAATCACATGGCTAAACCTGAAGATTACACATGAAAAAAGCAAACAATTTTTTTGTACTTCACTCTAAGAAAATTCATTGTAAAAGCTCTACATACACTATGTCATCCTATGTCAGTCTAAGCTGGTTAACTTGACAAAAAATATTTTCAAAATTAGGGTTGGTTATGCTGTAGTTAACTATAACTATATGGAATGTGTTACTTGTAAATTTTATGTTGCACAATCCAAAGACCAGTCATTGTGAAATAATTAAAAATAAAATTACAGATGTGGTCATAGCTTGTTACAAAATATGGCTGGACCACGTTAGACATACAGAGCCAAAATGTGATTACGTAGATAAAGGAAACACTGACTGTGGCGTGATGACAGGAGTCCATTTCGGGTCAAATTCAGTGACAGAAGGTTTGTCTGACTAACAATGAAGCAAGCTACCTAAAGGTCAACTCTTTCAAGTCTTTAAGGCAATCTCATATCTTGGCACAATATTTTACAACTGGACAAAATCCTTTTCAAAGCCAAAATCCACTTGATCGTGGATTTTGACCTTTAAAACAAGCAATTTAAACAAAAACAAACAAAAAAATAGAAAAGAAGAAAAGAAAAACTACATAGAAGTTGGGAGACTTTTCTTAAGTCTGAATGAAAATGTTCGTCATTGGTCATGATTTGATATCATTTATTTAAAAAAAATGAATGAGGGATATTACAGATTTTATGGAACATATATGTTTCATATGGGTTTTTAGACATCAGTTTTTCAATCTATTAGGAAAATATTGAAAAAGTTACATCTAAATACAACCGTCTCCAAATGCAGTGACATTTATGCATTTAATTCTACTACAGTCAAGCTCCCAAACCAGTAATATGTTCAACTGAATAGCAACCCCTGATCACAGAATGTTTGTATAAGTTATGCTGTTGCTTTGATTCATGTACTTTCCCCATGTGAATAAAGCACTTTGTAGGTTTACGAATACATTTCTATACAACCACAATGCAAGCTGAATCTAAGTCTTATACAGTTCTGTGAAAAGTTTCCCTCCTTCCTGATTTTTAAAAGAATTTTTCTTTTGGTTTTTTGTTTTGCATATTTGTCACACTTACATGTTTCAGATCAATAAACAAATTTCAATATTAGACAAAGACAACCCAAGTAAATACAAGATGCAGTTTTAAAGCGCACATCTATCCAAACCTAACCAGGCCTGCATGGATAAAGTATGTGAAAATTTCCATTTGCTAATTGTAAACTGCCATGGAAAAAATGAATATCCATGCTTCTCAAAATGTGTAAATTCAGCAACACGTCCTTTAACCAGACTTATAAACACATATGTATTCACACACACAAGGACACATTCGTTGTCCTTCCCTATTTGTTTTTGCCTTTTATCAAGGTATACTCAAGGCATGTTGCTAAGAGACTGAGATATAAATGCAACAAATCAAAAGACACACTGGGGCTATTCAGAGCTCCTCAAGTATTTTATTGTCTTTGTTGGCTCCAGGTAGAATGGCCATGAGGCCTTTGGTATTATAATCTGGACTCCAAAGCTAGGAAACTAGAGATTTTGACTTCATGCTTACTATCATGTGTACATGGATATTTTAAGGCTATAGATTGACATCAGTGGATTACAATTCATTTTGGGCTTGGGGATTAATATCAATATACAAATTAGTATTAATATAGTAACAGAAAAAAAACTATTGGTATATTATGTAATCTAGACTAGAACAGTCAGGACATGATACAACTATATAGTAGCTTTTCCATCACTTAATGAAAACAAGGTTGGATGACACCACCACGCAATAAGGAGTGTCGTTATTTCTCGATTCTAATTGGGCACACCCCTCAAACCGGACCCCAACATTCTTGCTCTTTGACTGGTTCAAATGCTTTTGAAACCACATCGTGAACCTAAAAGACAGCCTTCCCTTGACGCCTAGAAGCCAGTCCGTTGACAGCTATGCGCCTCCCACATAGAGCGATCTGTCGGCTGATGTGGAGCCAGTGCCCTGAGGACCAATCGAAAGCCTTCGCTTTGCGTGCGGGAGATGTTCAAGATTTCTGCAACTGCAGCTTTTGTGCGCGGGTTAAAGAATGATAACTTTTAATGAAAAGAGGCATAAAGGGCCAGTGGTGGTGGTCAGCTTTACCTCTCCAACTCCAAACTGCTCAACCCGAGCTGTCCCTCTAACATACTCAATTCTCTCAGTCTTGCACACAGCCAACAAAATTTTAACATCTTCATCTCTGCCACCTCCAGCTCTACCTCCTGTCGTTTTGTTAGCGACACTTTCCCCAAACAATACACCATAGCAGGTCTCAGTACTGTCTTGTTAACTTTCCATTTCACCCTTGGTGCTATCCTTCTATCACAAATCCCCCTTGACACTCATCTTCCACCCTGCCCATTGTCTCTTCAGTATCCCTCTTCAGCGCTGTCTACTGCTTTGAATGGTGGAATTAATGGCTTTAAGATAATTTTTCTACCAATTTTAATCCTTGGATCTTTGACTGGCTGTCTAAAGGTGACTTAAATTCCTCTCCTCTCCAGTGCATACCTCCACCTCTCATGGTTTTCTTCGGCCTCCTTGATCATCTCATTAAGTATCAACATTTTGTCTGCAAACATCATTAAAAAATATCAACACAATAATGTAAATGATTAAGCATGAACAACAGCAGAAGGACCGTGGCAATCTGATAAATACAGTCAGTCAATGATGATGTGTTACAGGTGATCACCAATATATTGCTCAGAATTTGCTTGTTACTGTTGCATATTTGCATCATATCAACATTTTATTTAACATGTATTGATGAAAAATATAATATTTTGGTCAGGTGTAAGGCCTCCTTCTTCAGAATCATCGTTATTTATTTAAGATAGGATTAAAAGTGTGCATATATGCCTATTGTGACGTCTGAAAGAAACGAATTAGGAACTGTTGCTTGCATTCTTCGTAACACTATCAAACACTTGTCAACCAAAGTCGATCTTGAACCGAACTTGCCCTGCTACGTGACGACGCCGGGGCGTGGCCTCTCAGTTTTCCTAGGCAGCCCCACGCTCTCCGCTGACAGTGAGCGTAGCTACTGTCACGCACTGGAGTGTGGTGCCATTCAATCTGAGAGGTTAGCCTGTGATCTAATTTACCCAGAGCAGTCAACTCAGGAGCACTTAGCTTTTATACGACGCTCGGGACTAGTTTTAACTCGTTGTTAACAGGCGACAAAGGGACTTGACAAAGATGTCCAAAGACACGGAAGGAAAGAGTGAGAAAATTATGGATATGGAGAGCAAGGTTCTGTGGTACCCGGATTCTAAGAGGAACACACAGATGGATAAGTTTAGGATACAGGTCAACCAGGACTACGGGCTTAATCTGGGTGAGTGGGGTCAGAGGGAGGGAGCCAGACAGGCTCCAGAGTAGGTGTGCTGGAGAGAATACAAGTCGGATTATTGAGCCTACGAAGCTGCATAACTCAGCCAGATAGAAAAACAGAAACGAGCAGCATCTCTCCCTTTTGCTATGTGTCAGTTCATGTTTTAAAGGGAGTACGTTACCTCACAATCGGCACAGTGTAGTGATGGCTTGCGTGGAGCATTTCAAGCTAGCTTATTGCCATTTGAACACATGTAAAGAACATGTATAGGCGGTGAATCAGCATAAACAAATCTACGAATTTATTGTCTTAGAAGAGTTTTATTAAGGATGACCTACAACCACTCTGACACTCCCTGTTCAGTAATTATTAGCCGTTTACAAGCCTGTGGTGTTTGAATTACTTCCAGCTCGGAACTGAAAGACTGCGCCTGCAGAGCTGCCAGGATGGAAGAGAGCGGCCTGTTTCAATGGTCTTTCTAGTACCGTGACATTTTAAAGAAACAGGATTAAAGGAATGCTGAAAAACATGGTCAGCCGGCTAATGAATAAGTAGAGAGGAGACGAGGATAGGATTGATACATCAGTGTAGATAGCCGGAAGGAATGTGTAATTGAAACAATAAAAATAGTATCATCCTATTTTCAACGTGCTGATATCCAGATTTCTATTTTCCTTAATCTGGTGTTCCTAATTTCACCAGGTGTTCTGATCCTTACAGTATTCCTACAGTGATTAAGTAGATCTCATGGACAGCAAAACCTTTCCTGTAAATAAAAAGATCTAGTTTTCAGGAATAAGGACCACTTCTCTCTGCTGAAGGTTTTCCCAGATAAATTGCAATTTTATTTTGAGTAAGGATTTAGGAAAGAAGAGATACCAAAATGTTTCATATCAACATGTTTCAGTTGGTCTAAGCCTAAGGGGTGCTTACACTAACGTTTCCTCTTATCTCTACAATAATACAATAAAAATTGGAAACTTTTGTTCTCAAATAATGACGAATCTTTTGTCTTCTAGCCAACTACAGTGACCTGTACCAGTGGTCAGTGGACTCCTACCCAGAGTTCTGGGGAGAGGTTTGGCGCTTTTGTGGAGTCGTGAGCTCAAAGCCATATGAAGAGGTGAGTCCAACCTTCATGTATGGCATAACCTAAAAATGGGAATAGAAACATGTGTGTATTTCTTATCCCAGTTTTAAAGCCAAAGACTACATTTCTAAACAGTTTAGGTCACTAAAACATATAATATTTGATATTTTACTGTACATCAATATAATGGTCATGCTAAACTGAAAACCCAACTAGAATTGAAGTAAGGTTCAGTGATTTTAAATTATGATAATTATATAATTTCCTGTTTCATCGTCTTAATGCTGCTTAGTTCCAGGATATACCCTCTGACGTGGGTGTGTGAGGTAATAAATAGTGTCTCACACCGTAGTGTGTAGTTCACACGCCCCTTCTGTACACATGGTTAATGTTTCCTCTTCACTCTTTTGTCTAAGCAGACAATAAATAGAGGACAGGCAAGCAATTAGCCAGTCAATCAAACGTTTTGTTACAGTCTTGCACTGTGGGCTGCACTGTTATATCCCAGTGTTGCCTTGGAGTTTTCTAGGAAATTGTTTATCTTACTTTTTAAATTTTGTCCGCAATTCTTAAATTTTGTTGCAAATACAGTAAAAAAACAGAAAAGGAGAGCATAGCAGTTGTGAAACATTATTGTCTGGACAATTTCACGAGAAAGATAGAAAGCATCAGAGCTTCTCTGATGTGTCGCTCCCCTCCGTGTGTTTTTATCAGGTGGTGGATGTATCCAAACGCATCTCAGATGTTCCCGAGTGGTTTAAAGGAGCTCGGCTCAACTACGCTGAGAACCTGCTCAAACATGCAGACCATGACAAAGTGGCTCTCTACGCTGCAAGTATGTATATACTTAAGAGTATATTATGCTGATGAAGGTATAAGAAATTAAAAAGGACAGTTCTGCACCGGGATTTATGATGCTTTAATGGGGGATAACTTCCCTAATCCTGGCGCCAACTCCACACATGTTAATGGGAATTTTTAAAATGACACCACAAGGCACCGTATCACACAGATTGTAATTACTTAGTGATTTATTTGATTTTCGTGTGTGTTTGAGCTTTTTTTGTGGAGAGTTGGGAGGGTAGTTGGGCACAGGATTGATGCGTTGTTGTGCATGAAGCTTCATACGTCACTTTGTTATTAGATTAACGGTTCTCTGTCAGGTACTAATGGATAGGTCTGCTTTTATTGCTATGTGTGCATATATATATGAGGCGAAGTGGGCCCTTGCTCCTGTGTGCAAGCTCCCTCAGGAGCTGTAACACAATTATAAGAAGCCCCATTGGTCACAATGCTGTGCAGCCTCTAAATGTCAGTAAACTATTACTTAGAGAGATAAGAGGACTCTTCCTGTCTGTGGTACTGGATGATGTTGCTCTTTCTTTCTTTCTTAAAAATCTTATCTTACCCATATAACTCAATTTTCTGGAATGTGCGAGATGCCAGGTTGTGACATCAGATACACTGGGCAGTCACTACCAACTTTTTTTTGAATGAGAAGGATAACAGGTGCAAAGGGGCATGTGATCTTCTTGTTCTACCCTAACCAAGCAGTTGTAAGAGGCTAAACCTAACCAAATAGTTTTAGTACTTAAACTCAACCAGTGGTAGAAAAAGGCTTTTGAAGCTGATAAACCTGCAATATGTGCACCACTCCTCTTGCAACTTTATTGCAACAATATCAAAAATCAAGTGATTAAATTCCTGTTTACTGATTTGCATATTAACCTTTTGGATGTTACAAAAATGTATTTTTGTTTCTGTGTAGGTGTCTTAAATTTACTTTGTGTTTTTGTCTATCAGAGGAGGCAAATGAGGAAATTGTGAAGGTGACTTTTGGAGAACTGAGGCGTGATGTGGCGTTGTTTGCTGCAGCCATGAGGAAGATGGGAGTCCAGACTGGAGACAGGGTCGTAGGTGAGTCTCGTGTTTAAAGCCTGGTAGCCACACACTGGTTGATAGCTCATAAATTAGTTCACTGTGATGTATTAGTTTGTTTCCATTTAACTCCTGTCCTTTACAACCTCTTCACTTCATCCCTTACTTCTCTGTCAGTGTGTTCCATGTACTCACTGGGAAGGTTGGCTGGCTGTTTTGGCTCAGGTTGCAGCCTCTTTCTGAATGGCACCATTTATTTTTTCAAAGTTCATATTTGTATAGGGAGGTGCTTGGTTTTTTTCAGCCACCACCATTAAGTTTGTTCATATAGAGTTAAGAGTTCAACCTTCCAGTGAACAGTAATCTTAAAAGTTGTAATGCAGTTGTTTACATCTCTCAAGTCATTTTTTTAAATTAAGTATTTTATTTTTTACAATCTGGGTTTCTTTTGCAAGTTTGTCTGTATCACTGCTGCTGGCTGCGGAAACATACACTGGGCTATCTGGCGATTAGATACGTTGGAGTTTTCAAGCACAGACTGTGGACTTGGTGTGTGGCGAACTTATTATCAGCATCATTCCAGTCTGATTATAGCTGTTGTAGTACTTATGATTAATTAAAAAAATTACATTTACAAGATCCAGATGAGTATCATTAAATAATGAGACTACCTTTTGTTTTGTTTTGGGTTTTTTTTGCCACCATAAAGTTTTTGAATTGTTCGTCATTTCTTCACCTGCAGTGGGTTCATACTTTAAAGGTAAAGCATGGTTCGCTACACTGAGCCTTATCAGTCACTGTCTGTGTTTCATTATGTGGTATGTAACAAAAATACAACAATGACACGGCACTTGCCATTTTCTTAGGTACATCTGTTCAACTGCTTATTAAACCAAATATCTAATCAATCTCCCAATCACACTGGAGCAACTCCGTGCTTTTCAGCACGTAGGCATGGCCAGGGCAGCCTGCTGAAGTTCAAACTGAGCATCAGATATGGGAAGAAAGTTGTTTTAAGTGACTTTGAACATGGCGTGGTTGCTAGTGCCAAAAGGTATTCCTGAGAATGTCTGAGTATTTCAGAACCTGCTGATCTCCTGGGATTCACCCACACAACCATCTCAAAGAGAATGGTCTTCATAGAAGAGGGGGGGGGGGGGAAGGGAACATCCAGTGAGCGTCACTTCTGTGGGTGAAAATGCTTTGTTCATGAGAGAGGTCAGAGGAGACTGGTCAGATTGCTTCAAGCTGATGGCAAAGCAAGTCAAATAATCACTCATTTCAACAAAGATATGCAGAAGAGCATCTGTAAAAACGTGGAACCTTGAAGCAGCTTGGCTACAGCAAGAGAAGACCACAGTAGGTCCCACTCCTGTCTAAGAAGGAAGCTAAGAATAAGAAACTGAGGCTACAGTGCGCATGGGCTCAGAAAAATTGGACAATAGAAGATTGTTTAAATGTCAGAACATATCTGAGTATTGTTGCTGACTGTGTCCATCCCTTTATGGCCACAGCGTACCCATTATATGATGGTTGCTTCCAGAAGGATAATGTACCATATTACAAAGCTCAAAAATCTAAGACTGTCTGAATATAACAGTAAATTCACTCTATTCACCATCAGATCAGATCTCAGTCCAATAGAGCACCTTTGGGATGTTTGGGATGTGGCAGACTGGTAGATGTCATGGAAATGAGTGTCTATTAACATGTCTATACTGTGGTATTATCAGGGAGTTCAGTTATGCTAGGATTTTTCAGATCTTAGTATGTGTAACAAAATATTCTGACCATCATCAGTAGGGTGCTAGAATCCAAAGTCATAAAATAAATCAAGGAGGGGTTTCTGCTTTTGTTACAAGGCAACAATGTGGTAAATCTCTAAGACTGTTTATGAGCTTATTGTTTGGTTTCTGAGCTGGTCCTGTTGAGGAACGGTCAGGGTGTATATGAAAGGTTCTGGCTATGTGTGTTCAGAAGGAAGACGAATATTGCGGTAGGGAGATCCATTAGCTAAATGACCTGTTCTCTATGGGAATCTCATTAGAAAGACGAGAAGGATGGAGAAAGGCAGAGGGGGGCTAGAGAAACAGGGAAAAGGAGAGAGACCAGCTACATCATTCCTTTTTTCTCCTTTATCCCAATTACTTTCCTCGCATGTCTAAACAAGAGTGTGTGTGTGTGTGTGTGTGTGTGTGTTCAAAGTGTTTAAGACAGAAATGTCCTTGTCCCCCAAGTTGTGACTGAAATGTCTTGTCAGTGTCTGTAATCCAGGAGATATATAAGCGCTTAGCTGATGAAGCCTGGCATGCTTTATAGTGGACCCTGGGCCAAACGCGCGCACACACACACACACACACACACACACACACACACACACACACACACACACACACACACACACACACACACACACACACATGTATTCTCCCTTTCATGTGCTTTTCATTGCTCTCCTTGGTCGCTTTAACTTCAGCATAATCCTACACTCTGTTAAGAAGCCCCTATCTTGCATGACCACCATTCAGCCGCTACTTCTTTTTATTTTTGTGTTATTTAAACACATACTAAAACTAAACTAAGTATACGGAGAATAAGTGTGTTTCAGTTCTAGCAATTGCAGTGTAGTTGCATTTATGTATTAAGCTAAAACAAACAGAAGGTTTAAAAAAAATTGCTATTGGCTACCCTGTTAGACTTCCTTGTCCAAGAATAGTTTGGTTTTAATTTGGTTGGTTTTAATACTAATATTAATATTAAAAAAACAAAAGGTTCTTATGTTACCTTACTACTACTGAGAAGTATTAGATCACATCTCTAAAATAAAATTTGTTTTATTTATTTTTATTTTATTATTGTTAATTGTAGTAACGTCTCTGGTTTTACAGATCAATTTTGACTCGTGCGTATTTACTTTAAGAAAAGGGTTTTTAAAAAAAGTGTTTCTATTTTTTAAAAAAAATGTTTTGTTTTGGACAATATTAAACACCAGTGTTGGTGTCTATAAAAACACATGTTGAAGAAAGTGGAGTGGTGTCCTTTACCTGCAAAATTTCAGGGGGCAGCTCAGATTAAAATCTATTTGCTTGGTTGTGTTTTTATTTTGCTCACCATGGTACGTTTCCTCCTGAGAAGTTCTTGTCCAACATCATAGCATGGCAAACAAATTGTTACATGTGATATTGTGACCCCTGCAGTCCAGTAGTCATATCAAGGACTAGACGTTTTCCTTTCATTTTCTCAAGGAATGCCACTCGCAGGTTTGCCTTTTCCAAAACTTCCAGTCCTCTTCAATTCCATGCATAGCTGGTTTTTGATTGCATCACATTATGTCATATTCTCCTGACTTGCTGAGCATTTATTGCCAGAAGGAGCATTTTCCATGGAAAGGGGCAAAATATTCATCTACTGTCACCTCTGGCCTTGGGTTGAACATCAGTGAAAGGAGCTGGATCCATCTCTTCCGTATATCCCTAATGTGAGCAAGCTTGTCAGATGTTGCTGTTGTTGTAAAATCTGAGGACGCTTGATATTATTCTAAAGGTCTGAAGTGATATTGTTGCCTGGAAAATTTGGTCTTTAAGTGATGATGTATGAACACTGCTTCTGGGTCCAAACTACTCTGTTTATTAAGGCTGTTGTGTTTTTAACATGTTTTAATGCTCTGTATCTTGTTCTATTTAATCTGAACAAGCCCCTAAAAAAAGGCAGTAATCATTGTTGGCCTCTCTCGGTTTTTATTACCACTATTCATTTTAAAGCTCAGTTTTTAAAACCTTACCATGTAACTACAGCCCAGCCCATGCAGCAGTAAATGAATGACTAACCTCGTCTTGTGGATGGATTATCTCAGTTGTTCTCCCGACTAAATTTTAGTCCGTTTACAGCATCTTTTTCCTGCCATGCAATTACATTTGTCCCTAACCATCGGGAACCCTCACGTTAACTTTTACTGAATGGAAAAAAGTTAGTGTTCATCCTCATGCTTCACTGTGTTTATATGAATGCTTACCATAGCTGTGTAGCTATCCACCATGTAGCACATCATTATAGACCAGCTACCTCAACTTTGGTAGCCCTACAGAACGTCACCGTTGTTTAGTTTTTTATCTTCATTTATGCTGGAAACAATATCAGAGCTGTACGTTTTAAATTTTTAAGAAATCCCTCAGTCAGATCATTGTATGTTATGTTTGGGTGAAAACTAGCGATCCAACTCCCTGCTAACGTCTAACTCCGTTAAATTTCATAAATTCTGTTTTCGAGGATGCCTGGATGTTAAACTTGATCGTTACACCTGGTGGAGCAGCCTCACTGATCATTTTTATTAAAGGTGAAAAACAGTTTTTAACTCTCAGTGATGCTGCAGTGTTTGTTTGACTTTGGGACCTGAAGCGGAGTTTGGATCCGGAAACAGCTCATGAACTCAAACTTAAAGACCAGATAGTTCTGCCTGTTGATGTTTCCCAGTGATTATCAGTGGTGTCGTTGCTGGATCTGTACATTCCATCAAAAGGAACACCAGTATAGGGCTTCAGGTAGGGCTGTTCGATATAACGATATATATCGGATGATGTCTATCGTTTCCTAGCACGCTATCGTTAGTTTCGTGTTGTTGCAAATAAACTGTTTACAGCAATATCTTTTCATCGTTTTGATCGTAACTGTAGTGGCTATATTCATTTCTTAAAGTTCTTTCTTTCTTATATTTAATATAACCACACTACAGACGGACAAGCACCTGTTTTTACGTGTTGTCGTTAGCAACAATGATGGTAAAACCATCGCGTGGCTCCGCCGTCCGCTTGTTTGTTTTCCACGTAAACCTTTCACTATAAAGCTCGAGATCCTGTTGAGACTTTTCAAAATAAACTGAATCCGGTGAATGAGTATGCAGAGAATTTACGGATGAGAAGCAAAAAAGAGCCGTCAAGTGCTAAAAAAATAGACTCAAACGTTAGAACAGGCCTTTCGCCACAGTACACCGTGTAATAAATACTCACAAAGAAAACGGCGGCCGTTACAACCTATGTCTAAAAATGTGTAGTTTCATCATGCATCAGTTAAAACACTCGACTCCAGCTACACGACGCCCATCTGGAAACACTTCATGCAAGTCGAGCTGCCCGAGATTCACAGAATTTACAGAAAATGTTACATTTTTGTGATTTATATCGTTGTCAGGACGATAAATGTCTCATATCGGGATATGAGATTTTGGTCATATCGCACAGCCCTTTTATTCATCATCACTGTCATTCTAAATGTCGCCATTGACTTTTTTTCCTTCAAGGTCTGTGATAGCAGTGGTGACTTTCTTTGGTGACAATAGCATAAACCGATCAAAACATGTCTTGGTGTCACTTATTCTTGTCACAGCAAACTGGGTAATGCCAGGGGTCATTTGTACCCCTGGCATTACCCAGGGGTACATGTACCTCCTGGCTTACATGTTGCCCTGCCATGTAAGCCAGGAGGTACTGGATCCAAAAGATATAACCACTTGGATTTGTATGTTTCAGCAGAAGCAGGAGCAGCTTCAGCACCTGTTACCTCCTTATCAGATGTATCTATATTTATCTAAATCGTCGTCCTGCTCAGAAAGAGGGTCATCCATATTGCTGTTGATGCAGAAGATATGATCCAGAGCTTGATTTGTTGTAAATCTTCTTATTTTTGTATGCTACAGCCTGGAGATTTGTACTCTGCAAGTCACCAACTAAACTGAGTTGGTCCGTACATTACATATCTGTACATTTCCATCTGGAGATTTTCAGTGAGGCAGTGGGGATAAAGGGGGCTGTTTGTTCAGGGAAGGAGACAAACAGGTAAATAGAGAAGCCCCTAACTTCTCTCTGACAGTGTTGGTGAGCTCAGAGTGTGTTCATGATTTCAGTTTTAGCACTTTGATTTTTTTTTTATAGTGTTATATTATAACTGGTTCAAAACCGACAACACAAATATCCTAATTTTCACCAGAGGATTTTATAATTTAATGAAATTGTTCTTTTCTTTTTTTGTTTTGTTTAAATAAAGTTTAATTTGAGACTCCTGACAAAGTCAAAAAGCCTTGATGCAATAAAATGAATTTAAAAAGCACTTATCTACAAAACTTAAAAACGGGAATCACTTCACTCAGCAATTCCCAGCTTATTTAAAACCTTGCAGGCTGTATTCAGTATATAGTTTTCAGTTTTACCCAGGTATTTACTTAAATAATTCTTTTGTTTTAGAAAAGAAAGCATCATCGAATCCTAGTATCCAGTGTGGTTAAACAACTGCATCACACTAAAGTGCTTATTGTCAACATGAGGAGAAATTTGTCTCTAATTCATTGCCAACATGCACGTATACTTGACAGCTTAGCATGCATGAATAAACAGGTAGGGCAGTGTGTTACACTGATGCGTAAGCAATACTCTCACAGTGTAACAAAGTAGTCTTTCATAATAACAGCCACAGAGGTCGTCAAACAGGATTTTGTAGTAAGAATATGATCCGTGACGTAATTTGCTCCCGGCTAAGGTAAGGAGATATTAGTCTAGGAGCCAACATAGCAGGGTGGTGATCTGTCAGCCCAAGATGTTATCAGGCAGTATCAGCATCCTTGTTGCAGCAAGAGTATGCATAACAACCATAAAAATCAATTTATACATGGAGATTATCAATATAGTTGCTATTTGTCTTTGACCAGTCAGCTTGTCTAGCAGGAACTACCAGTTGTTTTATGTTTTATTAGTTTAGATAAGACACATTATGAACAGCTCTATGTTTAAAGGTAGCATGGTAGCTCCAGTCATGTGTTTATTGCTACTTTGTCATGCATGTCATAATGATCTAGCTTTTTTCCTGCTCAAATGAAACATTGATCACCAAAAATCAAATGCAGTAGATTTGGTAATTTTCTGAACTTTTATGATGACTGGAGGCTGGAGGGAAGTTAATTTGAACAGTTTACAGTGGGATTGTCCCAAAAACACAAAATTAATTATTTCTTCTTTAATTATTCTCTGTGGGCTTGACTTAGTCACCATTTCACTTATTGATCTGGGAATATGTCACTGCAAGACAGTAGTTATGGTCTCAGTTCAACTTGTTCAGAATGAAATATGCCAGAGTATTTCCTCGCTCTTCTTTGTATCCAGATTGTTTTATTTCACTGTCTCTCTCTCTACACGTGTTTCTTCTTCATTTCTTTGATGTTTTCCAATATTCTGTCATTTAAGTGTGTCATTTATGTGAACTGACTGTGAAGTTTTTCAGTATGACTACAGATAAGACTACAAAAGACCAGCTGTTTTATTGTACTAATTTTGGATAGCATATGACTACAGAGCTTGACAAACAAAGCTAATTTTTGCTGCTTTGAAATCAGATTAATCTATGTGCATTCTGTCTCTGAAGTGTTCACTGTGTACTTTTACTACTTTTCTATATCTTTATATTTTTAAAAGTCATCATATTGATGCAAATTTTTTAATAAGGAAACCTTCATTTAAAATTCTGCACTGAACTGTATTATCATCCTCTCTCTTCCCGTGTTAGGCTACCTACCCAATGGTATCCACGCAGTGGAGGCAATGTTAGCAGCAGCCAGCATCGGAGCTATTTGGAGCTCAACATCTGTTGACTTTGGAGTCAATGTAAGGACTTTCCTTTATTTCTTAATTTATATATATTTGAGTCAGACTTTTATTCCCCTCTGCTGTATTAAAGCTGTAATAAACCAGCTGTATTTAATCTGACATCTTAGATGTAGTTTATATATTTGTGGATGTAAGTTAGGTAGTAGTATACCTGTAGCAGTATTAGGGTTGTTGTATTATATTTCCTCTTGGTCTTTCATCTGCTCTTATTGGAGGATCGGGAAGTAAACCTTGCCTTTGAGATTTCTTTCCCAAAAGTCTTTTTTTGCCTTTGGTCTCGGTATTTTTTGAGCTTCTACTCCCCCTACTGGCAGATCCGAGAATTACCATTGCAACCATGAAACAAACCTGTGGATTTGGATTCTGCTCTACTCTTGTTTCCTTTTTGTTATAAAATGTTTTTATTTTATTATGTATGTTATTATTCTATTTTATTATTGTATTCCATTATTATTCTAGGGGGGTTGTTTGTTTGTTTATATGTTTGTTTTTTCTCTGGAAGGTGTGTGTTTTTCTCAGAAATAAGGGTTTTATGTATATTTGTTAAATTCCTAAATTTGAACTCTGTCCTTCTCTTTTTTTCAGGGTGTCCTTGACAGGTTTTCTCAAATTCAGCCTAAACTGATCTTCTCTGTTGCTGCTGTAGTGTACAATGGGAAAACACACGACCACATGGAAAAGCTAATTAGTGTTGTGAAAGGTTGGTTTTCATATTGGAGAAAGACATTTACCAGCAAATTATGTATATATATATACATGTATGTACAGTGGGGCAAAAAAGTATTTAGTCAGCCACCGATTGTGCAAGTTCCCCCACCTAAAATGATGACAGAGGTCAGTAATTTGCACCAGAGGTACACTTCAACTGTGAGAGACAGAATGTGAAAAAAAAATCCATGAATCCACATGGTAGGATTTGTAAAGAATTTATTCGTAAATCAGGGTGGAAAATAAGTATTTGGTCAATAACAAAAATACAAGTCAATACTTTGTAACATAACCTTTGTTGGCAATAACAGAGGTCAAACGTTTACTATAGGTCTTTACCAGGTTTGCACACACAGTAGCTGGTATTTTGGCCCATTCCTCCATGCAGATCTTCTCGAGAGCAGTGATGTTTTGGGGCTGTCGCCGAGCAACACTGACTTTCAACTCCCGCCACAGATTTTCTATGGGGTTGAGGTCTGGAGACTGGCTAGGCCACTCCAGGACTTTCAAATGCTTCTTACGGAGCCACTCCTTTGTTGCCTGGGTGGTGTGTTTTGGATCATTGTCATGTTGGAAGACCCAGCCTCGTTTCATCTTCAAAGTTCTCACTGATGGAAGGAGGTTTTGGCTCAAAATCTCACGATACATGGCCCCATTCATTCTGTCCTTAACACGGATCAGTCGTCCTGTCCCCTTGGCAGAAAAACAGCCCCATAGCATGATGTTTCCACCCCCATGCTTCACAGTAGGTATGGTGTTCTTGGGATGCAACTCAGTATTCTTCTTCCTCCAAACACGACGAGTTGAGTTTATACCAAAAAGTTCTACTTTGGTTTCATCTGACCACATGACATTCTCCCAATCCTCTGCTGTATCATCCATGTGCTCTCTGGCAAACTTCAGACGGGCCTGGACATGCACTGGCTTCAGCAGCGGAACACGTCTGGCACTGCGGGATTTGATTCCCTGCCGTTGTAGTGTGTTACTGATGGTGACCTTTGTTACTTTGGTCCCAGCTCTCTGCAGGTCATTCACCAGGTCCCCCCGTGTGGTTCTGGGATCTTTGCTCACCGTTCTCATGATCATTTTGACCCCACGGGATGAGATCTTGCGTGGAGCCCCAGATCGAGGGAGATTATCAGTGGTCTTGTATGTCTTCCATTTTCTGATGATTGCTCCCACAGTTGATTTTTTCACACCAAGCTGCTTGCCTATTGTAGATTCACTCTTCCCAGTCTGGTGCAGGTCTACAATACTTTTCCTGGTGTCCTTCGAAAGCTCTTTGGTCTTGGCCATGGCGGAGTTTGGCGTCTGACTGTTTGAGGCTGTGGACAGGTGTCTTTTATACAGATGATGAGTTCAAACAGGTGCCATTCATACAGGTAACGAGTGGGGGACAGAAAAGCTTCTTACAGAAGACGTTACAGGTCTGTGAGAGCCAGAGATTTTCCTTGTTTGAGGTGACCAAATACTTATTTTCCACCCTAATTTACGAATAAATTCTTTACAAATCCTACCATGTGGATTCATGGATTTTTTTTTTCACATTCTGTCTCTCACAGTTGAAGTGTACCTCTGGTGCAAATTACTGACCTCTGTCATCATTTTAAGTGGGGGAACTTGCACAATCGGTGGCTGACTAAATACTTTTTTGCCCCACTGTATGTATGTATGTATGTATGTATGTATGTTTACTGACAGTAGTTACAAATCAGAATTTCTGCGCAACTTGCTGGCTTTAACTATGTTTGAGGATTAAAGAGAATATAAAACATTAGCCTTTTTCGCTCTTTCTTCTAGGTTTGCCAGACTTGCAGAAAGTCATTGTGATTCCTTACGCTCGCACCAAACATGAAACTGACCTTTCCAAAATCCCCAACAGGTGTGTGTCTGTAAATATAATTACACTGTTTTTAAACTGAGAAACAAAAAGAGACATGCTCTACGTCTATTTTTTCACAGTGTATTTATGGATGACTTTTTGGCATCTGGGCGTGGCGAGGGTGACCAGTTCCCTCAGTTGGAATTTGAGCAGCTTCCCTTCAATCATCCTCTTTTTATCATGTATTCCTCTGGAACCACAGGAGCTCCTAAATGTATGGTCCACTCTACTGGGGTAAGAAACACAATGGCTTGCACTTGCTCTGAATTAAAAGTCTTTAGTTTAAATACACAAATACACAGTATTTTTCACATACATAAACACAAGCACACTGCTGATAACTATATAATAAAAAAAATCACAATGCCATCACTGATTAAAGCCCATGGGTTGCTGTGTATGCTTGTTTGTCCTTGTATAACATAAAACATAATTGCTGTTTTTGTAGCTCATGCTTTGTTAATGCTCCACAAGGGGTAGAGGCAGAGGCAGCTGTCTCACTTACTTAGAAAAAACCCACTCTGGTCACATCTGTTTGCAAAGCTCTCCTGGGCTGACCCATGTGTAAAGAGTCTGATCCTCTCTAAAAGACTAGATTAATGTTTTCAAGAAGACAAATAGGGAAAATCTTAAGGAAGCATTTGTTCAGTAAAACATCACATCATCATTAGTCAAACATCAGCGCATCAGTCAGCAGATTGCAGATTGATGCCCAGTTGTCATGAGATTATGCATTGCTGGATTTCTATCTTGTCAACATTGAAAGCATTTCTCATTTATGCTGTTAAACTTTAAAACAGAATAAAAAAAAATCATTTAGTTGCTGGATGATTTGTGATGTGTGCTATAGAAATAAAATGTCCGCGATTACACACATCCTGCTTAATATGAGAAAAAACTGTTTTTATGACTTGGCAAAATATGAAGGCTTATTAATGTTATGATATTCATTGTGTGAGTGCAGATTACTTCATAGTCTTATATGTATTGTTCTTTTTTGAAAGGGCATTAATCCAATTTATTATTTTTTAATGCTGTTGAACATCTTACTGAGATCACTTTTAGCATCCTAACAAAGCAGCTCCAGTAAGACATCTGCTGAAGTGGTCTGTCGTTTCATTCCGCTTCCCAACACAAGGTGGCAGCAGACCTCCATCAGCAGATCCTAAAAAAGGTTACTTGCTCTCCAGAGAGTGCATGAATGACATTTCCCTGCAACATACCACATCAGAGGTAGGGCTAGTGTGAGAAGAATATTTGATTTCAAAAAGACCACTGGACTTGGAAAGCTGGAGCACTCACCATTTCAAAAGGTTTAACCCACTCAAACAAATGCATTCATGCATTTTCACTAAACAGTTGGTCTTGCACTCTGTCTGTCTGAGGGAAGTCTCCCCCCAAAAACAGAATTTTTTTAGGACTTTTTCCGTTATCTTGTAATAAAATAATTGCGACATAAGAATACAACAGTGAGTTAGGCTCAGCATATGAACCAGAAGAAATGGAAAGCATACTCTGAGAGAATGTGAAAGGTTTCTTACCGAGGGCTCAGGTACACTACAAGCCACATTCCAACAGCACTTTATTCTTTAAAGGCTTTTACCTGTCATGCACACACTCACATCCTGATGGGTGCATCAAGAGCAATTTAGGGTTTGGTATTTTGCCCAAGGCCAACTTGACAGCCGGGGATCAAACCACTGACCTTCCGATTAGTAGATGACCCGCTCTACCACCTGAGACACAGCTGTGCGGTTCTTAAAAAAGAAAAAAATTCAATTACATTTTTAATGGGCTCATACTTTGCCTCTCTGCACCCAGTTTTTTTCCTTTCGTCCTTTTGCTGCTTCCAACTTGGCTTTTAGTCTCTCACCTTCCTTTCACATTGGTTTTATGCTCTAAACTTGCATTCCTTTTTCTTAGTTCTTCTTTTAAGATCCTCATCAGGTTAGTTTCCCTCTGCTTTCCCTTCTCTCTCCTACAGTATAGCTTCCTTTTCTTTCTTTCCCTTATTGTCTCTCGCTCTGTCCCCTTCTCTTTCCTTTGCCCCCACCCCCCCTTTCTCCCCTTGCAGCCGATAATTGGACAGTAATGCGTTGGTGAAAACATTTCGTACTGTGACGCTGGCAGTCCTCTCTGGCTCAGCCAATTAGCCTGGGTACTGTTGTGCTTTCTGCTTTGTTACGGCTCTGTTAACATGCTGTCAGTAACAAGATGGCACGCACCAAAGGATGGGTATGGCAGCTGAGTCCAGCTAAAGACTATATGCACACACAAACACACGAATACTTGGAGCACCTGTATCTATGTAAGGATGGGCTCAAAACCGAAATACACGGTCAGATACTTGCGTACCCTTCACCAGCAATAATAATGTACCCAGCTGTGATGTGCTGGAGACTGTAACACTTAACCACAAACTTCCCTTTTAGTCTAAAAATAAAGTGTCATGTGTCGAGGCCTTGTCAGAACTGTTGCATAGAATTTTTTAAATATGAGTGACACGTGTCAAATTTGTGTCAGCTCAAATGAACTAAACTTTACTCACAGATAATAATGAGATAAATCGACCATTAGATCATTAGATTACTCGTTAGTCTCTAATACTTGTTGTCTTTTTAGGGCTCTCTCATCCAGCACCTGAAAGAACACATTCTCCATGGCAATATGACCAGCTGTGATGTCATCATTTACTACACTACGGTAAGCTCACAACCTGTTCAAAGTGACACACTCATGGTTTGAATATTTTCAAATACCAGCTGGTGTGTAATGTTTAAAAGTTTAACTTTTCATGTGCAAGTCGGGTTGAAAAGTCTGAGATTACTTTCTTTTACTCATGTTTTTTTTTTAAAGTATTCATTGGATTATGTGAAAATCTGACAGTTTTTTTTTTTGATGTGGTGTCCAAGCGTGCACCAACTTAAATTTCAGTGAAGTTCCAGCTATTGGATTCAAGTAATCTGTTGAAATATATACATAACAATCTTTAGTCGATGTATCTAAATAGCGTATTTTATTCCTAAAAAGCAGTCAGAAGGACAAATGATAATTATTTAGAGCAAGTCAGAAGATAAACATCATGAAAAGCAACAACTCATCAAATGTTTGGCAATACCGGCGTAAAATAAATTTAACTTCTTGAGACATTTTCTTTAAACTGATTAATTTACTGAGTTTCAGCAGTTTCAGCGGTTTTGTAAAAGTCTCTTCACTGACAGTTTTTGTGCAGCAGAACCAAAATTCACTTTATTCGCATGTGAAGACAGGTGCCAAAGCAGTATCTCAGCATGCAGTAAAATGAGAAAAATAATCAGGTGAATCACAGTCTGCTGCAGATGTCCATTTTGCTACACTCTGCTTTATCCGTGTTAAGACGAAAGGTGTTTTATACCAGATAAACTGACCACTGTGTTTGCATGTGTGGTCTTAGACTGGCTGGATGATGTGGAACTGGCTGGTATCTGCACTGGCAGTGGGAGCCTCTGTTGTTTTGTATGATGGTTCACCACTAATGCCGACTCCCAATGTACTGTGGAACCTGACAGACCAGTTGGGGTGAGTTAGCCGCACACGCACGCACGCACGCATGCATGCATGCATGCATGCACGCATGGGGAGGATAAAAAAGGAAATGACAGTGGCTAACTGTGCTGAAAGAGGATATGCTCTTTGTACTTATTATATAAGTTGTTTTTAACATTTTTGTTTATATTTCTTAGCGTTTTCAATGTTTTGACCTGCTGAGACTGTACTTTAGTAAGTGAAGCTTTAGGTTTTGGCACCAGGGCTGAAATGATAAACCATTGTGCCTTAATTGTCTAAAAAATGGACACTCCAAATTCTTAATAGATCGTACTGACATCTATTGTAGCTTTACTGGACCTGAAGTCTGGGAAACACAGCATTCTTAATAAGGGATAAGAACAAGTGAGTTTTCCTTTAACTGTATAGTGCTGAGAAAATAGATCTTAAGAATACAGAGAAAATCATACAGTTTTGTTTTTTGGGACCCTTGTAAATGTTCACACAATATTTAACATCAGCAGCAGCACATTAATATTTAACAATTAATATAACTTATTACTTATGAAATTAGAAGAGATAAAGGAAAATCATCTCAAAACGAAGGATTGTTTGTAAAGGAGGAAATGGAAGAAATGAAGGGAACATATAGTGGTAATTGAGATAACTTATATTTTTGGAATATTTTAAACAAATTTATATGAATAAAAAAATATGTTTGAAAAACAAAAAACAAACAGGTTTTTAATATTTCCCAAAACTTGTCATGTCACAAGCCACCAGGCAGCAGCTATGTGACAGTTTTACCATGTGATGTATCGGTATTTGGACCAAACATAATTATAGTTTCACATATCTCAAAAAGAAACCAGCTCAAACTTACAAAAGACACCCCGAACTCCATTATTGATCGTCACAAATGAGCTGCCTTGCTGTCATTTTGAAAGTGCACAGTGAAGTGTTGCGCTCAGCTGAACAGGCTGTTCCAAGTCAGCAGGGTCAGCAGTCCTTTAAGCTTTTTGATGTGGAGATTGATGGTGATGTTCATTTGGATGAACCTAAAAACCCATGCAAGACAAACGCAGATACCGAAACCTGGATCTGGGTATTCAATTCAGAGGACGTTCACCTCAAAGGATGCACAATGTGGATCATATTAAGACAGGAATTTCATTTCATTTTTGAATGTCATGCCCACATTGGAAACATGGTTTAGAAGCTCGTCAAGATTTATCAAATTCAGAGATTCAATGTTTTTTTTTTTTCCCACTGTAAATTTGCTTCATCGAGATAAATTGATAATGTAAAACAAGATTTAAAGGTGAGTTTGCTACTGGGATTCGAGAGTTTGACGTTGTTAAAACTGTCTAGTCTACAATGTCAATATTTCCAGCAAATCCTCTATCTTGGTAAATGTCCTAAACACACCTCCCACCACCACTATTAGAATCAAAAATACTAAATGTTAAACTGGGTATTGATCCTCTGTAGAACTGGATGATCTGCTTCGTAGTTCAGTTCTTCTGTCGTTGCCCTGTGACATCAGCGATAACCAATAGGATCGGCGTCAGAGAGGTTAACATACACTCATTAGGGTAACACCTTTAGCCTTTTTATGCACGCTCTTTACTTTTCCCTTAGATCTAATTGACTACATTGTCAACTTATTTTTTTCTGTGTAAAATATCTCATCTGTCTGTCCTCCACTCTGCATTGTACTCTGATGCTGAAGCAGAGTTTGTTTTGTTTTTTTTATGAAAAAAAAAATGGTGCGGGGCTAAGAAGTGATAAACAAATGTATCTGCAAATCTACACACATTACACTCCAATTTAAAAATTAAACGAGCAGTCAGAAATATCCTTCTGTTTCTCTCTCATTTGATGATTATAATGATGATGGTGATGTTTATTGATCGGTGTTGTTGCTCCACTCTAAAACTTAATTTGAAGGCATGCAGAAGTCTGGGCATGAAGTTGAGAAGGTGTGTGCGAGTGTCTGTGCACACAGAGATACATCTGTGTTGCACGTGTCAGTTATTTGTAGATATGCAACATGAAACTACAGCAAGGCAGAGGAAATTTATTATGGATCTTATAATATTTGTATTAATTTAATGCATAAATTGGCAAGCAGTTGCCAATCGCTTTGACCCGTGTTACTCCCTGACATCATCATCCACCAGCACAACCTTAAACCCCTGTTATCATTTGACTGCAGAAGGGATAAAGACCAAGGATTCAAGTGTATGCATGCAGAGAAGCAATTAATTGATTCAAATATGATAGAGAAGATGGTCAGCACATATTTTTCCTCATTGTTTGCTATGTAGATCTTCTCAAAAGCTATGCAAGTGCTCTGCTCCAGTAGATATACTCATAGCATTTCCAATTAAAATGCTAGTTTTAGGACATGGCATAATGGTCTGTGAGAAAGTGGAAAATAGCAGGGGATAATTGCCTGCAAAATACAATATACAAGTTTCCAGCAGTAGTATGATATGCTATTTTGACCAGCAGTATATTTGATCATCCACTGGAAACAAAACTGATATTGAGTATTTTTGATAGATTCTGAATACAGTAATTTATTCATTAAAAATAATATATGATAATGGTCTCTCTGTAATAACCTACTGCCACAATTTTAAAGAATTGAGATTATAGTTAGAAAGTGTTCAAAAAGTGAAAGATAGAGATGATAAAGATGATAGAGTAAACTGTATTATGTAACTTGCCCCAAAGAAATGCCCAGTAACACTTAATGGTTTATTATTACACCAGAAATATTTGCTTTTCTTATACTTAGTAGCAGTCCATCTACATGGATTGTGAATTGCATTTAATTAAAAAACAATGTCGCTTATATTTACTAGCCTGTATTTAGCATTTTTGAGCAATTGCACAATTTCGAGCAACAGTCATATATTTTGTTATGTGGGGTTCCTGACTGTAACTGTGCGTTATTTTATATGCTCAGCCAGGCTGTAGTTGAAAAAGAAATGTTCTGTGGTCAGCAAAAGCAAAACCCTTTAAGGTAGCAGACCCATCTTCAGAGATGGCATATTGCCTTCAGCAAGAATTGGAATAATGGGGAGAACATTTTGACACATGGGGAGTAGCTCAAGTGCCAAGAAAAAGTACTCCTGCAGAAACTATTAACAGGATCAGTATGTAGGTCCTGACACCAAATTTCATTGTTAGTAGTCATTTCAGTGATTGGATATATTAGGATCTATAATCTTTAAGTTAAACATTCAAGATGTCAGATTTTCAGTTTTAATTCAGGAGCTTTAACAAACGTATTGCATTAGCTGTTTAGAAATTGCAGCCATATTTGTTCATAGTTGTAACTGGACAATTGACACACAAGCAGCTTCATTGCCAGATGAGGCCTGTGCCCTCATTATTCCATCACAAATTAAACCGATAAAAGATCTGGAGTTGACTCAAAAGTGCAGAATTTGTAGCATACTGGAAATTAGGTTTAAAGAGATTGATGCAATTAAAGAAGGCTCTTATTACTGTAGGTTAAAACCTAAAATAAATAAATCAGAGAGATAGAAAAATTTTAACGGCAAAAGGCCCGAAAGACTACAGAAACACAACTAAAGCAGATAATCGCAGAATTATTTCCTTTATTAAGAAAACCGAAATCAAGAATACTGGTACTCTGAAGCGTATCATTGTCAGAGTCTACAATCAAGAGATGTCTTAATGGCTATAAATAGAGTGCAAACCACTGGTTACAGTCAAGAACAAGAAGAGCAGATTATAATTTGCCAGAAAACATCTAAAAGTGTCCGCACAGTTCTGGGGAAAAAAGAAGCAAAATGACAAAAAAGTAGAATTGTCCAGATGCTTATGGCCCTGTATGTCATGGAACGATTCAATGAGCAAGGTAAGAGTGCGGTTAGCAAAAATACCCACGTAATTTAATGAAAGACTACCACCATGACAGAAAGATGGATAGAACCTTTTAAACTGTGTGAAGATCAGCTAAGAGCTGATGTCAGCGCTATTAGCAAGTTTCTAGTGCTATGTTTAAAATAAAAATCCTCTGGGAAAGACTGACATGAATTTTGTCACAGATTGATCTTCTCAATTCAAGGTGGACATTTTAATTGGGACTAAATCTGCTAGAGCCCCAGGAAGTGTGGAACATACACTGAAGCATCCCCATTTTGCCTTGAGTTTTATTGGTTAGTGTTTCATGATAATGATTTAACAGCTGAATTTATGCTGAATAAAATAATTTTAAATTATAGGAAAAGATTAGCAGTTGGAGCACATTTGCTGTGTTTATGATGTGGAAAGAAAAAAAAAAAAGGTGAGGGGAGGCTGAGGTTTGTGGAGCATCTCTGTAGAGATGTTTATTTTAATTGGTTGCACATATTGATTTACTTGTACTTTGTGTACAAGTAAATTGTTATGGTTATGAGGCAGAAAAAAATCTACCACCAATACTTCGAGACCACATTGTTGCAATCCAGTCCACAAAATGCCACATATAAATCACATAAAAATATCTGTCATTAATTCGCTTCAATTTTGATCTCAGTCTCCTATTTTAAATGTCATGAAATTGTTTCTGGGCCTCTAAATTTCTGTTTGTGTTGCTAGGCAACATCCAGATAAACTGGAAAGGGTTGACAAGGCTGGAAGACTAGTTCTGAATTCCACCGCACAATATTATTAAAAGAGTATTATGTTTTCATGTCTCCTCTTTTCTTCCCTGCAGCTGTCCCTCAGAAACATCCTGTAAGCTTCATTAGAGATAATAGTATTTTTAGAAGTCTTCCCTTTCTGCTTCTGAGTTAATTTCAGTGTTGGGATTCAGGCAAATATCAGAGACATTTAAATTCTTATTAAAAAGCTATTCATGTTATCTTTTAGTTGTGGCAGTGACACACACACACACACACACACACACACACACACACACACACACACACACACACACACACACACACACACACACAAATAGCTCTAAGATCTTTTGCCAAGTATAGATCTTCATAGCCTAGTATCACATTTGCTATCTTAATCCAAAGGTAATACTCTGATTGCAATCAAACTTTCTAGGTGTGCAGTTATGCAGCTGGGTTACTAACCGATCAGAATATCAATGGTCATGAAATGAAATAAAATTCAAGAATTTTTAGAGCTTGGAAGGGAAAATTACCACTAGTAATGGGTCACAATGGGGCTTTGATGAAAAGCAGAAAGCTGTATTTACTTAGGCAGTGGTAAAAACTGCCAAAAGCCATGAAGGGATCTGAATACCTAAAAGGACCCAGTGATGGAAAATGTTCATTTGGATGTCATCTCTAAAGTAAAACATTCAGACAAGCAAGAAATACAAACATTTAATTGAATGGAAGGCATTCCAAGTCTTTCAAGGAAGAAAGTCAGTCACTAAATGTATTACAGTAAGGTGTCATACTTTAGTTGATTTACCAGCCAGAGTGAAAACTGAA
Organism: Maylandia zebra; assembly: GCF_041146795.1. NCBI lineage: Eukaryota > Metazoa > Chordata > Actinopteri > Cichliformes > Cichlidae > Maylandia > Maylandia zebra. The sequence continues at coordinate 29,884,851 of NC_135178.1, forward strand.
TTAGCATTATTTCTGAGGAGAGCCAAAAAAAAATTCTATTCAATGGGTTCTATGTATGAAGTGGCCACAAGATTTATTCAAGGGTTTTCCCTTCAATCTTTTGTTCATTATGTTTTGAACTACTATGTCCAGGAAAACTCCTCCTCCACGCTTGTGCCAGCGACTGCCGTGTGGAAGTCTTATCTTTAATTACTGCCAGATGAAATTCTCAGTTATTTATTAATTTTATTCTTTGGAAGAGATTCAGTACAGTACAGACAGTTTAACAGATTGCATCTTGCCAGCTCAGCTACAGTTTTAGACATGTGGGCTTAACAATTAAAATATCCACTTCTTCAAGCTGGATCCATCTATCTATCGTACATGGTAAATAGTTCGTACACAGAGCTTTCTACTGTATTTGAGCACTCAAAGCTTATCTGTAATGGGATTTTCTGGTATCTTCAAATCTTTAACATAATTAATTAACATAATTAACAATTCTTTTACATCCAAAATGCAATATTTACCTTATAAAGAATGTCACGACTTTAATTTTGAAATCCAGGTTACCAGGTTATGTTGATTTAGCAGCTTTAGAGTGTAAACTATAGCAATTACACTAAAGTTTCACATTTGAATAAACAAATGTACTGTCAAACAGGAGTTACTCATTGTTCTTTCTAGTCTAACGCACATGTGAAGAGGACAATGCTTCATATCTCTAACATATTCAAACAACTTACTGTGATGGAGAACAAGTGTGAGAATAATTTGTAAACTCCACTGACAAGTGGAGCTTCAATTGCTACATCACGACACGCGTAGGGACACATTACCATGATAATTGCTCAGAGGTGCTCTTGTGTCTGATTGCTCCTGAGTGTCTTTTATTGACTTAGTAGCGTCCAGTAACATGTCTTCCCTGAAACAGACACGGGTATATTTGCACATGCTGTCACACACTCTGACAAACAGAGACTCACAGCTTCTCCTCCACCCTCCATCCCAAGCACCCAATTAGCAGCTACACCTGGCCACCTGCCTCCAATCAGAATAGAGAGACTGTTTCCATGGTAGCCAGAAACCAAAAATTTCATATGCGGATCAGAGATGATAGGTAGGATGGATAATGACTGTCTGTATGTAGGTTTAGAGAACAAAAAAGGGTCTGCATGCAAAATGCAGAAAAAACGTCCATTAGTCTATCGATATGTCTAAATTGCTTGGTGTGTGATCTTCTTCTTTTTTCCTTTACACTAAAACAAGCACACTATATTTAATATTTAAAGGATTTGATACATTTGCAGTGTATTTCACTGGAAATTATTTTGTAAATTCATTTGATGAAGTACAGATTCTATGAATTTAAAAAATCGATTTTTAAAAGAACTTAATTAAATACTGACAAAATAATACATAAGTATTATAAAGTATGTTGTTTTCTAATATTTTCTTCTGTTTGAATCTTCTTAGATTTCTAATATCATGAAATATATTATTACCTTATTATGAACCACACTGTAAGTGAATGAGAAGTACAGCTTGAAAGCACACGTCTAAGGCGTAGGCACTTTAGACACTATAGTTCTACTTTTGTACTTTCTATACTTTACGTTCCTCTGTTGTCTTCCCAAAGTCTTGTAAGTTTCCATCTTAAATCAAATGCTGGTGGAGAAGGACCTTTTGAAAATTTAGCATTCATTTTGGTTTTCCATCATGTACAGTTGGTGCCCTTGAGGTATTATAGCTGTGCCAAATGGGTGGTCCACAAAACACTGAACACTGGCATGCTTTCAGGACGACAAGAGTGAAACACAGTTTTTGTATGAATGTCATAAACCATTGTTACTGGTCCCAGTTCTTCTTTCCCGGATTTGCAGAAAATGGCCATCCAAGTCTGGTTAGGTCTGATCACGTCAGATAGGTTTAACATTTAATGTTACACATAGTGTGATATAACATTAGACTCACAAGGTAAAACAAGATAAAACACTTGATTCAGTGTGAGTTGGCAGTAAGAGCACTGACAACAGTTGCGTAATCATACTTCATGTTGCATCTTGAGACCGTTATCAAATCCTCACTCTCTTCATTTACCCCTATCACCACTAATCAAAACGAGCCACCGAGAGCAAAGGAGATCTTGCACTGCAAAACAATTCCTGATTATTGTTCATCAAGCTGTTGTTTTGTTTGTTCTTATAGAGACAGCCCTTTTTATGATTGACATAAATGGTTACCATAGCGATGGATGAAATTTGATTGATTTAATGTCAACAAAAATAACTTAAAAAGACAGCAAGACATAGACTGAGACACAAATAAACCCATTTACAGACAGGCTTGAAAAGGCCCTTTGTTTTAAAATTAAAACTGCAGGGGAACACAAAAGTGACGTTTTGTCGCTTCTTACCATCCACGTTTCCCAACTGTTGTCAGCTGTCAGGGTGACATCAATTCACGCAGACAAAACTTTCTAAAATTATTTTTCCCAGAATTGTTGTGAGCAACCGTTGTGTTGTTACATTCTCATCTGAACAATTTTCTTGCAAAACATCTAAAAAAGAAGCAATTTGTCTTTTTTTTTTTCAGCTCTCTTTTGTATTTACCCAGTTGAAAGTTGTCCATGCCAGTTTTTTTTCCCCCTTTCTTTCCTTTTTAAAATGTTATCTGTCTAGAAGGATGAGCACACAAGCTGTTTTAACATCACCTTCCTTTACATTTACACAGTGGCACACACTCCCCTGCTGGGAGCTTCCTTGTCCAACCAGACTACTGAGCAGCTCCACTGGAGCACATGGGATTAAGGGCAAAGGTCTGCTGAATAACTGTTGCCCTTTTTATGTTTTTGCATTCAGAGCAGATACAATGAAATTATGCCTTGTCTGCATAGATTCAGGGCAACAAGTGAAGCCATGTTACAGTTCAGTCTCAGCACCAAAGTCTTAAGCAGACTGGCAGGTCTTTCAAGTATCACAAATATTGTATTCAGAAGTTACTTGACCGTTGCCTTAAAAGTAATGTACAGTGATGTTAATACAGATATATAAGGGCTTTATTGCACTCATGCATGTGTTTCTTGGCAATGGATTTCATGGGACAACTGAAAAATGTTTTGAAACCCATAAAGAGTAGAGTACTTGCAAACAATCTGGCAAATGTTACGAAGAAGATAAGCTTAACCTTTTTTTTTTTTTAAACCAAGAAATGTTGGTTTAAAACGATGTACAATGTTTTTGTATCTAAATAATCTTCATACTATTTAATATCTAAAGTGTCACATTTTTAGAATTCAGAGACCCCCAAAAATTGATTCTCTTCATCTGGATGCAGCATTTTCAGTGTGAGAAACATTTCGTCACTCATCCAAGTGACTTCTTCATTTTCATTGCAGGTTTTCCCAACCTTTTAAACATTACATTTACATAATGACTGAAACTAGCACCACTGACTAACAATGGGCCATGAGGTCCGTTTCATGATCAATAATCTGAAAATTGTCATGGCCACTGGTCAATGACCATTGATCAATTGCCATGAGTACCATTCATAGAGAGTTGGTGAATTACTGCAATAACAGCATTGTAAGGTGGTGAAAGATGTACCCTTACGCCCCCTCCTCGATTCAGAGATGGTCTTTCCCTTTTCACGTAAATGTCCTCCTTGACTCCTTGCTCAAATCAGCGTTCCTCCCTGTCCAGGATGTATATATCCTCATCATTGACAGTGACTACTGGCCTGTTGGTGTAACGGGTGTCACAGATTTGTGAGGGTTTTATATACAAAACTCCTTGAGAATTTAAAAATGCTTCTCTTAATATTTGCAGTTGTTCACCGCGTCTCTTGTTTAAAGATATTAATCAAAAGCATCCAAGAACTAAAACAGGATATGTTTAATTGTGTTTGACACACTCAGGAATATCCCAGTGATGGTAAAGATTGTGATGTCACAAGGATCATTGGCAGCTTTGTGAATCTATCACTTATTCATCCATCACTTTGTCCAGCAGCATCTTTCCAAAATAGCCAGCCAGATTGCAGTGAAACTTGGCAACAATATTTATGCCACCCCCACTCATAAAGTCTGCTAGCTTGGTTCTGTTGTTCGGAGTTCCTGCTGTCACAATGCAGAATATAGTACATGTATGTAGGAGGCCTTTTGCAATGACTGTCAGTGTTGGCAACACTGACGCAAATTCTTTCTTCTTTTTTTTCCTTTTTCTTCTCAAAGTATATGAGAACACTCGCTACTTCTGGCAAACTGAATAATGTTTATCTTTTTTTTTTTTCTTCATCAGCATCACTATCTTTGGTACCGGGGCCAAGTGGCTGTCTGTGCTGCAGGAGAGGAACCTGACACCCTGTAAGTTGTGTTCATGGATAGAAGAGAGTAAAATAAATATGTGAGCATGGTCACAGACATATAGACATACACACCTACTTTATGAGAATGGAATTTGTAGCAATAAGAGCAGATGGACACAGTAATGATTATAATAGTAATGTTGTTTGACTCTGAATGTCCTTTATTCCATTAACTGGATGAAATAACAGTTTGCCCTATGTTCTGGAGTATGACACTGAATTAAAAGGATAAAAAGGCTGTTATGATTTTTCATATGAGTCATGGATAGGTCCACCTAATTGCTTTTAGTGACACAACTTTCTAGAGAAAGAAAAAGATCTGGACAGATAACCAGAGCTGTGCTGGTGCTTTTTTTTTTTTTTTTTTGACTTGCTGCTAGCTTTCATGTAGTGGTTACTCTTTGGAACTTGTGCAGCAACAAATTAGATACTGTATTGTGTTAGAACAAAACACTATCACAGCACAGTTGTTAGTCTTTGCTATAGAGTAACTTCCATCAGGTTTTCCTTATTTGTAAGAATTCTAGATTTTATACCTGTTTCGCATTATTGTAGGTGTTCATTTCACTGGAAAGCAACAGGAATTCTAGTTAAATTAGTTAAGCTATATTTCAGTTTCACACAGCCATATTTTAGACAGCAAAACTATAGTTTGAGAGACAGTTATTTCCATCTGCAGTAATTTATATCTGATACCTCTATTCTGGGACTGTACACCTCCCAGCCTTTCCACATCCATAGATGTTAGCACAAAATAGAACAAGCATCAATGAAAGCAGATATTACATTGATTAAGTGAAACACAGCATAAAAGAAGGAGCTGTGGTGGAGGTGGTTTTTAAAGATACCTGCAGATATGCATTCACTCCAGGCAGTCTGACGCAGATTAACTATATTGATATAAATATATTAGATTTTCCAATTAGCCATCGATCGATGTGGGCTGGCATTAAGATCTGATCAGATTGCAGTTGAGCTTGATATTGTAGTCCACCTCCTTACTACTACAATAGATATGTCAATAGGGCGGTGCAATATGGCCAAAAATATTTAGCACAATATCTATTTGAAAATTTGCGATAACGATATAACTGACGATATAATTGGCACAAGACAAAATACTTTGTCTCCTCCACAACTTTATTAGTGCAAAAAAAACCCCATCTATGTATTTTCACTTAAACAAGCAGCCGTTTTTTATGTGCATTAAAGCTATATAAAAATTTAACAGTGCAAATGCAAATTCCTTGCTGACAGTTTAACCAAAAGGCATTTCCAGTGGAAATTGGCCGACATATCCTTAGCATAAAAATGTATAATATCCATAAAACCTAAAAAGAGGTTATACACACACAATGCAGTAATATTATGTTGAAGCACAGTACGTATTACTCATTGAGGCTCCCGACTACGGTAGCCGTAATGCTCCGACAATCCATCAAGCGGTCCGGCTTCGTAGCCTAGCAACATGCGCTATCGCGGTAGAGTGGTATGGTCAAAATCTCTACTGCTGGCCAAATTCATATCGTTTCTACCATATACTGTTTATACCGCCCACCCCTAACTTGGGATTACGTATCTTGGGCAAAGATACTTGGGTATACAGACCAGGGAACCACCAACCTTTCAGTAAGTGGATGAACTGCTCTACCGAAACTATAGTCACTTGTGTTTTTGGGGGCGATTTTTAGCTACTTCTAAAGTAACACAGTGGTTAGCACTGTTTCCTCACAGGTCCTGGGTTCGAATCCACAGGCTGTCTGTATTCCACCCATGTCTGCGTGGGTTCTCTCTCCAGCTTCCTTCCACAGCCTGAAGACATTCTTATTGGCCATAGGTGTGAATGTGAGCAGAAATAGCTGTTTGTCTCTCTGTGTTAACTCTCTTTAGATTGGCATTGTGTCCAGGGTGTACCCAACCTCTTTTCCTATGGCAGCTGGGATAGGCTGTAGCCCAACTGTTATCCTAATTTGTGGAAGAAAATTGATGGGTTTAAACATCCGCTGCCAGCTGGAAAAATTAAAACAAACATGAAGAAATCACAGTGAAGTCCAGGATTTATTAAGCCTATATGGCATATAAGAAACATTACATGATTTTCATCAAATCAAAATATAATGGTTTTAATGTGAGTTTAGTCTAAATTTACTTTGTTGTCCATCTACACTCAGGAGTACAATGTACAGGAAATAGTGGGACACTGAAATAGGATTCCAAGAAAGTAAAGTACCAAACCAGCTGTGTGTGTTAAGAGCTCTGTGTGTGTCATCCATACACATTGCAGTAATAACATTTGTAGTGTATGGCTAAATTGCAGCCACCAGGCTTAACAATTTTTCTGTCAGAAGTGCAAACAGAAAAAACTTGCATATACCAAGTGTCACCATGTAGCACAGTGCATTCTGATAATCGCCACAAATCTGCATTTGTTGCCCTTGTTTGTGCGTCTCTCTTTAACTTTAAATGAGCTGAACCCATTCCTAATTCTAATACTAAACAGAAAGGCATAAAAAAAATAAAACATTGCTGTGTCTCTGTGCTTGTCTCGCTCTCTTGTTCCCGCTCGCTGCCCCACCCCTATTAGTCAGCCAGCCACTTGATCCAGTTGGCATTGTGTGTGTGCATTTGGATGCTTATTAGAGAAAGAGAGCGTGGCAAAGGGAGATGTTGGTGTGTGTGTGTGTGTGTGTGTGCGTGCGTGCGTACATGCATGCCTCCACTGGCCCGAGGAGGATAGTGGGAGCTTCTTCACTGGCTGCCCCAGCGGAGAGGCCCTTTTCCCTAGGATGACATTTGGACTGGACACCTGGAGGCATGGTGGGGGGTAGCAAAAGTCCAACTGTGTGTGTGTGCGCAGAGCAAGGGGCAGTTGCTGGAACCTTATTAGTTCCCAGAGTGTTATTGGCTTGTGGTTTGGGCATATGTGTGTGACAGAGAACATGGACATGGATCTTGAGGATGGCTAAAGCGATGTGTGCGGTACGTTGCATGCTCTGTCACATCAGGGTGGCAAACTACAATAACACAACAAGTTGGGGTGCAACAAGCCACAGCTGTTCAAATGTGAATACCCATTTTATGTGTTTGGTTTACTAAATTGGTTCAAATGATTGGTGACTCCAACTTGGTTAGGTTTGGGTTGTTTTTTTTGGGGGGTAACCACTGTGATAACTGATCCCAGACCAGTAATTCTAAAATATGTGCAGCCTCACTATAAAAGTGTGACTATTGTTGTCTCAATACAAGCAGGTAAACTGCATATTGAGTCTGATCAAAAACCAATGTTTTTGCTCATTTGCTCTCTTGAAGCAAATGAGAATCCCAAATAATCTTTTCAGATTTTCCAATTTGCCCACATTATTTTTGACCAGTTAATGAATCCAAATTTATTGTACTTCCGGAACTCACTGAATTTTTAACACTCAACATTTTAGGAACATTTTAGGTTGTATTCAAAAAGTGACTTCAAACACAGTTATGTATTACTAATAACTAAACTACGGAGTTTTTTGTTCATCTTCTTTCGCTATTTATTTTTACCTTTTGTGTTTTCCTTCTCTAGCGGAAACACACAATCTCCAGTCCCTCCACACTATCCTGTCTACTGGATCTCCTCTCAAACCTCAGATCTACGACTATGTCTACCGCTGCATAAAGAGCACCGTGCTGCTGGGCTCCATTTCAGGTGACTCAATAACACATAACCTGCTAGGACACATATTATTTTTCTAATACTTAAGAATTTAAGAATAACATAATGTTTATTTAGAATTATGACACAAAATCATTTAATCATTAAAAAGAACTGTAGATAAATATTTGTCTTAGACATTAATATTACAGTTTTAATTAATTTAAAAATGTCAAGCTTTTACTCAATAAGAACAATTTATAGTATACTTTTTTAATGAATGAAATATTCAACAGGTGCATATTAGTGCATTTTCTGCTAATCAGGTTGTGGTTTGACAAAAAAACTATTGTCTATAATATATTCTTTATAAAAATTTGACAGACAATCTGTGGCGCTTCAAATTAATAGCTACTTAACTAGGAACATAATGCATGAAATGCCTGCACAATAAGTAAAGATTAATCGTGCCAGCTGTTGTTGTTTTTTCTCCAGTTATTGCTAAAGACCTGTTGTCTGTTTTGTTCACTAACAAATGAAACCAAGTTCTGTTTATTTTTAATTTGATTCAGCCATCGAGTATCCTTTATACTCCATTTCATCTTTCTCCTGTTTTTGATTAAGAATAATAGCTGCATTGTAGCTACATTGAGGACAACTTGTGATATGCTAGCTTTTATCAGTGAGTGATCATACTTGAATTTACTGATAAACTGATACCCAAGAAACTACTCAATACTTGATAAAATACTATCGGAGATTACTATTTCCAAGTTACTTAAAAAAATTGTGGTTCTGTACATCTGGTGACTAAGCTCCACATTTTAATTACCAATCAAATACAGTTAGTCAGGTAGGCTGTTATCTTGTGTCTAGACTTTCCTCAGTTTCAGTCTGGTACTTTCAGAGAAACTTGGCATTTTTTAGACTTAAGTAATTGTTTTATTCTGTAAAATTAACACCATCCATTACAACTCTGCAGACAGGACTGATGGTGTTTGTTGCCTGGCTCTCACATTAATGTTATCATTTTAATATTAGCCATAGCTGCTAACCACTATCTTAATGATAACAGATGGCTAAGGTGGCTATTGGATAAAGGTAACTTCAGCTGCTCTGTTTTTTCTCCAGTGGTTTCCACAGCAGCTGGATCCACATATTTGATTTGGCAAAAATCTTATGCCAGATGCTCTTCCAGGCACAACCCTCCCAATTACCTGGGCTTGGGACCAACACTGGCACTAGCTTGTGACACCCTAAGGCAAGATTTTTGGTAAACGGGTAATTGCTAATAGCTAACAGCTAACATGAACGTGAACTGGCCAGTTTAACATTTATCATAACTGTACAATACTTCACTGTTGTTGAAACATGAGCTTTTCTGACCTTTTGAAATTCCCCCTAAAGTGCTTTTCACAAAACTGAAGAAGAGCACATTAGAACACACACTAGCAAAACTAGCAAGCCTGTTGATCCCAAATACAAATGCAATGTCTAGCCTTGTCCATTAGATTGTGTTTATTTTTAGATGTGTTCTGAGTGTTTTCTTTAATTTAGACTGGTTGACCACTTTGATTTTTTTTTCTCTCGTGTTTAAACAACTAATAAGTTAGTTGTAAGGAACATCCCTGACAAAAATGAAAGAAAAGAAGGATTATGTAAATGTAAGATTACTTATATTTAACCTAATGTTATTTTATATATATATTGACAAATCAAGATATTTATATCCAAGATGATTCTGGTGCATAATGTGATGTCTGAGCAACAAATTGTTTGGTTCCCGATGTCTTTATGACAGAAACCGGATACTTAAACTAAAAAAAAAAGTATTTTAAAACATTTAAAATATATACTGTATTTGTATTTTGAAATTTTAAAGCTAAAACAGAAAAGCATCTCTGACACAAGCACAAAAGGACTGATGCATAATAATAAAACAATAAATTGTATAGAAGGCTACATATTCCTCACCACCCACAACTGTCGCACATGCACACACACACGCACGGGTCTAACGCACACAGTGCTTCTCAGCCCATTGTGATGTTGTCAGGCCAGTAGAATGCTATCTGTCTCTTTCTGTGAGTCCTGAAACGTTTAACATTTAGCAGAGCTTGGGTGACTGACGTATTAAACACACACACAAACACACACACACACATACGCACACTGAGAAGCAGCTTGGAATGTCACGCTTGCATACACATACACGCAGCCATTGTGAATGACAGCCCAAATGGGTACAGCATATAGCCTCAAATACACAAGCAAACATATGCAAAGTTGCACATGCTCACAATGACATGTAAGTCGAAATGCTGGACACAAGCGTCAGCTGAAATGTCAATCACAGGCAGAAATCTGGTGAGAGATGGAAAATAAACAGAAGAAATCTGCAAGCAGATTTTCTTAGGTTATTTTTGTCGTAAATATCTGTGTCTCTGCAGAGTCTGTAAGATAAGTGAAGAAAGAAATCTGTTTAGTGAGGAAGGTGGTCTGTGCAAAATTTGCTGTAGGCTTAAGAATCTACTGAAAACTTCAAAAATAGTTGGTTATGGCAATTACACATTTTCGTTTGTTTGCATTATAGGTTGTTACTCAACAACTCATACGATTTTGTGACACACATCAACAACTTTTATGAGACAAACACATAGAACGAATCAAGGAAAAACAAGTTTTTGCTTATTAGCTCAATACAAAGCTGTATTCATCCCCTTTTTAATTGCGTTAGTAAGTCAATAAAACAAGTTCAGTATTAAATGGTATCACATAACAGAGGCACTGAGAAACCATGTTAGCTAAACAGATAAAACTGTTTTCTTCTTCCACTTTAAAGATCCTTTATAGTTACTTTGTAAAGATTTTTTAATGAGTCAAATGGCTTATGGAAACAGTAGGTATTGTAACTATTGTAGCTTTTGGCATTAGAAAAATGAGTTTAATCCCAACAGTGCCGTTGAGGTGCATCAGTTCAGCCATTGTGCCAAATTACATTATATTTTACCATAAGGTTTTGGGACTGCCATACTCCAGCAGCAGAAGTATGAGGGGAAAAAGTAGAAGATTTCAGATGCCTGTATACCTTACTGCTTGGCCATCAAACATGTTTTATTTAGAATGTGCAAACCATCTCAGCTTTGCCTCTCTGACTTTGTATCCAAAGAGCTCAACCTGTTCCTGTGCTGTTCCTCTGACAGTATAGTGTTATAATATTTGAACAAAATGATAGCTAAAGTGGTAAATTGTGAAGAAGACCCAATTTGTTATTCATCTGGACTCGTCCTTTTGGAATTATAGCGCTGGCTCTTTGTGAATGTGTGACTCGAAACAGCAGGTCCTGCCCCAGTCACTTTCCATCTTGCTGCCAAGGGCAACAGAGGGCTGCAACCCTTTTGGCTGCCAACCGACCTAACCTTGACCCATGAGGTCAATGCTGTGTGTGTGTGTTCTGAATGCTCATATATGTGGGTCCCTTGCTGATTTTACCCCGTGTCACTGTGTGTGTATAAACATGTGCTTCAGTTAAAGTCTACTTGGGGTTGTGAAAACTTTTAACGGAGATTGTCGTGTATATCAGGAGAGTGTTTGTGTGTTTTCTGTTCAGCAGGGACCTCAGACCCCTGTTGCTCTTCAGTGGGTGATTTTAACACTTTCACTGCTGGATTTACTCAATCCTAATATACCTCCATCTGACTCTCCATATGTCAGCTCTCCACACCCATTTTGCCTCTTCTCTTCTCTTCTCTTCTCTTCTCTTCTCTTCTCTTCTCTTCTCTTCTCTTCTCTTCTCTTCTCTTCTCTTCTCTTCTCTTCTCTGTGTTAATTTTGAAGTATTTACCAAGTCATCTTTTCAATTTTCCTTTAGTTTTTGGTTTCAATTCAGTTCATTTTTGGATAAATGAATTCATGTGTAGGTTAGCTGTGTAGGTTGCTTGGTTTGTCTCAGTTGGTGGCTTTGTTTGACCTCAAACTGTGCAGGTAGTTTTTCAAAGCAGTAACACCTCCACAAATGAAAGAAGATGTGCGTGCACGCACTCACATGTGCAAAAATCTATGAAAACTAACTGGGGAGTTCAAAAAACCTTTTTCTTCACTTCAAAATAGTCACTGCTGTTAGGAGCATCAGATCAGTGTGACACGTTGCACTCTTGTGTATATACACCTTACTCACACATGCACACTACATGTCAGATGATGGAAGGCATCCCAAGAAAACCACATTGACTTTTGGCTTAAATGTGCTTCTGTTTGTGTGTGTATGTATGTATTTTTGTGTGTTTGTACTCACCTATTAAGGTAAATGTAATATTAATCTAATTGCGTATCGTCCCACTATAAGTGTGTGTGTTTAATCAGAAGACAAAGTTTCTACTTCCTCCTGGGAGCCAATTAGAGCTCAATAAAGAACCTGCCAGAAAGAGAGACGGAGAAAACGAGTGTAAAGAACAAAGAAATGCAAGAAAGGAGGAAGGAGCAGTAGAAGGGCATAGAGCAACTGAGAGAAAGCAAACGAGATGGATGGATGGTATCTGTCACGCAGAGTGGAACGAAATAGGGAGGTAGAGAACAAACAATAAGAAGGGAGATGAATAGAACGTGTCAGAAATGGTATATGATTGGAAGGTAGAAAGAGATGAATAGATGTGTGCGTCTTCATGACAGTTTTAGGAAAGTGCTGCAAAGGGAAGGAACTCCTATATAGGTCAATGAAGGTGGAGCAGCGAGCTAATGCTGCCTGTGTGTGGAGCAAAAAAATACAAGACACTGGTATTAAGTGTGATAATGTCTCTTGGTCAGTGTTTGCTGATATTTTACATAGTTACGTGATATGGGTGTGGCTCTGTACATTCCAAGTATTCCAAACTAAATGAAATAAGGTAAAAACGTACACATTGCCTCCCTCCAACCAGTTTCACCATTTGAGGTCTAAGTCATCATATGTGCTAACCCTAACCCTAGTCCTACCACACTAAATGTGATTCATTATCTTTATCACATCATAAAATATCTAAGAGACTTCTGACTATTTACAGTAAAATGTGTCTAAAACAGAAGCATACCCGATATTGTTGGCTTCAATCTATTTTTGTCTGCACTTTCAATATAATTTAAAAGGAAACTGCGTCTTGCTGCTAGGTCATCTTAAACTGGCACATCCAATGACTCTAAAGGATTAAAGAATGGTCTACGCCTTCCTGGAAAGTTTTTGAAATTAAAATTTGTAGAGAAAATTATTGGTACCCCTCAGAAATGGTGATAAATAAGTGGAATATGGAAACTAAAGATTGTCTTTATCATAGGCGTTAAAAGTATATGCCAAACATGGTCAAAGTTAAGACTTGAAGAATCACCAAAGCAACTTCCTGTTCCTGTTACCACAGCTCTTACTATTATTTATAAAGTTTAAGATCCAGAGGTCAGGGGCAATAGTAATGTTTGGCCAAGGTTCTTTGTGGCAAGAGCTGAGGAGATTCCACTTTTAAAACAGAAATAAAAAAGCCAGCATAAAGTTTGCTAAAATACATGTAGACGAGCAACAGTGCTTGTAGGAGAAATCACAATTAGAATCGCTCATCAGCTCCATGTTCACTGAGGAATAAGAAAAAAAAAGAAGAAAAGAACACCTCTTTGAAACACAGATGGTACTCTGTTATAATGGGAAAACCTTGCTATAACTGTTATAGGGTTCACTGACTTTATTCAGGGTACAATGAAAACCACAGCAATGAATTTATTAAGACGCTACAGAGTTAACAGACTTCCCATTGCTCTGTCTTTTTTGTAGGTCAAGGTTCCTCCAACAGCGTTAATGACAAAAACTTAAGACACAAGCTGGTCAATTTTAACTTCTTAGAAAAATTATATGTCTGTTGCAGAAATATAATGGAAAACTTCCCGGTTTCTCTCAACTCTTTTCCCAGGTGGCACTGACATAGTGTCGTGTTTCATGGGCCAGAACCCAACAGTTCCAGTGTATCGAGGTGAGATTCAATCAAGAAATCTCGGCATGGCTGTGGAAGCCTGGAGCCCTGACGGTAAGACTCTGGGTGAATCTCTTCAGAATTTAATAATCCCTCCTACCACTTTCTGTTTCATTCAACCTCAATAGCAATTAAGAGATTTACTGTATGGGGACAATAGAGCAACAGAGTCAAGGGGATTGTGGTCAGCTTTTAAATAAGTTTCAGGTTCAGGCTGCATTTAAAAAAAAAAAAAAAAAAAAAAAAAAAAAAAAATATATATATATATATATATATATATATATATATATATATGGACGTGTTCATTGTGTTATGATTTTAACCACCTCTATTTGACAAAAAAGATAACTTTATATATATATATATATATATATATATATATATATATATATATATATATATATATATATATATATATATATATATATATATATATATATATATATATATATATATATGGTGGAGCTTATATGTATATATTTGCCAGGCCAAAAAGTAACTGAAGGAATGTGTGAACTTTCCCTGGAACAATATACTGACCAACTTTAGCGAAACACATTTTTTTAAATTATTAATTTCAAATAAAAAGGGTGTTGTTCTTTATTTATTTATTTTTTATCATGGTGGAAGTCTTCAAAGCCCTCTAGGTTTCTGTCATTGATTTCAGTCCCTCTTTCCCCAGCTCCCTGCTGCAGGCTGTACTGGCATGTCTCCACCACCTCAAAGGAGAGTGGATTGAAGGATAATTTAAAGGCAGTTTTGTAGAAAGAGTTTGGGATTATTTTAGTCAGTCTTTAAGCCTATAACACCGTCCTGAGGGAGGCTGTTAGGGTTGTGTGAAACCACACACTAAAGGTATCAGGTTCTCTGAGAGCGACACACATTCTTTTTGTTTTTATCAGAGAAGGATTTATACTGTGTCTCTTATACGCTTATGTGTTTGTGCATATGGACGTGTGCCCAGGTTTATATGGGTTGCAGGGAAACACACACCGCAACTTTCTGTTCCTGTGAAATATGTGTTTTAACAGGTAAGCCTGTGTGGGGAGAGAGTGGGGAGCTTGTCTGCTTGAAGCCAATCCCCTGCCAGCCAACACACTTCTGGAATGACGAGAATCAGAGCAAATATCATAAAGCATACTTTTCTACATATCCCGGTAACCACACAAATGTTGTGTAAAAATAGAAACATATTTACAGTTTACATGTACATAAAGAGACACCTGTAATACCCCTGCTGTACAGCTACCCTTTAAGCAATATCGCCCAGTTTAAATTTATCTGTGCTTACATTATGTAACTGTTTTTATTTGCATTTATTGCTCCTTCATTTTTTAATGTTTGTTTTCAGTATGTGTTCTTCAAGTATGCACAAAAAAAAAAAATCAAAGTTTCAGACAAATTTTTCCTTTTCTCATTCTGTAGGGGTGTGGGCCCACGGAGACTACTGTAAAATCAATCCAAAGACAGGGGGCATTGTCATGCTGGGCAGAAGGTCAGCCATTAACTGCAATCAATACGTTTTATTGATTCATCAGGACAGGCTTAAATGTACTTCATACCCTTTTGTGTGATATTTTGTCACAACTCTAGGCAGTAGAGTCATTTTTTTCCTGTGGAAATTTGTGGCAAAATGGCTCGCAATTACAGGAACGCCAGCTCTGAATTTAGAAAATCTGTTTTTTCTGTAGTGACGGCACGCTGAACCCCAACGGAGTCCGATTCGGCAGCTCAGAGATCTACAACATTGGTGAGTCTTTATCTGCAGATGGAGTAGGGTGTGGGTGTAAGATGATAAAAGAAAATGGTTCTGAGTCATGGTTCTTTTTATGTTCCTGGAAAAATAAGACTTTGCCATCCCATTGTCCACTTTTTAAAGTTTACTCACTTGCCATTCTCCGTACGTACTCACGCTGCTTAGTTTGACACTTTTTGTCTTTTCTGTTCTTTTAATCTTTACTCTCATTTTCTTTTCACCTCTCACATCTTTTTCTCTCTGTGTCTCATCTTTTTTGGTTTGCCTTTTTGCCCTCTGCCCTCTCCTTTCCTCTCCTCTCTGCAGTGGAGGCGTTTGAGGAAGTGTCAGACAGTCTTTGTGTTCCACAGTACAACGCTGACGGAGAAGAGAGAGTTATTTTGTTCTTAAAGATGGCACCTGGTAAGCCCTTCAGTCCAGAGTTGGTGGCAAAGATTAAAGGAGCCATTAGAAAAGCTCTGTCTGCTCGACACGTACCCGCCCTGCTGCTGGAGACCAGAGACATTCCTGTAAGAAAAAAAAGAAATCTATCAGTTAGTTATGAAAAAACTTTATATTATTCTGTCAGGCTGCAAATAGAAAAATCCTTTTTGTTGAATGACAGCCTTTATTTCATTCCTCTACAGTATACCATCAGCGGTAAGAAGGTGGAGGTAGCTGTAAAACAAGTGATTGCTGGTCGGGAGGTGACACAAAGAGGAGCATTCTCCAATCCTGACTCACTGGACCTCTACAAAAACATTCCTGAACTGCAAAACTATTAGAGATGTGGCTTCACAGAGCTGAAGAGAGGGTCTGCAAAGACACGTAGCCTGAAAAGATTTTAGCTTTGATTTTAGACTAACTTTATGTAAATTTACAGGTACAGGGTGATATGCAAAGTTCATTGCATGGGTTCCTCAAACAGGCACCCTGCGCTGCATACAGGGCAAAAAGGTGATGATGTGTGTCAAAATAATATATAACAATACCAAACAAGATGTATTATAATAATAAATTAATTATATCAGGCAGACAGAGAGACATAGTGTTCCACAAGTCATCAAGCAGCTGCTCATAGTCTACCGTACTGCACAATTAAGTGTTGGAAATGGAACACTGAAAGAGGCTTTGGATATAATATCGTGTGTTTAGCAGTGCTTGTGAATAAGCTCATGCTTTGAAGCCCTTGAAGAAATGAAACGCAGTATAAAGTGCTTTGCTTCGGCTTCACACTTTGATTGTTATCAGCTACTGAAGAACCATATCTCCCCGTGTCACCTGCCTATAACCTTGAGTGGGTCCCTGAATAAAATCCATGGAGGTGTGTAGATAAATACACCCACGCATCTTGGAGTTACGCCTCAGCTTTTGCTCATATCACCATATCATGTTTATGTGGTGTGGATTGCTATCTTAATGTGGATATTTGTATATCGGTATAAATTTTGGAACTGTGAAACTGTGTTAACTTTACAGTTATGCCTTTAACGATAGCCACCCAAACGTGTTAACCAAAGTCATGGAAGTTGTATTATGTTTGTGTAACAGTTCTAGTTTACTTAATTCTTGAATAAGGAAGCCTAGAAAACTAAACTAATATAATATAATTTAATATAGCTTACTAATAACTAATATAGCTTTTTTTTTCTGCCTAAAAAGCTATATCACATTTCATACTTGATTCTGAACCTTTGTTTTCGAAATCCTCTATTCAATGTTGTCCCCCCATCCAAAACCAGAATAGGTCGTTATCTATCAATCTGTTGTAGCAAGGATTCAGTCAAGATGCACATTTCTCATTTCACCACAGAAGCCTGTTGTATACATTTGTATCTATGTTCCATGATTGTTACAACGCTAAGAAAAGCATGTGTTGTACTTTGTACATAGAAAAAATGAGTTATTTATTTAAAATTTCCTAATTATAATAACAAATTCTGTAGCCTAGTTGATGCTATTAACTGTAGTGGTTTTGGTCACTAGTAAATCTGTAATAAAACACAATTCCTGTGGGTTTGATTTCCATTTTCCATGAGAAGCAAATACCTGACCAGAGTGTCAATTGTGCAAAGGAACAGATGTCAGAGAGCCATTTGATCTATGGATAAGAATTAAACTGAAAAATATAAAAAATAGGGACCATTTTCTCATTTGGCTTATTGTGTGTGTGGTTTCCTGTATAAGTTGGTGCGTTAAGCTTCTTTTCTTTATGATTATTTTAAATATTTGGTATAACTGTAAACCATTTAACTGGATACATGTGCGTTTAATGTTTGAGTTCACAATCATGCCTATATCAAACAAAAGCTCCAGGAACAAAGTTTTGATTGGAATACTGCTATTTTGTATGTAGACAATTAAATTAAATTAATTAATTAAATTATTTTGTCTCATAAAGATGCACAAGTCCTTTTACTCCTATAGGAGACAAGAATCATAAATAACTGGATGGTTTGCACTTGAGTGAAATCAGGTGGAACATTGGAGATCTGCATTGTTTTTAGTAAATATATGTTCTTTAGGCATCAAATATTTCTTATGATAAAGCATTTTTACTGTGTGTATTTAGTTTGAGAATGCAAGAATCAAACATGACAGATGTTTTGGACGATATTCTAGGTTGTATGTTCTTTTTGATAACGGGATAACGTTGGTCACTGTAGGTCTGGTTTCGAGCTGTGTGATTGTGAACGCTATTTGCACACCTTGTCTTTGTTGAGTTTTCCGAGGGAATATCTGTGTAAGAAACAACTTTAAAGCTGTTTAACACAGGGATTTTGTTGTATGCATTTTCTGGCTGGAAACTGTCAGCTAACCAATAAAGTGAGGCCAGTCTGAGAGCAAACAAAAAGTTTTGTGTTCCAAAATGTAAGCCTTTTATGCTTATTGTAAATTTACAGTACGCATCCACATTGCTTTCCTAAGATAAACTGGGAAGCTCTTCATCCAAGGCTTTCTAGGCACAGCACACATGTATGAAGTAAACAGGAGTGTGAATCAACATTTATGTTTAACAGCTTAACTAAAATATTTACCTCTGAGCTCTGACACAAAACTACCAGCAACTAATAAGTAGTTGCCGAAAGTTTATAGACCTAAATATTCTGAGCTGAGGTATACAGCTTATTTGAGTTTTATCTTCATCCACAGCCAATATCCATCCATCCATCCATCCATCCATCCATTCACTTCCGCTTATCCTTTTCAGGGTTGCGGGGGGTGCTGGAGCCTATCCCAGCTGTCATAGGGCGAGAAGCGGGGTACACCCTGGACAGGTCGCCAGTCTGTCGCAGGGCCAACAGCCAATATGATATTATTAAGTTAGCACTGGTGCTATAGCTTTCAATGTGAGATGAACAACTCGGCATACGAACTGTGAAAAAAAACACCATAAAACAAACTGACACACTCATTGAATAACAAAAAATGTGTGTGCACGTGTGTGTTTGAGTAACTGTGTCTCAGCTTGTGTGTTTTGATCTGTGTAAAGCCAGTCATTTTGACAGACAGCTCCTTTAGAAATAAACTTGGCAGTTTAAAAGCTCCCTATAACCTTTATAAGTGTGAATGCTCAG
Source organism: Maylandia zebra (assembly GCF_041146795.1). NCBI lineage: Eukaryota > Metazoa > Chordata > Actinopteri > Cichliformes > Cichlidae > Maylandia > Maylandia zebra. Next base: position 29,904,129 of record NC_135178.1, read on the forward strand.
CCCTGCCAGTCACCCAAACTTCAAAATGTAGCAGTGAGAAAAATAGAAACAGGGAGGCTTGGTTAGAGTCCAGTTCCTCAGTGTAGAAAGGCTAACAAACATCAGTGCTGAGTACCAAACAGTTCCCCAAGGGGCTCTGAGTTGTTTGATTTATCCCAACAGTCTCATAAGAGAGCACATCACAAACCAGGAAATGACTGTTTACCACCTGATGTTGCACTTTACATAGGTTGACTGTTAATTACCATCCACGAACCTTGTGTCTGTGTATCAGCTTGTTTGTGCTTCAAATAATGTGGTTGTGGCGACGTCTCCTGTAGTGGGAACTAACACAAAGGTAGTTCTGAGTACGTTGGCTGGCGTTTACTGCTGGTTTGTGAGCAATTTTTGACAAAATTATAACATCTTGATCATGTAAGGACATATTCACAAAACGTTGCATGTTTGAGATCAAAATTAAGGTCACCCTCATACAGTGTTGGGGAGTAACGGAATACATGTACCTCCGTTACATATTTGAAATACAAAATATGAGTAACTGTATTCCGTTACAGTTACCGTTTAAAAAGGTGGTATTCAGAATAGTTACTTTGTTGAAATAAAGGGATTACACAGCGGTCTTTTCCTGTTTTATATGTTAGGCTATGCCCTCTCTATTTTTGGTAATTCCACACCGGTGGAAACCAAACAAAATACGCATTAAGAGGCTCAAATGCCTGTGTCTCAATCTCACGTCTCATAATGACTCTGTCGCTGGTGAAATATGGATGGTATTGTTCAGCACCACAGGCCCAGGTGTACTGCCATACATACCCGTTATGTGTCGGTGAGCGCGAGGGAGGGAGAAAAAGAGTGGAAAAGTACGAGTTGTCACTGACCAGAAACGGGAGCTGTAAGCATGTAAATATTATAATAACCACTGCAGCCAAAAAGAGTGCCTGACGAGCCCAGTTGTAAGTAAGCTATTAAGACTCGACTGTACACTGTGTTCGTGTTTTCCTCCGAAACAATAAGTTCCGTTGGAGCAGCCTTTCAACGTCTCTCTCCGTCTCTCCTTAGCAAAGCTGACCCAGACAACAAAGTAAAGCTAGTTTTCAGCTACGAGCCCGACACGGAACACGACGGAGGTCCCTTTACGGCTCGGAGCCACAAACCTGTTTTATATACACGCGGAATAGTTTTCTATACAAGATCGCTGCAAAACGTGCAGTCTTACCTAATGTCCACCCTACTGTAACTCATTTTATATTAAGATTTTAAAATCTAGTTGCTATTGGTATGGTGAATAACCTTCAGTAATAGTAATAAACCACACAGCAATGGTACATTCATGCAGTTGTAAAAAGCTAAATGATATATTAAGTAATCCAAAGTATTCAGAATATGTTACTCTCGCTGAGTAACGTAACAGAATACGTTACTATATACATTTTGGGGCATGTATTCTGTAATCTGTAGTGGAATACATTTTAAAAGTAACCTTCCCAACACTGCCCTCATAGATGGGCCAGGTATAGTTGTGGCAGTAAAACATGTGTTTAAAGTCACACTACATGCTTGACACTCCTATGAAGGTTGCCCGCAGTATATTATGGTTCTGAAGTTTACACAACAGATTCTAAGCTCTTTATTTTATTTTTGTATCAAGCTTAAACGTTTCATGCAACCTCTCATAGGTTTGCCGATATCATTGGGTTTGACGAACATGAACTTTAGTGGTGATCATAAGCTGATATTGTTAACTTAGAGCAGGGGTGTCGAACTCCAGGCCTCGAGGGCCGGTGTCCTGCAGCTTTTAGATAACATCCTGGGTCAACACACCTGAATTAAATGATTAGTTCATTACCAGGCCTCTGGAGAACTGCAAGACACGTTGAGGAGGTAAGTTAGCCATTTAAATCAGCTGTGTTGGATCAAGGATACATCTAAAACCTGCAGGACACCGGCCCTCGAGGCCTGGAGTTCGACACCTGTGACTTAGAGAATAGTTTCTTGTCATTATGCTAAAGAGAGCTAACCACTGGGTCAAGTAACATATTTACTTTTTACAGTCAGGTCCATAAGTATTTGGACAATAAAGAGGAAATGATACTAATATTGACCCGGAGGAAGTCCTGGTCTGTTTTTGCAGTATGCTTTCGGTTATTATCCATTTGCACTGTGAAGTGCTATCCAACCAGCTTTCCATCATTTAGCTGGATCTGAGCAGTGTGCAATTCTCTGTATTTTTTATTATCTGTACAATTCACAATTCATCCTGCTACTTACAACAAGAGTCACACGATCAGTAAATATTAATGACTCAGTTCACTTTGGAGCCATGCATACCCATGCCACAACATTACCTCGACCATGTTTGACAGATGATGTGGTATACTTCAGATCACAAGCTATTCCCTTCCTTCTCCATACTTTTCTCTACCCAATTTTCTGCAGCAGGTTAACTGTCATCCCCCAAATTTTATTGTTATCATTATCTTCAGAAGTGTTCAGGCTCTTAACTTTTCTGACAAAACCTAATCAGGTCTTCTGGTTCTTTAGTGTAACATCATGATTTGTACCTTATAAACCTTGGCGTGATTGCCTTCCTCCTTGTCATCCACTGTCGTTATTTCAGCGGACTTTCAAGCCTTTTGATATTGCTGAGCTGGCCAGTGCATTTATTCTTTTTAAGAATGAGAGAATTTTAAGAAATCAACTGCATTGTTGATTTGGTCACTCCTAAAGCTGATAGCTGATAGCTTTATTTTGGTTTTTCAGCCTAATGACTTCATCACATCAGCATCTCTACTTTCCAGTTGAACAGTGTTTCAGTGAACAGCTAGCAAATACGACTGGAACACCTGGGATGAACTGCAGATATTTTACCCGCTAAATTTGTCATGAAATAATGAGGGAATAGGACTCCTCTGTACACAAACTGCCTGTCAGTTAATTGTCCAATTATTTTTGAGCCTCAGAAAATGGGTGAATATGTACAAAATGGCTGTAATTCCTAAACAATGAATGCAATACTTTTGTTAAACCTCTTGAATTAAAGCTTAAAGTCTGCTCTTCAGTCACACATTATTTGTTCAGTTTAGGGTTAAACTGAATGTGGTGGGTTAGGGTTAGGGTTAGGTTTTAAATGTGGTGATGTACAGAGGTAAAATTGTGTCATTGTGTAAATACTAATGGGGACTAACTGTATGACACTGAAATTAACTTTCAGCCGTAAGAAATCAACTAAGGTTGTTTTCCGGTCACAATACTGATTTATTTAAATGACAATGTTTAAATTTAATACTGATACATTATTTATGGTGTTAGAAGAAGATCCAATATTCTGTGGGGCTTAGCTGCAGTATGTGTGTAGTTGATGTTTATGTGGTTACAGATTTACAGACAACATACATTATGAAAACACAAAGATATTTTTGTTTGCAAACATTTACCTTGGTTTATTACATTTCTGAGGTCACATGACAGATATCACACAAAATGTTAGATCAATCACGCTATACGAAAGAAGAGCATACATTACAAAAGTGGAGTTACTTGGGAGCTCCACGTTTACTTTGTCATCCCATCTCACTTAATTTGTCTAGTCTATTCCATTGTCTGCGTTCCCAATTATCCTCAGGTGACTTTGTTCATCCCTTGCTTCTCCCTCCCACTGGAGACTTGTTAAATCTAAACTGCTCCAAAGGGACTTTCTCCTGAAAGGCTGATCACAACATCAATGAATATTCCACATGCTTGCACACGCGTACTTCTGAGAAGACTTTGTGGTGACAGAAATGTAGCAGAGACATGTTTGTTCTTGAAGTGAAAATGAAGCACCTCACCCAGTTTCTGTCATATTCATATATAAGGAATGGGAAGGAGCCTCCGTTTTAGGCTGATCAAAGGACACAGGATCACCACAGGGAGTTGAGGAGAAAGGGAGAGTTTTATTTATTCTAAGTGTCTACTGTAATTCAGAAGAAATCTGGTAAGCAGGGATTCTGCAGGAAATGAATATTTCTTCATGTCCTGTCATCAAAACGACTCCATAGGTTGTTTTTTCAAGCTTGATGGGGAGCAAGTGAGGTGACATAGTTACAGAGTCACAAAGTCTTCGTAGAATAATAATAATAATATGATAATAATACCTATATTTTTCTGTGCCTTAAACCAAACCATATTGTCGCCCAGGTTGAAAAGTTGCTGTAAATCTGAGGTAGTTCTAAGCAGGGGGTGGATGAGGCTTCCTGTTTTCAGTTAATAATGTCAAAATATGACTAAATCACTGCTCAGCTAAACAAATGAATGAAACAAAATAAGTGAAACACAGCTAGCCTTGAACTTGCAAACTTTTGATTTATCTTTAGACGCACGAGGAATATAGTTCTGGGAATGACAATGTGGGTCAGGTGGTGGTAAATCCACCAGTCTGGTCCAGAGTGAAATATTGCAACAGCTATTTAATAGATTGCAATAAGATGCTATAGAAGATGAAGCTTTTAAACTGCGGAGATCTGCTTTTTTCCTTTCTAACAGCAGAAATTGGATGGCTTTGATATTTATTTGTTTTGATGTTTCAGTGACATAACATTGAAGATGGGGGCCATTAGTAGAGAGTAATTTTGTAAAAGCTACTGCATATTTGGTCAACATGTTGGCAGGGTTAGGAGCTGGGGAAATCTCATTATAAGCAGGTCTTTATACAGCCTCTAATGTGTTTGATGTTTGGGTATATACATTATAAATGCATTTAGATATCTTATAAGTGGAGCACAAAACCAGCAGGAGGCAGAAAGTATAATTGACTGGAAATCAGAACATGAACATTGATGATTTACAAAAAAGGATGTGAATAAATCATGTTCAACACCTAAAACCACAACATTGATTGTGTATGCCATAGCATATCTAATTCATACACAACAAAAAACCCCAAAGTATGGTTATAACCATATAATGAAAAGGAGAATTCATAATAGCCATCCATTAGTTACACAGTAAAACTGACTTTGGCAATTAGTCTGCTTTCTTCCTGCTTCCTTTCCTGTTTGATCTTTAGATTTGTTTTCTCGCAGGAACACACTGAGCATGACTTTTATTTCATATTCACAGTCAATAATTTGTTCGAGAGGAGTCCCTCTTCCCTTCACTCTGTTATCTCCAAAAGTAATTCTTTCATGTCCCCCTGCAAGCAATTGAATTTCAATTTGTTTTATATGGTCAATCAATTGAGTTTGACACAGGAAGCAGCTAAAATGTAAAGGAGTCGCGGCTGTGTAGAGTGGCTCAGATTGAGATGAGCAGTTTTGCAAATTGCTCTCATATATTTTCTGATTTCAGATTGTCACATAGAAATTTTTTTTCTTATGTCCCCTAAAATAGTAATTTCTTTTAAAATGTTTAAAGGATATTTAATTAAATGTTACAGTCTCCATGGAACCTGGGACCTGTGAATGGCAATTTCCTTGTTCTCCAACTGTTCAAAAGCCGACTAGACGCAATTTATTTTGTGCTAGAAAGGCCACAGGCATGAGTGTATATGACAGAGTGGGTAGGGGATTGTGGATGAAACAAAGTCCCAAATCAAACAACAGTAGAGGGGAAATGTACAATTTAGTTCAACCTATTTTAACCCGAAAGCTTATATTTCACTGTAACTGTCACCTTCATTTATTCTGAATAATCAATAAAAAGGTTAAAGGACAATACGGTAGAATTATGCACATGCAAAGCATGACAGACGCAAAATGCCAAATGTTGATGTATTGATACATGTTCTGTCTGCCCATCATGATGGATCGGTGCAATGTGGGGAACATCCGTGCGACATACAATGAATTCATAAATTTCACCTTTGTACATGACAAAAGGACTAAGCATAGAGGACATTTGGTGGCAACAGGTCTAAGTAATGTTCATAATTTGTCACTTTCATTCCAAATGTTCATTTGAAACAACTGCGGTGCAGAAAGGGCTTTTTTTGTAATAATTAAGCTGATCAGGTCAAGGTAACCAAGACAGGCTGATATTGTTTTTGTGACAATGAATTCTATGTTTAGGATTCTGTATAACAAAACTATTTTTAAAAATCTATACAAAGGTATATGGTGTATTGTTATTTTACTGAAAAACAGATGAAACATGTACATGTATCCTTAAACCTGATAACCTTGGCAAGATACTAACCCATGTTTGCCTACTGGTGGTGGTCAGAGGGCCCGGTGGCGCCTGTGTCCGGCAGCCTCGCCTCTGTCAGTGCGCCCCAGGGCAGCTGTGGCTACAATGTAGCTTGCTATCGCCAGTGTGTGAATGTGTGTGTGAATGGGTGAATGACTGAATGTAGTGTAAAGCGCTTTGGGGTCCTATGGACTAGAAAAGTGCTATACAAATGCAGGCCATATACAAATGCAGGCAGGCCAACCTTTAGAGTTATTGATTTTTTTCCTCCCATGTCGAATCACATCTGCAAATCCAGAGAGAGAATACTGACCTCTAAATGTGCTAAGGAGCTGAGTATGTTATTATAAAAATGTGACATAATTTTTCAAGTTGTTTACTGTTAAAACATTGAACAAAGTAAAGCTTTTTGTCGGCTAACTGAATCCTCTTGTCCAAGAACTCTGGTTTGCACTTGCCTTCAGCTTTTTTTGCCTTCACTGGCACTCAGCATTGACCTCTACCTCTACACCTGCTATCGTTTTCTTCATCAGCTCCTAAATTTGCATTGTGTTCCTTTCCATGAGTCACCTGACAAATTTTCTTTTGCACTACAGCTCTTGTAAGGATTTACAGAGCCTGGCAGTAGCCACAGAGGCACAAAGATATTTTGAGGCAACTATAGCAAGTGAAAAAAATGCTGCTGTGTGCATATGATATAATTAGTTCCCAAGTTTTAATTAACTGATGAGCATGTTTTATACAGGCACGGTTTCTAATATAATGACAATGTGCTGTAAAGATTCCTATTTTATTTACCCTTTCTCGCTTATCCATGCTTCCTTCTCTTCCTCCTCCAGCTCCTGTATGTCAATTCTTGTCCTCATTTTCTTATCACCGACTGGCTCCTGTGTTACTTTGTCAATTAATGGAAATCACCTGGCACAAATGATTAAAGGACTGCATTCCCTTCCACTCTCTTCATGTGGAGCGGTTTAGTTGAGCTTAGTAGTCCATGTAGTTAAAAGTGCCTTTATCTAAAAATAAAATGAGCGCTGGAGCAACACTGGTGACTGTAGTCTTTACATTCTGATCAGACTGCCATGGTCATAATAACAATCACTTATTCTGAACTTCCTATTTAACACTGTATTTCCCATACGGTGCACAGTCTCATCATACATCATCATACAGTGCATCATACTATTAATGAACTGACCCTCAATTCACTCCTCTCAACTCTTCATACATCCTTGATCCTCCTGAAAGATAAATGGCAGCAGTATTCATCTAAATTTATTAAACACAGCGTAAAAACAATCACTAAAAATCATAAATAATGCAAAAAGAAAACCCACCTGTTTATAATAAGCAAACCTCTGATGTTCTTTATATCTCTCATTATTTCTTTTCTGTCCATGTCTTTATATTATCAATTTACTGTCAATAAAAATAATTTTAAAAAATTGTTAAAAATCTGGTTCACACTTATTTTGTATGCACAGTGTAGTAAAATGTCTTTCCCTTTTATTTAATGTTACTCATATGGTCCATTAAGACCTTTCTCAAGTCATGCTTTTGAAAATCATCATCAGTCAAATTGCTTTTACCTTACTATCAGCCTCTTAAGTGTTCATTCAAGTCCTCTAGTTATTTATCTGAGTTATTACATTTGATAGTTTTTGCCTTTTGTTGTCTTTTCAAAACACTGACTGAGAAATTGTGAAAATGCATTCTTAACTTTTGCCGAGCAGTGTCCTTTTAAAGAGACTGCAGCAGTTACTTTAGGTTACCTGAGGAGTAACTTTTTCTTACTGTCGCCTGACAAGTGCCTGACAGATAAAAGTATTCAATTTAAGTAGAAAACATCAAGGTATCCCCATAAGCTCTCTCAAGCGAACGCTGTCTGAGGAATCAGGCTTCCCGATGTTTCACTGCTGTTTTCAAGAGTTTCTGTTTTGCTCCCCTGCATCACTTTTAGTAATTTGAGTTGCCTGTGGAGCAGTGTTATTATTCTGGAGTCTTTGCACTTGTCTGCTGCAACTGCAAAGACTCTTGGTACCACCCACACCCTCACTTGGTGTTGTGTTAAGTACAATTTGCTAATACATAGTGCATTCATTTAAGCGCCACATTTCAGTTTGCTTACTAAAATGAAAACCTCAGAATAAAGTGAAAGGGGCAAAAAGAAAAGTAATTAAGAAAGACGTCAGTGTAACCGTATTCCAAAATTAAATCAAATTAGAGAAATATTGAAATGTCTTTCATTCACTTATTGTTAATTTTATTAGGTAATGGTCACTGAATAGCATGAAAATAATTCAGTGACTGCACTTTCTGCTCATGTATCCAAAGAGAACTTGCTTCTCTCTAAGGTGTAGCACTTGAGCTCAAATTAATTTAAATGGGATTTGAGATTCCTTTGGGCTATTTGGGTTGACTATCACAGGGTTGACACAGAGAGACACATATAGCCAATAATCAGTTAAACTAAAATGCAAATCTTTGGACTGTTGGAGGAAAGTGGAGCTAATCCATCTTGATGCAAAATGATGGTGTAAAGAAACACAAATATAAACCAAACATGGGAAGACAGTAAAGGAAAAAAGGGGAAGAAATGAAAGAGAAAAAGATGAATCATATATGAAGTCATAAATATAAGTCAGGCAGGCTGAACGCCGTGAACATTTTGATTTTTTTCCAATTCTACCCGTCAATCTTTCCGTCTTTTTGTGTGGGATTGTTCATCTGTAGGTGTCTTCCTGCTTTGTGAAAGTAACCAGTACTCACTCTCTTCCTCTCACAGCATGATTTTTTTTATTTGAGTGCAGTTTGTGAGTGTGTATTTGTACCAAGTTTCCACTCCTGGAGACATCATTGACTTTCTAAGTGCATCAGTTTAACTGCCTGAAAAATCTTGGCTCTCCCCTATGCCACAACAAAATCTGAGAGACTGATTGTTGGAGAAGATACAGCTCTGTTCTCTTTTGTGTATTGGAATTAGTTTGGTGAAAAATGGATAATGAGTCAGATGCATTTTAAATAGTTTTACTAAACATTGGAAAACACTGTCAGTCTGTTTTTATTTGTGTGTGTTTACACTCATCGTACAATAATGCAAGATGGATGCATGCTTGAGGAATTATGATTCTCTTGTTTTGGGTAGGTTCACGGATGCTCAAAGCTAATTGAACATTCAGCTTCAAAGGAGCAAAGTGAGATTAGTTTACGTGCCCATATTTGGTAAATGAAAAAGCAACCCCACACCATAACCTCCCCTCCACCAAACTTTACACTTAGCACAATGCAGTCATACAAGTACCATTCTCCTGGAAACCATCAAATCCAGATTTTCCCATTGCGTTGCCAGATCAACAAGTGGGATTTGTCACTCCAGAGAACACCAGACTCTGCTCTAGAGTCCAGTGGCAGTGTGTTTTCCACTACTGCATCTGACAGTTTGCACTGAAATAAGGCCTGGGTGCAGTTGCTAAACCATGGAAACCTATTTTGTGAAGCTCATTAAGGACTGTTCTTGCACTAATCTGAAGGCCACATGAAGTTTGGAGGTCCATAGCAATTGATCCTGCAGAAAATTGGTGACCTCTGGACATTATGGGCCTCAGCATCCATTGACCACGCTCTATAATTCTATGTAGCCTATCACTTTGTAGCTGAGCTGCTGTTATTCCTGATTGCCTTCACTTGTTATTAAACCATTAACAGTTGACCGTGGACTATTTCGTAAGAAATTTTCATGACTGATTTATTGCATAGGTAGCACCCTATCATGGTACCACACTGGAAATCACTGTGCTTCTGAAAGTGACCCATTCTTTCACAGTGTCTCACTAGCTGTTTTGAGTTAATACACCTGGAATCTCAGAAAAAATGGAAATATGGCGGTTTTGAGTTTTGCCAAAAACTGAATCACTGACTTCTGAGATTTCACATTTGACTGACAGACAGATCTATTCAAGGGAGACAGCAGGAAACATGAATGAATTAAAAAATGAATGGCATTGGAGATGACAAAATGCAAATGATAGAAAGGCAGTGCTGAAGGAGCTTTCTGAGCTGCAAGTTACTTTACATTGGAAGAAATTCAGCCAGAGTGAAGAACTGGATCACTGCAGAAAAATAATATATTTTTTATTATTAATCCTTTATTTATCCAGGTAAAAAATCTCATTGAGATTAAAAATCTCATTTCCAAGAGAGACCTGGCATCATAGCAACAAAAGTATATATATACAAAATTGATGAAGAAAGTAGGCCATTATGGTTTTTTTTAAATGTACCCTTTTTATTTTGTTATGTAATACAAATTAGACTGTTACAAAAGTACCATATAAGCCTTGATATAATTGTATACATTACGGTTTGATAGTAGGTGTCAACAAAAACCCTGAAAATAACATTTTATGGTTTGTCGTTAGGCAAACTTTAATATGTCAGTAAAATTTAAGCACACCCACTCCACTTCTTGATAAGGTTTCTATTTGTGTGCAGATTAGTGTAAATTACAATCAGATTATTATCATATTATTTGCCTCTTGTAACAAACTCCCTGGTCACTCCACATTTTCAGGACCTAGGGTAGATATAGGCAGCTTTCTCATAGTTAAGTTATGATCTATCCAACTAGATTTTTGTGGAAAAATACTAGTTTTTATTTTGATTTCAGATGGAGTAACCAGAAATGCCTTAATTATTAGTCCAAATTGGAAACATCAATAAATAAAATATATAACACAGGAGACACTAATCTGCTGAAGATCGAGGAACCAGGCAGGAGGAAAAGCAGATGATCTCAGAGGAGGTTCATAAGTGTAGTGAAGGAGGATATGCAGAGGGGTGTTGTGCCTAAAGATGATACCAGGGATAGGGTAAGCGGCAGATGAACCCCTGTGGCAACGCCTAAAGGGAGCAACTGAAAGAAGATGAAGACAAAAGAATACATAATGTTTATCATAGTCATGTAGACGATTTAAAAAACAGACAAACTAGAGCTACAAACAAGACAAAAGACAATTGTTGTCTTTATTTGAAGAGTTTCAGTCAGGATTCAGAATCCCTAAAGTTTAGAAACAGCACAAATGAAGGTGATGAATGGTCCTCTTATGACCTCTGACTGTGGACTCGTCTCGTCTCAGGTTGGCTAGCTGTGGTAAATGTTTCTTTAGTAAACTGTGCACTGTGTTGGACTGGTGCTCAGTGCAAACATTAATTTGCATACAAGCTGATTATTCTTCAAATTATTAACTAAACCTTTGTACCAGCTTTACACTGTCTAGTATAAAGGTAGTATATGTGTGGGGGATGGAAATCAGCCAAGTTAGCATATAGGTTGCTGAATTCACTTGTGTTAATCCACAGAGACCAGGTCAACTGATCACAGCCTTTACTGGAGCTCACATTAGAGATTATTTATTTTTTTCTCCACATTTAGCCACAACAACAGATCTTAGGGTTCCCCCAACTGCCAAATCTCATGGCAGTTGGGGGAACCATTGATTGTATTCATTTTTTGTTTTATGTGTGGAGGCAAAGTCAACCTCTACAATACAGATATAAGAAAATAGTTATTTTTAAAAAACAAACAAACTTGTCTTTTACTTGCTTGTGCCATACAGAACAGATTGGAGGTGAGATTTTGAATTTAGATAGGATTAACGTTTGCATTCCCATGTGCTAACATATTATTATATTATATTATATTATATTATATATTAGGTTCAGTTACCTTTTCACAAAAATAGATGGTAGAATTGTCTAATTGTTTTTCAAGGACCTACTTTTTATTTACTCTTCTGTGGAACCTCTTTGGATTCAGGAGACAGACCCTGTCTACTTGTAAGATTTGGATTCTTTTTGATAAAGGTTATAATTAAGGTTTGATCAGATGACCTTCCACCCCCACCACACACATTCAGCCACCCCCACGCCCACCCCTTGATTATGCTGCAACAGGCCTGAGTTGCTGGGGCTTCCTATGATAAATTCAATATTTCTTCTTCACACCATTTTGAATTTAATCATTACTCATTAATAAACTGTGACTCTCTTCCACAGTGGGACTTTTGTCCTGTTTCCTATGCATAAACACCAACTAGTTACAGCACGTGGCTGCCCCTCCCTGAAGCTGGTTCTTCTGGAGGTTTCTTCCCATTAAAAGTGAGATTTTTCTATAGAGAGTCCTCTGATTGTTGGGGGTTTGTCTCAATTTCTCTCTATTATTGCTTTACCTTGCAGGGTCTTTATCTTACAATATGATGTAACTGGTATTATGACTTGTTGTTATATTAGTAAAACTGATTGGAATGTAATGAATCTATAAACACATTTGTTTCAGACATGGACTATATGTTAAAACCTTTTAGGATTGGTGTACCATAGAAAAGGACAAACATGACTCATATCAAGACAATCAAGATGACCTTCAGTGCTCAGGAACCAGCAGAAGTCTCTGAATGTCATGTATTGGCTTAAAGCAGACTCAGAGAACAGACTCAAACAACAGTTGGCAGTTTTAAAAGGATTATTGAATGAAAGATAAGTGTTTGCAAAAAAACAACAACTGGTGAATGGCTGGTTGAGGTTGTATATTTTGCAGGGCAGAGACTGGAAACCCTGCCAGAGAGGAGAGAGGATGTTAGCAACTGCCAAAGTGAGTACAATAGAATATTGCTTAGAATTAAGTGTGTTTTCACTGGCTCACTTGTTTGTTTCCTCAATAGGCCTCTAGAGACGTACACAAATGGCAGGTGGGAATCCTTGAGAATGCAGGTGGAGAGTGGGCAGGCAGGTGGAGCACAGGTAAGTCCTTTCTTTGGCTGGGAATGGGAGAAACAGAATGAAGTGGGTAGATTTGGCTTGAGGTTCTTGTAAGACTCCTCAGTTTAGTGGAGAACCAGATGGACAGGTTTCAGGTTGGGTTCCAAGTGGAAAAGAAGATGGATACATGACGTTACAGACCAAAAGCTACAACCATTAGTAGTACAACCATATTCATGAAGACAGTCTGGTGGAGACTGAGTACACCATCCAGCCTTTAAATACCAGAAACTTGATTACACAATATGGAAATAGTGTGGAAGGGATGGCTCAAACAGATGCACCTGCAAGACAGAGCCAGCCCAATAACCACCTAGAAAGGGTTAGAGAAGGAGAGAGAGAGAAAGAAGCAGGAAAAAAAGAAGACCCAAACTGTACTCTCTAAGGACCATATGAATGTCTACCTGATATTAGTCTGGATAAAATGAGTCATGTTGATTTTTCCCACGGTCCATTAGTGCAAATGCTCATTAGTCTGTGTCCTTGATTATGAGATCACACTCCCAAGGAGATATAATTGAAAAAGAAAAACTGAGAAAGGATTTCATCATACAAACAAACCTATTTGAAGTATCACTTTCATGATCATCAAGTTCAGTGGATTACACAGGGATAAAACGTGCATCCTCAACACGTGTGTGTGTGTGTGTGTGTGTGTGTGTGTGTGTGTGTGTGTGTGTGTGTGTGTGTGTGTGTGTGTGTGTATACACACCTTCAGAAACATACACACAGAAAAAAAAGCTTTATCGGGGTAGCTGGATTACACAGGGATAAGGCTTGACTCTTGATATTGACCCAAAGACTAAACACACACTGCATTTGCTCACCTTGTGTACACACAGCAAATACACACCCAGATATAGAAATAGGTGTGTATTCTTGTATACATTACGCAGTTCATCCAGATGCAGGTTATGTTGTATTCGATTATTCCATTGTCTCATCTGTCTGTCCTTGTCTTTTACTTTTTAGAACTAAAACTTTCTGCACTTTTGCTACATCAGTTGTGTGCCACAGCATGCATCATAAAATAATGATTTTTTGAGTTATTTGCAGTATTCACATGTTATTAGCAAGAAGCGGGACCCACAAATACAAAAAAACTAAGGTGTAAGGGAAGCCAGATGGACAGCAAATATAAAACAGGCTACTCAATCAGTGAACATCTCAAGTCAACGCTTGCTCCCCTTATTTAAATACTCTGATGTTTTAACTTCATAAAATGTCCTGGATGAACCCTAATTTTTTAATCTGGCCCATAATAAACAACATGAAATGGAAACTGACATGAGCATTTGGAAAAATTCACGGCCTTTATGTCATGAATTTCAGAATTTAGGACTTGAACACAAGACTCTGATGTGGTCTGTTAGGGTTAAGCACAGGCTAGGGTTCGTTCTCTGTTTTCTGTTTTTTTTTCCATCTCTTGATCTTGCCCTAGCGCTCTCTTTCACCCTTTCTTTTTCAATCTAAGGTGGAGAGGTGGGTGGAGCATCTTTTTTCCCAAGCTTGCTTCTTTACACCTGCAGCTCATATCCCTCATCTGTATGTGCTACTTTAGGATCAGTTGTGGCAACTGTTCTCTCACAGATTGCTGGTCTCCACTTTAGTGTTACTCCAGCCAACCTCTTGTGACTAAGACTTCTGTAACATTCTCAGAGTAATTCCTGGTTCTCAAAGTAATTCTTTGCTTCCTGGTAATTCCTTGAAGTTTCTGACTCACTCTGTGAGAAAGAGTTAAATGCAACAACTGGACCAGCAATGCCACAGCATATATGTTTGAGGTGAACAGAGTCTAGTTCCAGGGGGAAATAAACCAACAGATACACAGACTAACCACAAACATACACAGTCTCACAACACTAAGGGAGGTCTGGGAATAAACCAAGGCACATGGAATGAGATATAAACAATCCAAAGAGACAATAGATCAAACCCTAATTATTATTATAAAAAATAAAGAAAATCCTAAACTGAATGATATAAATTGAGAACTTAAAATCCTGGGTCCAAACCCAAGGATGATTATACTTTTAAAAAAATATATATGAAATTTTCTAAGTAATATATTGCAGACAACTGCCTCACCTCAGCAGGAAGAGCATGATGTGGTGCAGCAGAAAAGGCATGCTTTTACCTCCAGCTTGTGTGCTGCTGGTGTAAGACCAAACAGGGGCTGCATAGGTGTGCAATAATGATAAAACACTGTGTAAAAAAATTCATGCGACTTGTGAGTTATAATGCTGGAAATAAAGTCAAACAATTGAGATGTAACTGGACAAGCAAGACAGGCAATGCTTGTCCAATGAAATCTAAAATTAGCTGTGAGTAAAAATCAAAGCAATTTCTCTCCTTGTATTTCTTTTTTTTTTTTTTTTTTTTTTTTTCTTGCCTGTCCCGTTTGGCTCTTTTGCCATCAGAATTGTTGTCTAAAGGCAAAGAAAGATGCCCAACGGATTTACTTTACCAAATTGACCATCCCAGCCTTGCCATAATGGTCCATTTGATTCGCCTTTTATTGTTTATTTTATTTTCACTTACTGAATATGGGACAGACTTGACTGGGGGAAAGAAGGGGAGAAAGAAAGAGGGAAAGAGAAACAGCTGAGAAGAGGGACGGGGGAGAAGGGCAAAAACCAAAAACCAACAGAATGGGCAGAAAAAAAAAAGAAAAAGAAAATGCATATATCAATCACCTGGGTCACCTGCTGAGAAAGAAAAAAGAAAACAAGCAGAAGAGAACAAGAGTAATAGAATAAACAACATCACAATGATATATGGGAATATGACAGTAAATACTAAATATTAAACATTATTGTGCAGCACATAAGATCAACAGAACACAGTGTGCTTTGAGGTAGGAGCCAAAAAGGGTGTAGTTTGTGGGTGTGATCACCCGTGTGTACACCTGTGAGCATGGACGCGCTTGTTTTTTGTTTTTTAAAAGGTTCCTTCATGTAATGATCTGCTAGAGGGTGTGGGGGGGCCACAGCCCCGTCCTCCAGGGCATGAAGCAGGTATGGAGGAGATCAAAACTCCAGACATCCAGAGGCCCCCAGAACACAAGAGACCAAGGAAGACCAACAGAGGGGCAGCTGCGCCACTGTCCCGGAAAGAGCTGAGGAGAGTCCCAGATGAGGGCTCACTCAGCAGCCGCGGAGCAGAAGCCAGGGGGAGTTGCAGTGACGCGCCCGTGAGCTCCGCCGGCAGCCAGCCGTGCCTGAGTGACCGAGCCCCAGGCCGAGAGGCCGGGGGCATCCCACCTCCGAAGTGGCCCGAGCAAGCCCCAGGCTCCAGGCCCCGATAAGCGGCCGCCAAGGAGTGAGCCGGTGTGTACCTGGACGCCCATCCCCGGACACAAAGAACCACCAACGCACTGATGTCTGAGGGAGTCCGCCACTGGCAGGGGAAGTGGTGGTAGGGGGAGATAGGCCCTCCAAGGTATGGAGGCCTAAGATGTCCCCAGAGAGGTGGCGCCTGACACCCAACCTGACATATAGACACAGAAATACAGGCACACACATATACAAACATCCATTCCCACCCTCATGCTCTCATATACACTTACTCCACACTCAACCAACGTGGAGACAGACATAAAGAGACGCTGTACACACGATCACACTCCCCAAGCGTACTCTAAGCCCCGGGTCTAGGTACCCTTGCCCCTGGAGGGGGGGAACTGCACCCAGACCCAGGTGGTGTTACCCTTTTCCCTGCGGTGGGGGGAGGCAGACCGCCCCGACTCCGCAGCAGCAGGGAGGCCCCACACTCCAGACCGCAGTCGGACGGCCAACTCCTCCTCCTAGCCCCCCCGCTCCAGCAGGTCGCAGAGAATGGGGGTGAGAGAAGACCCCAAACCTCCCTCAACCCGCTCATTGTAGTGTTGATGCATGTGTGTTCTAAGGTGCATTTAAAACTAGAGATGGACCGATCCGATATTACGTATCGGTATCGGTCCGATACTGACCTAAATTACTGGATCGGATATCGGAGAAAAATAAAAAAATGTAATCCGATCCATTAAATATCACGAAAGCACCTCACAAAACTTGCAACACGCCGTAACTCACCTCAGAACGTTAGCACGTCGGAGCAGTATGCATCACGTGATAGAGCGGCTGTGGCATGCGGGACCTGTCGGTGGTCTGGATAGCATTTGGAGCTTCGCTAGCAACCCGGCATTTCATCTCCGACAAAGTTATCCCGAGAGAAGTAAAGCAAGTGTGTAAGTCCATCTCTGAATGTTTGTAAAGCATTCCTGCGTTAAGCTTAACAAGCGACTGCCTCTCCTGCTGCTACTTCAATCATGAAACTGCTTAACGATCAGCTGATCGGCTTTTCTGTCGCGAGTGAGGAAACCAGCGGCTGAACAACAGCAGCACGTTTCAGCTTGATCAGCTGTTGTTAGAATGTATTTAATATTACTTTCTACTCGAGGATCTTTTTCTACGTAGCTGACGCTGGTAACTGTGCAGGGGCGGATCTAGCAAAGTTTAGCCAGGGGGGCTGATAGGGCATTAACAGGGAAAAGGGGGCACAAAGACATACTTTTCTTTCTTATTCTCATTTAAAATGTCTAGCTTTTAATAAATAATTATCTGACACCCAAAGTTTTAATTTGATGTAAAATGAATAGAAGTCAATTACTGTATATAGTAACTATTAAGTCTAATATATATACCCTAGTAAGCTATAGTACTTTTTCCTTTGGGAAGGTACCATCTGTGCAGTCTGCAATTTTGTTGAAGAAAGATGTTGAATCTATTTAATATTTCTTGAAAAATAATTGATTTCTGTGCATTTTTTTTCACACTGCATCAAATTAAGGTTGATTACGTCGATTAAGCATCATGAGGTGGAGCGTGAGGGGTGGTTCCCTATTTTTTATTTATTTATTTTTGTTGTTGCTGGGAGTTGGAACCCTATTAGTTAGGTTGCTTAATATTTATGCTAAGTACTCTTTAAAATACCAGAATAGGGAGGATGGTGTAGGTTTAAGTTTATTAGATTGATCAGTATTGCTGAACTATGAAATATTTTTTTTTTTGCATACAGGTATAACAGAATAGCTTTAGTGTAGTTGTTGTTTTAAACTTGAGTATGAACTTATACAAAATGCAGCAAGATATTTAAAAAACAGTTTTGTTGATTAAAAAACACTATATCGGATTCATATCGGTATCGGCAGATATCCAAATTTATGATATCGGTATCGGTATCGGACATAAAAAAGTGGTATCGTGCCATCTCTATTTAAAACCCAGGAGGGCATGGAGCTACCTGCCAGAGAGCAGCAGGTAAGCGCATGGTCCCTCCTGCTGGCCCTCAATGTCTACGTGTATTTAACATTGAGAGGTGGGCAACGACGCCAGGGGTGGGGTGTACACCCTGATGGTACTTTGGATTCCGTGTATCGTGCCCACCCCCAAGATCCTATATGTATGTGTAATGAGAGTGTGAGTAATGTGAATGTCTAAGTTGTGGGATAAAATTGAGGCAGAGGCAGCCAGAAGGGCATTCTGTCGTAAAGCAGGCATCCTTTGCATCCTTTAAATTATTGCCAATTTGCGGTTAGTGTTTCTAGAAGCATGATAAACTCTTTACTGCTTTACTCCAATTTCACTGAAATCTGTAGCGCTTGTAATTTTGAGAGGCAAGTCCACGTTCCGATAGCAAAAGCAGCTCTTTTTGATTGTTTACACATGCATGTGGACCAGCTCCTTGATGGTGATGGGAATCTTCATTGCTCCGGGACCAGTTTGAGAGTCGTTACCAAGCAAACATCTCCGTCCATGTCCAGTTTAATAAAACAGGTTAATATAAAAATATATTCATGAATATGTTTATACATTTATAAATATAGAGAATATGATGCATTACTGGTGATTAAACTGAATATAAAATATTTAAAATCAGCTCAGCCATAAAAATCTACACCAGTGATATAGATTCATATAACACTAACAGTTATATAACTTCACTGTGTGGTATTGCTACGTTAGCTAATGGTAAGTATTTTACAGTTCTTCAGCCAGGAAGGAGTGGAGAAAAGTAAAGACATCCATACAAAGAACGTGGCAAGATGCATGAAGCTGTCGGTATATATAAAAATGGATAGGGAGCACATAATTATAAAGAGGTGTGTTTTTCTCTGGTCCAAATTCTTGTTAAGCAATGAAGGAAACTGTGGTCTACACATTTAAAGTTGACAAACCTGGCCTACTTTAAGCAAGAGCTTAGTAATACTGTATCACTGGATACTAGTTTTTGCTCTGCCAACAAATGAAAAAAAAGAAAAAAAAAAATCAATCTTGTCATCAAACTCCTTTTAAAAAATGTATGTTTCTAAAGATGTCAAACTCCTCATCAAACCATGTTAGCTTTGGCTAAATTAGCACACTTTTACTGTCATTTTATACTTTCTCTAGTAATAAATAGGCAGGTGGAGACAGACCCTTCATGGGTCAGAGTAATAGTGCATCTCCACTGCCATTTTTTTTTCTTTTTGCATTTTTGTCCTTTTATGTTTTCCATTTGTTTGCCTGTGAGCATATGTAAGTTTGGAGTACGGGGATTACATCCACATTTGGTCTCTGAGCTGAGCAGGATGTGCATATTTGCATGAAATTGAAGGGAAGCATCAATGAGAAACATGATTTTTCACAGGTCTGCTTCTGCTTTAACCAACATGTAAAATGCAGATATGGCAAAAAACATGCTACTCACTGAGGCATAGAAGTCTTATTAGCTTGCAAAATTGTGTTTTTAATGAAAATTTATGTGCAGTGAATATACTTTAAACTTGCCTTTTCACCCTTTTCTGTGGTTATTACTCAGGTTTTCACATCAGTAACCCAGTTTTTATATAAATATTTATAAATAAAGAAATATTGTGCAGCAGAAAATAGGAAATGCAGTACAGAAACTTCAGCAATGAATAAAAAACAAACATTTCTTTTAATTTTAAATAATAAACAAACACTGGTTTTATTGTTTTGGCTTAAGACAGTCTGTCTTTCTTCCTTATCAACTACATACACTTTCATCAGACATGCAAACTTTATTTTATTAGTGTTCAGATGCATTCAGTGCAGCATTTACAATCTTGTAAATTAAGTTGAGGAATAATTATTGGAGGTCTAAATATGGCAGCGATATTAATCTGCTTTATATAACACATCGTGAGTTCACTGTGGGAAGATCCTCACCTCAGCACTCCGAATGGGATTGTGGATCGATTTCATCTCCATCTAAGATATTAAAGAGGGCTAAAGAACCCTCACCTGGGAGTGTTTTCTCATCCTAATCAGTGTCTCTAGGGAGCATGGATATCTTTATGAATATCTAATATCTTGGCTGATGCTAATACGTCCAATGATGACAGAAACTAATTAAAGGCCAGAAAGATAGTTGAATAGTTGAAGGGTAACAGGGCATGTTGTTGTGCAATAGCACCATTGTAACACAAAGCGACATTTTTTGGTCTTTTGATTGTCTTTGAGTTTTCCAAACAGACCTCACTGATGACGTCTCATAACAGTCTCAGTGACTCCCATCGAGTAAAATGAAATATGCTCCCCCTCACAAACCCACATTAGTAGCAAACTCAATAAAAACTACAACAACTAAATAATATAATATTAATACTAGTGGCCACAATAATTCACTTTACATGTTTTATAGTCTACAGTTCTCACATAAATCTGTGATATTTCCAGACTGGCTTTAGGTACAGTATGTTTCAGTCGTAATGTTTAGGCTATGCTGATTCTACACTTTTTAAGAATCTAAAGAGTTGAGATTTTGTGGAAAAGCTTTCTTTTCTTTTCTTTCGGTCTGTCTCTTCCTGCCTCACTCAGAGACTACCACACAGTTCTTGTGTAGTGACCTGCTACAAATGTATCCTTCTGCCCCCTCTCTAGGATTATCCTGAAGGCCATCCACTCCATTTTACCATTCACAGACTGGGTAAAGGAACATGTTTAATTGCCTCAGAAATAACAAAGTAGACTAGGTCGGTTCTAAAGGGGCAAAGTTAGGAAGAGAAGCACCAGGAGGAGCCCAAGGAGAGGGTTTAAGGTTTTTATGGGATTTTACTGTTTAACACTCCTGTTCCCATGCCTGTTAGAGAATGTGGACTTTTTCTGTCTTTCTTTTTTCCTCTGCAAATGTGAATTATGTGTATTATTAGTATTTGGGATATAGATATACACTACATAGTGTTAAGATATGTAATAAATCATGTCAAACACAAGTGTTAGTGTTACTGCTGTCATCTGAACATTGTGTAAAGTATTAGAAACTTACTTTTAAGCACACTCATTTGAATGGAAATTTTGAAATTAAAATTAAATTATGCACTAATTCCAATTTTTTTAGTATGAGGACTAGAGCGATACTGAATGACAGCAAGATCAGGAAGAAAGAACACGAGAAGCTTGAGAAGTACCAAGGGCTCAGAGAAGAGGTGGAGAGGATGTGGAGGGTGAAGGTAACAGTGGTCCCAGTATTAATCGGAGCACTAGGTGCAGTGAGCAAGCTAGGCAAGTGGCTCTGGCAGATCCCAGGAAGATGAGAGATCTCTGTCCAGAAGAGTGCAGTCCTAGGAACAGCTAAGATACTGCACAGGACCCTCAAGCTCACAGACATCTGGTAGAGGACCCGAGCTTGAAGGATAGACCGCCCGCAGGGGTGAGAGGGGAATTTTTTTTATTAATTTTTTTATAGTAGTTGTACAGCTTTATGAATTATCCCACAAATTCCTGATCATTTCCCCTGCAGTTTGAGAAGACTCACCTTCTGCAGTGGCTGCTAATCAACATTCATTGCAACTGCTAGATCTCAGTTACACCTCTTTAAATGTCAGCTGCCCAGGTTGATTGAAATATTCTGAAGGAAGTGCAGGACTTTTGAATACTATGTACCCCATGCTAAAATCAAGATCAGGAAACAATAGCTACATTACTTCTAGTTTAACCATATATAAACACCATAAATTCAGCCAAAAATACAAAGTCAAGAAGTAATTATATCCACAGCCATAGCTTTAACCCTTTACTGTTCTGTGCTCCCAGAAGGTGGATGCATACTGTGGGCAACCTTTTGAAAATGGTAATGAGTAATGCTTCATGAATAATGTCACATCAATTATCCTTTATGTGGTTTTTGCAGTTTCCTTAAACTAGTGAAATATGAATTTGAATAAATAGCACCAGTTCAAGTGTTTTAATCATACAATCATACGATGATCTTAAGCATTTTATCTTCCTCACATCCACAGCCAGTTTAGAATCACTAAGTTACCCTAACATGCAGACCTTTGGAGTTTGAGAGCAAGCCAGGAAGAAACCCATCCAGGCAAACTTCGTATTGTGAAGACCAAAACACAACCATGCCACCCAAAGTAGACCAGGCCTACATGTTTGTTTGGATAAGGAGAATGAAAGTTTATGTATGCCTATGTAAAATGTAATGCAGGGTAAATTTTGCAAGGGCAAAATGATGTTCTTCTATGACAATTCAAATCATTCCATTACAAAATCCATCCATCCATCCATCCATCCATCCCCTACTTGCTTATTTAGGGTCGCCAGTGGGCTGGAGGCTATCCCAGCTGTCACACCCTGTACAGGTTGCCAGTCTGTTGTAGGGCAAGAAAATTATATCATGAGCAGTATTTCTGTAGGAACTGCAACAGTTGAAGAGTACTTTGTGTATCTGTTTATAAACAAAAGGAGCTCAAAGGGTTAGTCATTCATGTTTCAGTAAAGAGGACAAAAAGTCAGAAGTCTGACATATAAGTAAATAAGTAAAATACTGAACTTGTGTACATTTTTCTCTTCATATCTGAAGTCAAATTTGAAAAGAAAAAATGCATAATTTCAAAATACAAAACCTAACAGCTTAAATGACTAAGCTAAGCACTAAACCATTCAAAGAAGCTAATAGCAGAGCAATAATAGTTCTTTACTTTGTATTATAAGTGCACACCAGCAGAGAACTTCCTCCTTCCTCTACCCTGAGAAGTCAAGACTTGTTGAATTGCTATGTGCTGCAAACTATATTTTAATTTCCCAACTATCTAAAAGGGTGATAGTGGTGATAGTGGAGGTAGACGGGGTGATGAGAGATAAAACCTCTTTGAGGAATAAACTAATTACAGTATGATTGGTTGGTTGATTAACCAACTGCTGTTTAACTGATTAATTAACCTGATATTGGATTCACTGACTGAATAACAGATGGAATAACTAGCTGATAAAATGATCCTGCTGTCAATTTATCCAATCACATCTCATCAGCACATTAATCATCCAATTTGTTTTCTGCACCAAACAAGCTATGAAACTAGATGCATCTAATTAGACACACAAATGCTACCTGAAGTATCTTAATAAAGACTGATGAACATCTCATCTCCTAATGCATGCATAAAGTCTGACTGAATGTCTGTTATTAACACTAGACAGAATCATAACATCAGTGTTTCCTGAGCAATAGCATAGTATAATATATCTATCTATATATATATAGTAGAAGCAGTACATATGTATTATATATATATATATATATATATATATATATATATATATATTTATTTATCTGTCTCGCTCATGTCTGCGGTAGGCTTGCTTAGCATAGGGGGTCTAGCCTTAGGACCCTTACTGGATACAGACGCCCCAGGAAGGAATCGAACTTGCGATCCTCTGTTCCAAAGGCGTGTAGTCTAACCACTACGCTATCCAGCTGCTACTGGTAGACAGAACAGTCAGCCGAGACTGCAAGACCAGACTGACCAACCTGTGCACTGCCTGGATTGATTACAAGAAGGCCTATGACTCAATGCCCCACAGCTGGATACTGGAATGCCTAGAATTGTACAAGATCAATGGGACCCTAAGAGCCTTCATCAGGAACTCAATGGGGATGTGGCGTACAACACTAGAGGCCAACTCCAAGCCCATAGCACAAGTCACCATCAAGTGCGGGATCTACCAAGGAGATGCTCTGTCCCCACTGCTGTTCTGCATAGGCCTGAACCCCCTCAGTGAGATCATTAACAAGACTGGCTACGGATACCGACTACGGAACGGAGCAGTTGTCAGCCACCTCCTGTACATGGATGACATCAAGCTGTATGCCAAGAGTGAACGAGACATCGATTCACTGATCCACACTACCAGGCTATACAGCAATGACATTGGAATGTCGTTCGGACTGGAGAAGTGTAGTCGGATGGTAACAAAGAGAGGGAAGGTAGTCAGAACTGAGGGGATTGAACTACCAGAAGGCAACATTGCAGACATAGAGGACAGTTACAAGTACCTGGGGATCCCGCAGGCAAATGGGAACCATGAAGAGGCCGCTAGAAAGGCTGCAACCACCAAGTACCTGCAGAGGGTCAGGCAAGTCCTGAGGAGTCAGCTGAATGGTAAGAACAAGATCCGGGCCATCAACACGTACGCCCTGCCCGTGATCAGGTACCCTGCTGGGGTAATAGGCTGGCCAAAGGAGGAGATAGAAGCCACTGACATAAAGACAAGAAAGCTCCTTACCATGCATGGAGGGTTTCACCCCAAGTCCAGCACCCGGAGGCTGTACGCTAAGCGGAAGGAAGGGGGCCGGGGACTGGTGAGTGTCAGCACCACAGTCCAGGATGAGACAACGAACATCCAAGAATACATTGGGAAGATGGCCCCAACTGACCGAGTGCTCAGTGAATACCTCAGGCAGCAGAAACCCAAGAAAGAGGAGGGAGACGAGGAACCATCATGGAAGGACAGGCCCCTGCACGGTATGTACCACCGGCAGATAGAGGAGGTGGCTGATATCCAGAAATCCTACCAGTGGCTGGACAAAGCTGGACTGAAAGACAGCACAGAGGCACTAATCATGGCAGCACAAGAACAAGCTCTGAGCACAAGATCCATAGAGGCTGGGGTCTATCACACCAGGCAAGACCCCAGGTGCAGGCTGTGTAAAGATGCCCCAGAGACAATCCAGCACATAACAGCAGGGTGCAAGATGCTAGCAGGCAAGGCATACATGGAACGCCATAACCAAGTGGCCGGCATAGTGTACAGGAACATCTGTGCCGAGTATAACCTGGAAGTCCCGAGGTCAAAATGGGAGATGCCCCCAAGGGTGGTGGAGAATGACCGAGCTAAGATCCTGTGGGACTTCCAGATACAGACGGACAAAATGGTGGTGGCTAACCAACCGGACATAGTGGTGGTAGACAAACAGAAGAAGACGGCCGTAGTGATCGATGTAGCGGTTCCGAATGACAGCAATATCAGGAAGAAGGAACACGAGAAGCTGGAGAAATACCAAGGGCTCAGAGAAGAGCTCGAGAGGATGTGGAGGGTGAAGGTAACGGTGGTCCCCGTGGTAATCGGAGCACTAGGTGCGGTGACTCCCAAGCTAGGCGAGTGGCTCCAGCAGATCCCAGGAACAACATGGGAGATCTCTGTCCAGAAGAGCGCAGTCCTGGGAACAGCTAAGATACTGCGCAGGACCCTCAAGCTCCCAGGCCTCTGGTAGAGGACCCGAGCTTGAAGGATAAACCGCCCGCAGGGGCGTGCTGGGTGGTTTTTTTTTTTATATTTAAATATATATATATTTAAATATATATATATAATACATATGTACTGCTTCTACTCCAGGTATATTGTCATTAGATACGACACTTTCTTTTCAACTTAAACTTAGCCATATGTTAGCCATAATTGGAAAGACAACATGATTCACAGGTATTTTTTTTGACTATTCATATGTAAAGAGCAGTAGATTATAGAAGTAGTCCCCTACATGTGCAGATTCCTAAAACATAGTAGAATATGATCTTATATTTACATTTTCTTTTTGTTTTGTTTATGCATATGCTTGGAGAGCCATCTAGTTCATGCTCTAGGTGTTTAATTGTTCCCAATGTAAAAGCTGGCCTGTAGCAAAGCACGCAAGCCATAATTACATATAAAATGACACACAATGCAGAATTGTACACGACAGTTTAAATAAAAAATGAGCGCAGCCGAGAGCTAAAGATGTGTTTGCATGTGTCTGTGTTCTGTTTAGCCTAACCTTTTGTATTTCGCTGTGCTGATTTCCTGCTTAACTCAGAAACACAAGTACCCCCATGTCCCTAAAGCACTTCACTGTGAGAGCTAACACAGAGACACACATAGACACACAGCACACAAAATGTCCTGTCCCAGGAGTGTAGGTTTCCTGTTGAGTGGGATTATACAAGGCGGTAACCATACTTCCATATTAATCTCTCTCTCTCTCTCTCGCACGCACACACACACATACAATATTATTCACTGAATATTCATTGCAAGCTGTTTCACTCGAGGTCTGTCCAAATGTGTGTCAGTTTGTGTGTGCGTGTAGACCCTAAATGAATAAATAAACAGGTAAGCCCCTTTCGCCACATTCTCAAACCTACCCATTTAATTGTCAATTGTTTTATTATTCCCTTTTTGCTTCATATAGACAAAGAACACACAAACACACACTGGGATAATTAAGGCAGAGGGCTCCTGCATGTATGTTTTACCGTGTAAAACATAGAAAAAGGCAAAACCATGAGCTCTGTCCTGCTGTGTTTTCTTGTCTTTTTTGGTCCTTTTGGCCGTCTGTCTCTGTCTCTTTATACATGCGCACATATACACAGACAAATATCACACAGCTGACCCTGTGCGTATCCAGCGACCTAAGACGCATACAAATACAGACTGTCAGAAGAGATTAAACAAGAGGAAAAATGTGGTGCCTTTGTCTGACATTCTACTGTATATGATGTACATCACTGAGTTTGTGTGTGCGTTTGAGTCTATCCCTATGTGTGTGGCTTGAGACAGTCCAGTTGGCTTCAGGTGGCAGACTGCCTGCCGCAGCTGTAGTGGTTTAACGGCTCTTACTGGAGGATTAGCGGCTCAGTCTGAGCCAGGCTAGCGGCCTTGTCAGCAGCAAATGTTTCACGACAGCTGGCAGATGACAGAACGGTCTGTTTTACTCCAGTAAGCACTGTCTAAAAAACAAAAACAAACAAAAAAGATAAGTTCGCCTATGGATTAGTGCAAAAGTTTAGCCAACTTCTCTGAGTTATTGTCAGAAGCCAATAAAAGGGCAAAAGAGATTGAGTACAAGAATTAGAAATATTTTAGTTTATTCATTTTAAACTATCTAGTCAAACCCACCAAGAGAAAGACAAAATGGGGCAAACATCATATACAGTGGTATATAAGGACAGATGCATAAAGTGTTAAGGACTATTAGTACTCTCTGAATTTTTCTCACATTAAAATTGCAGTAACTGTGAAGAACCAAACAAAAGTTTGTTTCACAAGGACTCAAAGAATGAGGTGCTTGTTTTTACATTGCAAAGGCTAGAGGCAATGTCCTGTTTTACTGTCACTTTTTGTGCAATTTGTGGATTACTGGTTTGACAATATTTCGTTAAAAATATTCCTGCTTGATTAGTTTTAATTAAGAGAACGATTTGTTTAGGGTCTCATAATCTGGACTAATAAATGTATAAAGGTATATCAAATCTGGTTTAAAACATTGATGGTCATAATGACTGAGTTGATCAGTTATCCTGTTATGGCCGTCTAGTTCCATTTCGCATGTTAATTTAATTTTTTAAGTAAGCTTTTTATTGGGAATAACTGAAGTGTAGATGCACAGTTTTTCTTATGGACATACAAAAAATAGGCCACTGCAAAAAAGGTCAAATCAATCACTTTTTCATGGCATAGAAAAAAAAACCTAACTTGAAAAATAATTACTTTATTAAAAAAACAACATAAGGTCAAGTCCAATAAGTGCTGCAGGAAAGCATGGTAAAGAATCAATATCAGTAACTGCAGGGCATTGAATGCAGCCATCATTATTACCTGTGTTTTTCCTGCTTTGATGTACGAAAATGCCTGCAGTAAAAAAAAACTGAAGAATTTGTTCAAAATAATTCACATTTTAACCAACTTTTTCAATTACGAAAGTATGAAAAAATCCAAATAAAGTCTAGGTAATAAAAACAGAAAAATAAGCAACACAAGACAAAAACTGAAACTAACAGAACATCTGGTGCCCGTTACCTTGTTTTGTATGGCTGCCTGATGAGGCGCAACCAGACGCCAAGGTAACGACAGACACCAACACCTCGTTAGGCCCTCGTTAAGCTCGTTAAGACCCCACTCGTTATGTTTCCCTGATAATGAGGCTGCTTGGAGGTGACTGAGCTGTGAAGGGATGTGGGAATGGGTGGCTTGCTAATGCAACAAGCTTACACATGGCCTTGAATAGAGAGGGAAAGCAATAAGGAAGGGGGACTCATGAGGCAGACAGAAGGGAGATCAAGTTAGAGTTCCAGTTCCAGTTGCCAATCTAAACTAAACTGTCTTTTACTCTTACTCTTGATCTTAATCTTTTTGGTGGTGCTTAATTTCACCAAAACTGAAATTCCCCACCAATCCAGAAGTCCTAATGAGATGCTGCTGAAACTCTTGAAGTTCCCAGCATTGCTCTGCCCCAGCTTTACCCATAGCAGAGGTTTATAGCTTATAGTTAAAAAACACCCATGTGAGTGACCATAGTCCCTGGTCCTGTTTTGCTTATATTTCATATAGCTTCTTTATGGTTTATATTCCAATGCTGTTTTTTTGAGTCTTCTGTTTAAGTTACTTTGACTTTCTGGTTTTATTTAGGTTGTATCAAGTTAATCCCTTTCCCCTCTTTAGTTGTAATAATTAAATTTATTTTAGTAGCCTTTTGTGCCTTGCCCTTTGTATTTAATTAAACTTCCCTTGTCTCATCATCCTTGATTAGTTTAACCCGTGTTAGTTTGCCACCTGTTTGCACTTAGCGGTATGTCTCCTAAACCTGTATGTCCTGTGTGCTCTATATTTTTTTCTTTATTGAATTCTTGACTCATTGGGTTCCCTGGTTTGATCTTTTTTCTTTCTTTTTACTCAGAAACGTTAAGAAAGCTACCTTTTCTCTTGATATAAGAACTTCATCCACATATACCTGTTTTCACCTTGGTGAAGGAAAGAAAGACTGAATTTTCATAGTTCCTTGGTTGATAATTGTGTGCTTCTATCATTTCAGTTAAGTTGTTGGCTTGTGTTATGTGTCTGAAATACATATAATTGTTTCAACATGATCCATTTTACATAATTGGGCAAATGGGAATATACGTACACACAGTGGTGTCCTTTGGAATGACTTGCAGGTTTTTGGGTATAAAGTCTCCTTTATGCTTTTTAAAATTATTTCTACAGTGCTGTGGTGTATTTTTTTTGCTGCTGGAACATTTTTATGGAAAATAGCCATTTTATTGTGTTTGTGTTTTTCTTCACAGATAAAAGTGAAGTAGAGACAGTCTGTTGCCTCATAGGTTATTCTGTTTATTTTGGCTAGTGTGGAGAGGTTTAAGTGTCCCCCTGTAAGTCACAGATGCATTCAATTATAAAGGCAAAAAAAACCAAACAAACACATCTTGAACAGACTACAAACAAAAGATTTTATGCCAGTGAAAAATCACTGCAGCTCGAGTAAACCTAACAGATGTCCTCTTCCAGGACTCATTGATTATACATGCTTAAGCAGGATGGTTACTTGGAATGAAAAAAAGCAAAAAACAAAAGCTTAACACTCATTGTATCTTTAATATAAATGTGGTTTTAATTTCTCAAATTTATGCTAATAGCATTTATTAGGGTGGTGCACAGTCCCATAGAAGGAGTCAGCTGACGCAGATGTCAACAAAGCCTCCTGTCAGTGCTTGGAAACAGTTCTCACATGTGATTGACATTTCTATTATTAGCCCTTATAGATAGGATTTATTTTAGGACTAGTGTTTAAATCTGGAGAACAAACATACCTTCTGTAATAAGAATGAATTCTTTAGAAAATAGTTAAAAAAAAAAAAAAACCTATTAAAATTTCTAGATCCACATGTTTATTTTGTAAATTCAGACCAGTTGGGACACAAATACACAGGAAGCAACAAATTCTAATGTTTACAATATTTATGATATATTTTACAGTGTGTCCTTTGCCCTGTGATCGCCTTGCCTGAATGGGTTCACTTCCTTCCACAGTTCAAAGACATGACAAGTCAATGTATTTTTACGCACATTTAAAAACAGGACAGGTTGACCAAAGTGATATAGATACAGATATCTATCTCTAGCTCTAGAGACATACCTATTTATAGAGAAAGAGATATCTAAAGAGAAAGATCTATCTATCTATATATATATCTATATGTAGATACAGCTCAATCCATGACAACTACTATGCTCCGGCATCCCACCATAACCCTGGATTAGAAAAATGGAAGACATGGATTGATGGAGTCACATATACAAAAGAAACAGGAAAAGAAAAAACAAATACCCTGCATTCTCTCTCAAGCGAATCCCATTCTGCTCCAAAAATGTTGAGATTCTGACTCTGGAAAGGCCAATCCACCAATGTTTTTCTATGTAAGTATACTTTACTGCATTAGCAGTCTGTTTGGGATCATTGTCTTTCTGAAAAGTAAAGCTATAGCCATTCAGATGCTTTCCAGATGGTATTGCACTCTGGATCAAAGCCTGATGATATTTGTCTGTGGTCATAATACTATCAGTTTTGACAGGATCCCCAACAGCGCTCTGTAAAATCCATCCCCAAACTGTGACAGAGCCTCCACTGTATTTTACAAATAGCTGTTGATACTGTTGTACCTCTCCGCCTGACCTTTTATTTTTTAAGACCCGGTGGACTGATTTTCACTCCAGTTCTTGTGTAAATTGCCATACCCCAACCCTTATTTCGCTTCCTTAAGAATGCCTTGTTGACCAACCTTCAAACGGAAATTTCTGATGAGGCTTTTTTGGACAGTTGATGGATCGACTTGGTCAGGTACAAGGACTGGAATGAAAATGAATGAAAAAGCATTGATATTCAAAGAAAAACTTAAGAGATGTTCAGAAAGCCTGAAGAATTATTGGTCAAGACCACTTTAAAAAATGTGAAAAAAGTTGGCTCCCTGGAAGCAAAATATAAAGAAATAAGAGGTGACTAAGTACTGCAGTTTATGTTCATAATGAGCGTTGGAGAAATATGAATCAATTAAATATTATGTTTTATGAGAGAAATTCATGAGCAAATTGTAGTAAAAAATGTCTCTCTACTTTTTTATGTTAAACATCCATCCGTCCTTTCCTCTATTCCAAACATCCACCCAATCCATCCAAAATCCAAAAAAATATTTAGCTTTTAAAACAATAAAAAGAAGCAAAAACAAAACAAAAACAGAAGATAAAAGGTTTGTGTTCAGTTGTCATCCTGCACCTTTGGACAGTGTGGCAATTCAGTTAAGTAGTGCATAGTAAATTTGTGATAAGAGTGTTTTCAGTGCAGGTCTCACTTTGGGCCTCGGTGTAAGTATTAATGTGAGTTTCTGTGTATTTGCCTGTGCCACTCTGTGGCATTACAAACTGTTTTCATTGGTGTTTAATGTGTATATAAGTGTCTTTTTTTCTGTGTGCATGCCTATGTGTGGGTGAAGCTGAACAAACAAAGCTAGTTTCCTCTTTGATTGTGTTCACAGTGTCAAGCACTCAGTCTGTAATTAGCACACAGACAGCCATCTGTCCAAACAACCAGCTCAACAATTTCTGTCCTGCTTACTTTCACTGATATCACAGCATCCATCCATCCCAAACTCTCTCTTATTTGCTCACTCTTCTCTCCATCTGCCTGTCTGTCTCAGTCACTATACCTTCATCTCGCAGTTTCCTTGTTCCTCTACCTTGTTGTTGTTTGTTCGCTTTATAATTCCATCTGTATGTCTTCTTTTTCTAATTTCCAATCTTTACCAATCTTCCATTTGGATTAAAGAGAGAGAGAACTTTATCCAAAACATTAAATCAAGCTTAATAGATTGATCCTTTCCTGACAGGTGGTCAGTGTGCTCTACAGACTCTTTTCTCAACAGACTCTTCTCTGTGTGCGGTTGCCGTCTTACAGCGAAGCTAAAATCTGAAGAAAATCTAATTTATATTCAAGCTTAGCAAACTGAAAAATCAATGATATACTTCTTTCCAACCTTCTAGGGGCACGGATAGCTCAGTAGGTAGAGTGGTTGCCCCATGATCGGAAGGTCGGGGGTTCGATTCCCCTTAGCAGCTACCCTGAGGTACCCCTGAGCAAGGTACCGTCCCCACACACTGCTCCCCGGGCGCCCAATGGCTGCCCACTGCTTCACTGAGTGAATGGGTTAAATGCAGAGAGCAATTTCCCCACGGGGCTCAATAAAGTACAATAAAGTACACACTTTCTCTACATCAAACAACCTGCTTTACACATTTAGAATTTCTGTGGCCTATGTCGATAGGAAATCAACAAAGACATAAAACATCTATTTTATCTAAGAGGTATTCTCAACTTTTGCTTTCGTTTTTTCAGAATGAAATGTTACATCTGTGGAGCTTATTTTAAAGGCACTTTGGAAAATGCTGTCAGACCAATGCAAACTCTGTTCTTACTGCTGAAGGTAATCACTATATTCCCAGCTTGCCTTTATCTTTGTTTTGCATTGTTTTTGTCTATTTGTGGACACTGTTGTGGTGTAGTTAAATCAAAACTACTCTTTTAGTCTTCAACCTGGACTTCTTGTTTGTATTAGCTTTTCCTAAAGAAAACTGTTAAAAAAGGGACAGTTGAGGTTGAATGTTTATCTCACTGATCTAGGCAGTGGTTTATATAGTGGTTTATATAGTGGTTTATATAGTGCCAGTGATCTCAAGAAACCTTTTATAGTGTAAAGACCCTACAATACCCCATGA
This sequence comes from Maylandia zebra, assembly GCF_041146795.1. Taxonomy (NCBI): domain Eukaryota; kingdom Metazoa; phylum Chordata; class Actinopteri; order Cichliformes; family Cichlidae; genus Maylandia; species Maylandia zebra. Next base: position 29,936,957 of record NC_135178.1, read on the forward strand.
TGGTGAAGTTCAGAATCACTTTTTGAATTTTTTTTATATAGATTGCTCTGAACTCTTTCCTTTGTAGAACTCTTCTCCTAGCAACCCATGAAAAAAACACTGATTATAAACTAAAGCAAATTATACCCAGTGTGTAACAAAAAAAAAAAAAGAGGAAAAAACTTCATATATCAATGCAATCTTGAAAACTAGTTTTCAAAAAGTAACATATCATAATAAATTGCAGTACTTTGTGAAATTACTTTGGGGATGATACTATAAAATGTACTTTTAACTTTGAATCAAAGATTTAAATAACCAGATAACAACTGTAGAAACTAATTTCCCTGGAATCTGCCTCACTGTGTTACTCTAATGACTTTAAATTAGAAGAGAACCTTTGTTTAAATTTGCTCAACAAAGCTTTTTCCATTTTTGTCTTAATTATGAGATATATTATCATTCTGCGATTGCTGCACCAATTTAGGACATCTGTTGTCAGCATATTCTCTACAGCAAGTCAGTGTATATCATTGTGGAGGAAACCTTTGAGAGATTTGTATAAAATGTGAAATAAATCACAGCAAACGGAAGGCAAAAAATAAATAAATAAAAAAATCTGGCAGAATAACGTTGTGCCGATGCAGTTAATAATTGCAGCTTTGGGTTCCTATTGCGCACAGAGTGCAAGCTCGCATAGAAACACACACAAATACACACACTCATAGGGGAAATGATCCAATATGACAATAATGTGTTAGTCTGTGTTTCTGTGCTCCTGTGGGAGACAATCACAGCGAAATGAGTGTAATTAAGTTGCCAGTCGCTGTGTGCTTCTGTTGAGAATTAATATTTACTGGCCATGTTTGTGTGTGTGCTGTGTGTGCATGCATGTGTTGGTGCGTATGTGTGCAGGTAAAAACTCATATTAGCATCTTCCCGATGAGTCACCTCCCACTCCCTCTCAGGTGGCAAACATCGGGGGCCTCCTGGGTAATCTGCCCAGCAAATTGGATGTTTGAATCACTATCCAGTTCAGGACACTGTGTGCCTGCGTGTGTGCGTTTTTGCATGTTTGTTCAGATAACTGAAAGCTATCCAGCAGAATGTGTACATCTGTGATACATTGAAATTTGTGGTGCCTTTCACTCAGACTGATTCTCTCTGTTCAGTCCTTAACCCTGTTTTCATGTGTCTGGATCTATTTATGTGTAAGACTTTAATTGTGCGCCCGTGTTGTGTGCTTAAAAATCAATAGAGTGCTATTTACTAACACTGAGAGAAAGTAGTCATTATCAAAGTTATTTACTGCTGTTTTTACAGAGCCTCTGCCTTTCCCTCGTACAAGATAAAGTCAAACTTTATACAGAATTTTGTTGTTTAGCATCATGACACCAACCACATTATTTACTATCAATAGGATTTCCTTTAATACAAATGGTACAAAACTTTACCTAACTACTAACATCTTGGTAGCTCGATTTTCACTATAAATAACTACAATATCCAACTATCTAAAAACAAACTTTTGAGAATAAGTTATATGGTAACAGTTACTTGGCAACTTTAGATTCATTAGAAAAATACACACTACAATTCTCATTATAAATTATGGGTTAAGCACTTTCAGCAGAACATAGAGAAATTGAAATGACCTTTTCCAGTTCCAACAGCATACAGATGTATTTAATAATGCATGAATAATCATGATCCCAGCTCTCGCAGGGCAAACGGCATGATACACCCTGGACAGGTAGCCAGTTAATTGCAGGACTAACAAAGAAACAGATCACAATTCATGTTCAGATACTTTTTGCCAGTTTAGATTCACCAAGTAACCTAACAAGCATGTTTTTGGACTGTGAGAGGAATACTTGGAAAGAACTCACGCAGGCACAGGAAGGATATGCAAACACAGAAAGAGCCCAGTCAGCCAGTGGATTGCAACTCCACCAACACCTTCTTGGTTTAAATTAGTTTGTTTGGAAGTTTTTAATGTCAGTAGAGAGTTAAATAAATGTATTTGCTTTCACTGATATCACAGCATCCATCCCAAACCGGGAATAAAATGCAGTGGTTTACACTGTGCAACAGAATTCCACTCTCCTTTCACTCAAATCAGTTAAAAAGAATCTATATTATCTATATCTTTATCTATATTTTCTTCTATTTATCCAGTTTATTCATATTTAGTTTGATAAGAGACACAGAGCAATCCTAATAATCTTAATATGTTGCTACTTTTGGATATGGTCTTTTCATAGTATCCCAAGTATGAAGCGTTCAATTAAGGTCAGTGAAGGAAAATAAACCATTATCCATTTTTGCAGTTTCTATTTAAATTGGCATTCATCGAAGGCCAAGTGGAGTTGAAGGACACCAATTTCTAAAGTATAAAGGTCACTCAGCACAAGTTGTGCAAGAGCTTAAAAATAGAAACTAAATCCCAATATTTAGTGAATTTACTTGAGCTCATAGAATCAGATGGCTGCAAAACATAACAGTAATTTATGTATTCATAGATGAGTAAAAACAACTTAAAAACACTGATTCTTCAATGAAGAGTGTTGTTACAGATTTCGTTATTCTTTCAGTAAACAATATCAGCATGCCTTTGTGGTTTATGAGCATATACTGCATGAAACATGCAGAGATTAGGATGGCATAAAGAGAAACATTTAGAAAACCTTCTATGATATTGCTCTAAATCTCTTGCCCACCAAATGCACATTCGTGAAGTACTTCACACACACACACACACACACACACACACACACACACACACACACACACACACACACACACACACACACACACACACACACACACAAACAAACAAACAGGCTTTTATTCAAAAAGACGGGCCTAGAGAGAGAATAGTGTAAAGACAGACAGACAGACACAGATTGAAATCAAAAACCTGCAATGGTGAATATCAACATTTGCTGACAGCAGGGGCTGGGAGCATTTTCTAAGGCTTTAAGCACAGAAATATCCTTAAAATGATATTGTGAATCTGGAGGGATTGCTCATTGAAGTGGTGAAAAGCCTCTCATAGTGGCTCCTCTCTGTGGTGCAGTCAAAATCTGATGTCAAGATCTGGGGAAAAAAAAAAAAGCAGGAAGAAGACTTGGTGCATGTAAAATGCACCTGTGTTCAGTCTGAGACCTGTGTTTTAAAAGACTGGTGTTCTGGTGCTTTTACACTCATGAGGCACTTCCATTAATTCTCTATATATTTTGTTACTGTGTTATTGTGGATGTATTAAGCCTGACTTGCAGCTGATTGCTTAGTTTTTGTTCTAAAAAGGATGGCATAATTTACATCTTTATAAATATTAAGGTGTGGGAGTTTGACAAATCTAAATGTTTGTGTTGAAACATAAGAAAAGATGATAGAAAAGTAATGTTAAGTATAAAAGCTTTTCATCAATTTCCTCCGAGCAAACGAACCCATCAGAGGAGCAGAACAGAGCATCTTAGTGAGTCATTTGAAGATTAACAGTCAAATAAGTCTTTTATGCAATAAATACAGTTAAAATGAATGTATCTGAAAACATATCAGTGGGACTGTCATCTTGAATCAGCAACCACTTGAGTGTATCAGGCACCGTATAATGGTTCGTAAAAATAGCACCACTCAATAAAGACTTTCAGAGCCTGTTATATACGATGGAGATTGGTTTGAGGAACACTTTGAGAATTTAAGCTTAATTCTGTACTGATAAAGTGTTGTAATATTAAATGTATAAAAATATAAAGCAGTCTCTTTGGAAGAACGCAGATCTCCAACACTTTATGACTTTGTGGTACAGTAGCTATCAGTGCTGGTCAGCTGGACTCTTTCGTTGTGGTGTTTGCTTGTTTTCTATGTACCTAGCTGGGACGTGAAAGTGAAATAAGAGAGCTAGACTAGGAGTTCATGAGCTTCTGGCATGCTTGCAACATATTTGTTTAAACATTTATTTTATTATCCTGAAATTTATTATCTGGCAACCTAGTTTATAGAATACCAAATCATCACAGTGGAATAGGATATAGTGTAATTGCATGCATACATGGATATAACTGAGAATAGCATACAGAAATTGTAGATTATTAATAAAATAGAAAACAGAGGTAGTCCTATAGTATGACCTTGATTCACATGACCTTGTGTCTATGTGTCTATTAAAACCTAGAAAGATAGAACGAAAAGCCGAGGTAGTATTACCCGTGTTTTTCCTTTTCTTTTTTTCCATACCTCAGTTCACAGATCTTGGTCAGAGAACTTGTCCTCAGTTTTGGCCTCTTATGTACAGGAAGTAAATCTATCTCTCACTTTGGCGATAATCTGCTGTCTCTCATCTTGTTACTCCCTTCTACTCTCTAGCTCTTTCTTCCCACCTATCACTTTCTCTTCTCCATTCCCAGCCTCCTCATCATTCCCTCCCCATCATCCTTACCTCCCTCCTTCTCCTGCACTCTAGTCTCACTTACAGTAATTGATAGTGCCTGGTGCTGTTATTTCATCCAAAGGGCCCTGTAAACAAAATCGTCACTGACAGAACCAATATGGAAATCGTGGGCAGTGAGACCACGAGTTATGGCCCGTATCATGGTGTGTGTGTGTGTGTCTCAATTTTAGCGTGTGCATGACACAGGAAGAAGAGTTGTTTTGTGCTTTTATGTTCATGAGTGTGAGTGTGTGTCTGTGTGTGCTTGCCAGTGACTTAGTTCTGCGTAATAAACTCTAGTGCAGGGAGTCATTAAGTAAGCGTGTATGTGTGTGTGTATGCTTTTGTGTGCGTGATGGGGAGGGGTCAAGGCCAAATTGACATCAAGTGGTCTAAATTAGCCCCACTTGTCTTCATTGATTTACGGTGGGTGAGTAAATTGCATCTGTAGTGGGAGAGAGAAAGTGGGGAGGAGCTCGGGGTTTCTTTGTAATTGATCTTGCCGTGTGTTTGTGGTGACATCATGGCACAACACTCACATCTAACCTTTTGCTTGCTTGGAACATATACTTGGACAGGGGTTAAGGGAGCTCTAAGGCAATTTAATTTATTACCAGTTGTAGTAAAAAGGCCGGTATTGTTTTCACCTTGTGAGTGTGTGAGTCTGAGTTTGCACAATCATAGCAAAATGTGGATTTGAAGACACCTTAAGCAATGGGAAAATTTTTCAGTTGAAATTATCTTCAACACAATAAAAAAAATCCACCCTCAACACTTTACAGGTGTGTAGCTGGAATGTAATTGTTTGAATTATGAACAAGACTGGCCCATGGGTACTAATTAAAGAGCTCAGTGGGATAGCAGAAATAAACATGGTTAAAGCCTGGTTTCCATCAGTAATTTTTCCTTTTTATGACAACTGCACAACCACAAGTTATTATTAGACCTATGGTCACTAGCTGTCCACTAAGCATCACCTCAGGTAATTCAAGCTGCTGAACCAGACTGTTTTAGGTACCATAGGGTGAGGGGCAGGCTGTCACAGAGCCAACACAGAGAGAGAGACAATCATTTACACTCACATTAACACCTATGGGCAATTTAGACCACTTAACCTAACCCCACTAACAGCAACTCTTTGGACTGTGGGAGGAAGCTGGAGCCCCCACAGAGAAACCATGCAGACACACGGGGGTAATATGCAAACTCCAGGAACCCAGGACTTTCTTGCTTTGAGGCAACAGTGCTAACCACTGTGCCACCTTGCTGCCCCAGTATATATTTATATACCATGTTTATAAAGTGTATTTATAGTATTATAGATACACTACTAACATGCATGGGTGGCACCGCATCCATCTTTGAATGTGTCTTTAGTTGCAGTCAACACAGTTTTGTGAGTGTTCCTTGCATGGTTGTAACAAGTAACTGTAACAAAAACAGACATACGCCTGCCAATGTACAAAAAGCACTTGTTCCAGCTACAGTAACCATCTCACTGACAACATTTTGCTGTGATTTAACACATGCAATCACACAAAGTGAAAACAATACACGCAACATTACTGAGGCTAGTAGCAGATGTTTATGAAGTTTTTTGTTAAAATCTGGAAGGTACAATTAATGTTCCCTCTTTACAGTAAGTGATATGCTACTGAACTGCTGAAGTGTACAAAGGATCTTACTACCCAAAGAATTATGTAGCCATTTAAAATATATTTTGCAGTAGACAGATCCTTTGTGTGAACGTGTTTACCTTTACTATATTAAAGCAAATTACTTTTGACAAGTGCACACATGTTGTAAATCCACAAACATTTACAAACACAGTTTACCAATATAAATCATGTCTTTGCAATATAATTAATGTATTTTGTTTAAATAAGAAAACTATATTGTTATAGGGAAGGTGTTCTAAAGAATAATTTACAACCAATGAATATTATGTCGCTTTTCAATTTGTTGTATACCATTTCTTTTTGTAGGGTCTTCTTCATAAAGTCCATAAGAAGAAAAGCTAGTCAGAGTAGCTGTACAAAAAAATGAATAAGGAAAATAGGATACTTAGGATAGAGTAAAAAAGTAGAAAAAATTAACTTATGGTGAGACTATTCATGGCATAAAAGTATGTAGATAATGTGTTATCTACGTACATGTGTTAGATAATGTGAATAGTTATTTATTAATATACATATTTCTTCATATACATATACATAAAGTGTTATATTATGTGTATTAATAAATAACTATTCTAATGATGGGAGATGAATCAGTGCCAAATACCACATTACTTGAGCAACTTTACAATGTGTATTCTAAGATTGGGGCTTTAAAATACATAAATTAAAACCAGATACAAATGATAAAATTGAGAAGTGAACAATACATAAATAATAAAAACGCCAAACTTGAAATACAGGACAGAACAAACAGCACAGAACAACAAATTTTCTAATAATAGTGCAATAAAATATCATTAAATATCAAACGCTAGATATATGTAGAAGAAATTCACTTTGTTATATATACTGGCTCAAAAAGCAGTGCACTCAGTTTTTAGGCACTGGATGGTGAACCCAGAAAAAGTTAGAAAAAGGTATTTTCAAATTAAAATTAAGACAAAAATTAAATAAATAACATAGGAAATGATCTCTGAAATGATCTTTCCATAGTCTCAACCTTAAACACTGTGAGTCCAGATTACCATGGAAGAAATATAGTATAGAAATAGCCATTACATGGCGATACAATCAGATATTTTCACCAAAATAAAGTAATAAAAAAAACTTGTCACTTATAGGTCAAATATCTATATATTTGTGACCTTGCAAATACATTAACTAAGACATTTTCTTCATTTTGTTGCTATGAAACTTGATCTGCAATTAACTTGCAGCATTTTTAGCTACAATTTAATTGAAAATAAAAAATAAATCCTGGGAGATAGGATCACTGTAACCTGTGCACAGTTGCTAGTAAACCTTTCAATTCATTCTTTGTGTTTTATTTTCCACATTTCAGGAGGCCATTTTTGTGCATGTTTATCGTGTATGTGTACAACTCTGTCCCATTTCAAATTGAACATGAGCGTTATGTCATGCATCACAGAGTTATTGATTTCTTACAGCACACACGTGTGAGCATGCTCAGACATATTACTGCTCCTATTTACCATGCCCGAAAGTCATCTTCCCAGGTATAAACGCAGCAATAGAAACTGGATGAGCTGAGACAGAAAAACATTCTAGGTGTCTATTAGTGCACCATGACAACACACATATTAGCAACATACACAAATACACAAACATACTCATCCCTCACCTGCTCATCTCATCTCTTCCCTGACCTTACCTGAATAAAAGAAAAAAACAAACAACAGCGAAAAAAATATACATTTCCGACACACTTCCTCACACTTTGTCTGAGCCTAAGCTATCACCACATGTAGGCCCATGAGCTTACAAACGCACACAGAGACACACACATGACTGCACAACTCTAAGCTTGAACAGTTCTCTTCACCAGCTTTAATTGGATTCTAATGTATTCAGTTTGGTCCAATGAGCAAAGTGATGGTTATGGTTTTCTGACTGGAGAGAGAGAGAGAGAGAGAGAGAGAGAGAGAGAGAGAGAGAGCGAGAGGGAGAGAGAAGGAAGTGAGGATATTAGAAGTAAATAGGAAGCTTTGTCAGTTGTGGTCATCTTCCTCCACCTGCCAAGTGGAGTTTATCGTCTGAACAACCTGTCGACAGGATTTCTACAAGGGCCATTTGACCTGAGAAAGAAGAGCACTCTCTGCATCAATCTTCTTTCTCTCATTGTCTCTGTCAGCCATTTAATAAAAGGAGGCAGGTTATGTCTACTGCAACAAACGAACCACCTTTACTAATACGCTCTAAAAAATACATTATTCTGACCCAAGATCAGCATATCGATTATAATATGAGCATCTTCTCTTATTCTTAGTGCTTGCTTATGCCTTTCTATTTGCTTTGAGGTAAATGGTCTAGAGTTTGTACAATCTGGCAATTATTATTATTACTATTAACTGCAGAAATAATTCTTCTTATAACACATCTATATAAATTGTATTTGAGCTAACAGTTAAAGATTATAAGGGCTGTGGCTGCTTTGACTAATGGGTGTATAGCAGCACAGGTGGCTATAAATGAAAGCCGTCTACCATTAGTAGTTGCCTGTTGTCTCTCCTTTGCCATCTTTGTGATGTTGGTGCCTTGTGGAGCATTTTAAATGTAATTATAATAATATGGCTTACTATGTAGTTCCACAGTTCTAAGATCATAAGTTGGAGAGGCCCAGCTATTTAACCCATGCTTGTAAGGAGTTGTCCCCCTTTGGAGATCATCCTGAGGGTCATTGACCCACCATTGATCATGCGAGTCGTCACAAGAGCCAAGGTGTTGACCCGCACTCAACCTTGTCTTGACCTCAGTAGGTTACATTGCAAGGTCTCCCACTGTTTTCATCCCCACACCTCGGTGATGGTAATTACCTACAACTTTTTTCACAACTTGCATCATGTGATGATTCACATGAAAGGCTCTTGGATAGGAGAGGGAATGTATCCAAAAAACTTTAAGAAGTCTAGATGCCTTCTTTTTCTCAAACTCAGGCAGAGTTTGAGGCAATAAGGCAATGCATGCTTCTTTTGGCTACTAGGATCATCTGCCTCTATCTTACCCTATCCCTAGCATCCTGTTCTGCCACACCAACTCTCTGCATGTCCTTGTCAGGGACCAAGCAGTAAGGCATAAAGGACACAGATGTTTAATTCAAAAAAGGGGTTTATTGTACTGTTGCCCTGAGAGGGCAAACGGACTGCAACTTAAGAAAACACCAGCAATAAGATAAACGCTGCAAAAGCACACAAAACACAACGGAAATAGGAAAAAAGAAAACAGAAATAGGAAAAACAAAAACAGAAATAGGAAAAACAGAAATAGGGAAAACGGATTTCCAAAAGCACAAGATAAGTGTTTCTGGGGAGACAATAACCCAACGGACCAGTTGCAGGAACCAAAATATGCTAAGAATTGCGCTGGGAGACATTTAAAAGAAGTGGAGGATCTATCGGTTTTGTGAGGAAAGAAAAGATGAGAGGTAAGTGTGTTAGCCTAACTATTAGCCTAAAAATCCGTCACCAGTATTATATGAATCATAATAAAACACGCCTACCATGTTTTGGGTTCCTGCAACTGGTCCGTCAGTTTATTGTCTCCCCAGAAACACTTTTTGCGTTTGTGTTTGTTCCTATTTCTGTTTTGTGTTCCCTTATTTCCATTGTGTTTTGTGTGCTTTTGCAGCAAGATAGCAATTGACAAAGCCTCAAACAAACATAAGACAAACTGACCTCCTGGAGGGAATTTAAATACTGGCTTAGCTAAACCAAATGACACTCAAGGGGGAAAACAAAATGGCTGCCATATAACCAACTAATCCAAAACGATTAAACAATCTTGAACCCCCCCCCCCCCCCCAGGCGATGAATCATGTGGTTTCATCCAATTAGGCTTTTCAGCAGTACTTCAGCTCTCCTAGCCCTGTGTCACATCTTTTGCCAGCCAGGAAGGAGAAGCCAAACGCCAGGTAACTCAAACAAAGAAAGATGTTTTAATATAACATAAATCAGAACTTTGACCTCACATTGTTAATGTGCGTGCAAGCCATATAAACATTCGAAGGTGTAATGAAAAAATAAATAAATTTAATTAAGAAACAATATTGGACAATAAGTACAATATATTTAAAGTAGTGAATGCAAAGCAAACTAAAGTGAAGTAACTAATGGTGAGGTGTGGCGGTTACCCCGTGTGGCTTGCCATCACAGTCCTTCTTAATTATGTCTTGATGAACGCTTAATAATCCAGGTAAGGAAATCCCTGAATGCTGATTCTATTCCTCTGGACATAAGTGGTTGAAGGGATCCCAGTGGTTTCTTTAGTCCCAGGCTTAAGAAGTCAGTTGGATAAGTGATGAAACACTTCCCTCACTAAAGACATTATGTCCAGATGAAGAGAATCAACTTTGTGGGTCCTCCTTCACGCCATCCATCAATCTACCCTCTCAGACTTACTAAAATACATTTTAAATTCTGCAGTTATTTGTAACCCATGTTACAATACAGGGCTGCTAATCCCCCTATTATTTATAGTTATTGCTTATTATTGTCACATGGGGTCCTGTGAGGCTGTTTTGCATGTACAACAACCTTACCTTATGCACAGGAAGTAGTATCTATCTCTTTCTGGTAAGATCTTTCCAAGTGTCTCTATCCGATCCGTACCGGAATCAGGTAGACCCGATTTGTACAGTCACGATTTTGTACATGCGCAGTAAGGACCGGGGAGTCCTGATCCGTAACTTTTTTTTTTTGTCCACATTAGAGATACTTATTATTGTTAATATCTTAACAGATACTCTGACCCGTAACAATCGTAAAATGCTTCGAGCGGAAGTAGTAGCCTTTTGCACATGTGTGGTACCGATCGGGTTTCCTGTACGGATCGGGTAGTAGTAATGGGTCAAGTGTGTTGCAGCAAGACAAAGATATCCATTCAGTGCTACAAACCAGAAAATGTTGTGCATTGTTTTTACTTATCTTGTTGTTCCTTGTAGTGTAACATAAGTGTTTAAAACGTTGTAATGCTAGAAGTGACATTTGTAATACTAGATGCGATGCTAGCTGCTACCCTTACATACTTGGTTATACATGATGGATAATATTTGATTTTATCCTTTTGGAGGAAAAGAAGTTGATCAGCTCATGTTCAGAACAGAAGATAGAATAAAAGTTAATTGTTCTGTACTGTTTGTGTAGATTCTGGATTACCACCGAGCCCAGCCTAATGAGATTCTGGATGATTGTGAAATGGTGTGGCCAGCAATTGGATTATGGGAAGTCTCTGTAAACCTGAATCAAACCATTTTTTGGATTTTGGATAAACCTGTGCACTGTTAGTCCTACCTGGGTAGTAGACAGGTAGAGACTGCACACTGACAATTTCTTTTCAAATACTGCTGTTTGGGTCTCAACGAACAATAAATTACAATTCAGAGTGGGATTTTCTTATTTCAAGACAAGACGTCATGGTGAAAGGCAAATGTCCTGTGTATAGCCTCAGTATTTGCATGTGGGTGGGAATGTAGGTCCACAAGTTGGCAGTGGAAGAGTTAAATATCTATTTTGAGAGAAGCTGTTAGTGTAGCATATTCATGCTATTGATTCCGATATTAGTAGCATATCTGCAATATTATAGATAACAACCATGACTAAGAAAGACACTGACCCCACCGGTGCTAAGTGGCTGATGGAGATTGACAAGAAAAACTTCCTTTTAAAAAGAAGAAACATCTGGCAGAATCGGGCTCAGGGAGGGGCAGCCATCTGCCACGAAAATTTGGGGGTGATGGGAGGAAGACAAGACAAAAGACACAGTATGAGAAAAGAGTCAGAAATTATTAATAACTAGTGATTAAATACAAAGAATAAACAGAGAGAGTGAAAAGAGGTAAGGGAAGAAGAAATAGTGCATCATGGTAAGCGCCCAGCAGCCTGTCAAGTGCTGGGGTGATATGGCACTATGAAATCTTAAGATAAGATGGGAGCTGGTTATTTAAGGTCTTGTATATGAAGCGAATATTTTAAATTTGATTCTGGATAAAACAGAGAGTCACAGATGATGACTCGGTGCTAAGACAGAAACTGATTTCACTCTTTGCCCAAAAAGTGATTTTAAATTGTAGTACTGGATTAATTCTCTAGGCTCTGAATAAATAAAATTGAATTGAATTAAATTTAATGGACTGAACTTTGATTTTGCACCTTCAGATCTAACAATAATCTTTAGTTGATATATACTGTATTGCTAGGTTTTCACTTGTCTGTTTCCACATGCAGATGAAGTTGAGTGCCATCCTATGCTTAATCCACGGTGTTTAATATGATGTAGGTAGGCTGACCCTTTGCACAGCCGAATGGCTTCAGCTTTTCTGGGAAGGCTTTCCACATGGCTTATATGTTTATTGGAATTCTTAACTGAATTCTTAACAAGTGCACCAGGAGTGCATTGTTAGGTTAGACGCCAATGTTGGACGAGAAGTCCTGGCTCCCACAATCCCAGCTCTAATTCATCCCAAAGGTGTTCTTTCAAATTGAGGTCGGGACTCTGTCCAGGCTAGTCAAGTTTTTCCAAACCAAACTCTTTCATCCATGTATTTATGGACCTTGCTTTGTGTACTGCTGAATAGTAACTTTGAAACAGGAAAGGACCATCTAAATTGTTCCCACAAAGTTTGGAACACTACATTTTACAAAATGTCTTGGTATACATTAAAAGTTCCTTTAACTGGAACTAAGAGGTCAAGCCCAGCACCTAAAAGACAACCCCACACCATAACCTCCCCTCCACCAAACTTTACACTTGGCACAATGCAGTCAAAAAAATACCCTTCTCCTGGCAACTGCCAAACCGAGACGTGTCCATCACATTGCCAGACTGAGAAGCAGGATTTGTCACTCCAGAGAACACATCTCCTTTGCTCTAGAGTCCAGTGGCAGTATGTTTTTACACACTGCATCTGACGGTATGCATTGCGTGACTGTCTTCTGCTCGTCAAATACATTTCATTGCAATGTTGACCCTGTGCCAACTTGCATATGACAAATAAAACTGAAAACTGAAAACAAAAAATGCTTGGTGCACTTTCTCAGCCATGGAAACCATAATAAGACCATATGAAATTCGGAGGTCTGTAACGTTGACTCTGCAGAAAATTGGTGACCTCTCTTATTATACAGCTCAGCATCTGCTGACCCCGCTCTATTTGGGTCAGTGTCAACTATCACTTTGTGCCTGTAATGACTGCTGTTATTACAGTCACTTTCATTTTGTTTTGATATCACTAACAGTGGACTTTGGAATATTTAGTAGTGAGGAAAGTTAATTGGATTCTGGGCACAGGTAGCATCCTATCACCGTACCAAGATGAAATTCACTGCGCTCCTGAGAGTGGCCTGTTCTTTCAAAAGTATTTGTAGAAGCAGTCTGTTTGTCTAGGTATTGATTTTATATATGTATGGCCAGGAAGTGATTGGAACACAATGCAATGTGCAATCAATTATTTGGATGGGTAAGTGAACACTTTTGGCAATATATTGTATGTATTGTAAATCCATTGAATGGAAAAAAGTGTTTAGGATTAAATGTGGGATTTCTATAATCCAGAAATTTGACTGAGAGATACCTCACTAAAAAAGTATGCTAATTTTGAATTTTGTCCAGGATTCACAAGAGTTGCGACAGCAGCATGTTTTCTACCATAGTCCATTTTACCACTGTATTGCAGATACTCTTATTTTAATGAAACTGTAATAGTGAGCAAACCAATTGCTGTACTTTTGAAAGCAAAACCTTTCCAGTGCTTGAAACAAAATTTAATCTGCTCAACAGTACATTGCCTCTTTGGCTCTCTTTTGTTTCATAATGCAACCAAATGTTTCTAATGGCTGAAGGGCCTTGGCATCTGAACTCTGTTGCTGTAATATGTGTAGAATTTGGGCTGACTTTGTCTTGTTGAAATAAGCAAACCTTGTCACAATAAAGGCAATGAACCTTGTTCACTACGGCATCCTGCCGTACTTCCATTTTTGTATATGAGATAACTCATTTACCTAACCCAACAGTATAAGAGGAGGAAGCCAGGAAAGGCATACCCTTTAAAGTGTTTCCTCAGGACACCAGTTTAGAAAAACTGTTTTAAAAATACTGGTTTAATTTGCTAAGCATTCAGTCCACGATTTCCAACAATAATTTCAAATTTGAGTTAAGTCAAAACTAGTATTGCCAAAACACGATTATTTTAATAATATGATAACTTTATTTTTGAGCTATGTCTCTTTTATGGTGGAGCACTTCTCTGTGATCTTCCATTTTATATACATGGAAAGCGGTTGGGAGATGAGCAGCGAAACCCCCAGCACAAAAAAGATCTACCATCAACAGCAAAAGAAACATGATAAAAAGGAAGAGTTAGAGATGAGGTGGGTTGCAAAGTGGCTTGCAGATGGAGAGAAACAGTAGGTAAGGCTAAAGCTGCTTAGTACAGTGCTACCTAACAACCTGAAGACAACAGTCATTAGTACTCATATACTGTACTGGCCATGATAAAATGTTTGTAATTTTACACGGAGAAATGGAGTTCTTAGAATGATGAGGACATTTTTAACCATCCTTATGGTTCTCTCTCTCTCTCTCTCTCTCTCTCTCTCTCTCTCTCTCTCTCTCTCTCTCTCTCTCTCTCTATATATATATATATATATATATATATATATATATATATATATATATATATATATATATATATATATATATCACAAATAATTGTAGTGTTTAGGTGGTTTGCAAATCATTGCATTGTTTTACTATAGTACCACATTTTTGCAATCAGCTGTTAAATTATAGTTAGTTAGTAATTACCCTTAATAATTACAGTGCAGTCTTGGTGATGAATGCCTTCCTTTTAGTGAATATTTCCTTCCGTTCCTAGATTTTATTTGTAATAGTGGCTGTGTTTTTTAATCAGAACACACTAAGATGATCTATCTTTTGTTATTTCTACAGGATGATTTTTTTAGACAGATTTTTTGTCACATCTGAATTTATTAATCAGTATCAAATTTACTTTCTACAACCAGTGGGGGCCTCACTGGTATCCAGACATTAATATTGTAAAAAATATTACTTGTTTCTACCATATGCTTACTGAACTAATTATTTGCTTTAGCTGTAGCCCCAAGATGCATAGTTTAGCTGAAAAAAAAAAACATAACTTGACACTATAACAATAATTTAAAATGCACTGATTCAGTTCTGCACTATAATGTAGCTGGGTTGGCAGTTGCTTGAATGCTGTGGATGTTACTGCCTTGTGACTGAGAGGCCAGAAAAATGTGTTTGGTTAAAGTGAGGGAGCAAGGAAAAGGACAAGTGGAGAAACAGCATGTCGGATCAATGAAGCACACATGGGTAAGCACTGTGAAAGGAACAGACAGAAGTGACAGAGCGATATTTTACATCAGCAGCAGGGCTTCTTCAGTGATAATCACATGTAGGCCCACTGCTAATTAAAGACAGGTTAATGATGAATGGGTCTGCCTCTTGGACTTTCTTCTTTAAATGCGACACTAGGGGGGGCTGTCGCTCCTCCTTAGCGTATTGCCGTGTCGCTGGACAGACAAGCAGATAGACAGGCAGAGAGGCAGTAAGGCTCACGTAGGACTATCTCCGTCTCCGGAAATCCTCACATCCTCTCCCTGACTGATTTGCAATTCAATAAGTCACAATGTCATCTCTTTAGCTTTTACACGTTTAGCTGACAAAGGGAACCAGGGATGCTGCCATATGAAATATCATCTCGGACTCAAAGAAGAGCCTAATGTTCTTTCTCTTCTCACTTGTTCATCCCTCTGTCACACACACACACACACACACACACACACACACACACACACACACACACACACACACACACACACACACACACACACACACACACACACACACAGTGATCCTATCAATATAAAGTGAATGAGTTTTATCACAAGGTGCTTGATGGATCACATTCAGCAGTTGTGCAAGCTGCCAGTTAAAGTGGTTGGTGCGCGCGTGCGTGCGTATAGGTGGGTGCTCGTGCGAAGTTGTCTTCTATCGATTACGGAGAGAACAGGTGTAGCGTGTGTCTTTGTATGAATAATGCAGGGAGAGACTTTGTGCACGCAATTCGCTGAGACCAATACACACAAACAACGCGGAGAAATAGGCCTCTTCTTATAGGACATATTCATATTGTAAACTTTTTTTTCTTAATCTCGTTAACATCAGAAGCTCCATTATTCTTGGATATATCCTTAACCTGTTTCCTCCGCACTGATGTGTTATTGTAGATCACCTGCAGCTAATTTTCCCGTGTTTTCATTATTATTGTAAGAGCAGCAAAATCTATCCTCTTAAAGAGTTCCTGTTGTTGCAGTGTGGGTATTTGTTTCTTTACCACAATGACCCAGTATTAAGAAAGTAAGGAAAAAACATATTAATGCATCTTATAAAACAATTCGGAAAAAAAAAAGAAAAAATCTAAATAAAGTTCTATACACTCGATTGGTTACTTTACTGTCATTCAAATCTCCAAATCCCGCCCTTATCCCTCACCCTCCTCTGCCCCAGTCGCTGTTAGCCCCCCTTCTCCTCCTCTTCCTCCTCCTACCTCTGCCGGCTGGTGGAAGCTTCAGACCTCCTCTTCTGTCCTCTCCTCACTCCATCCCACGGACGAGTGTACACAGACTCTTAAGTTGAACCCAGACGCGCACACACAAGACAACACTTACAGCAAGAGGACGATAGTCGGAGGAAAGGTAGAGAGGGAAAAGAAAGGAGAGTGACGGAGCTGCTGCCGAGCGAGCAAAATTTGGATTTTAATTTATTAAGCGAGCCCTAAATGACAGAGTTGTCTTTGCTTTTTACTGTTTCAAAGTCCACTGTGAAGTGCACTTTTTTTTCGGGACTTCGTGTGACCCTCTGGTAATTTTTTAAAAACTTTGCAAGAAAGAAAACTGCGACAAAGGCAAAGAGAACAGCGCTTTAACCGTCAGCTTTAACCGTCCCGTATGGATAAATAAGGCAGAGAAGCGCACTGGTGGAAAAAAGCTCACTACGGGGAATTTCATTCATTCATCGGTTCTGGCTTGAAGGAGAGAGAGTTTTTTAGGGGGAGGCGGATTAAAAAAGAAGCCAGCTTGCACCGGAATTGCCCATTGGGGGGTTCCTCTTTATTACTGACTGAAGAAGGATTTATAGTTTACTCCAAATCTCATCTGCTCGGTGTCTTAGGTCAAGCACAGCGGGAGCGCAGTTTGGTGAAAATGAGATTGATGGCACCAATGCGATAGTAATCTTTCTGTGGGAACAAAAGGAGAAAGAAATATAGAAATTAAAACATTGCCCTTTGAATCCTTATTGCGGACAGTCGTGGGGTTTTTTTTATCGACTGGAGGGATGGAGACGATCGGGAGAAAGGGAGGCGCGCCGTTGGGGTGTCGCCTCTGGAAGACGCTGCTTCTTCTTTTGCTGTGGAAAGGTAAGAAATGGAAGTGCGAACAAAAACTTGTTGCCAGCTTTACTTACTGTTATTTCATTGTTCTGGACTGGAAAACGGAATTTCCCGCTCGCTATTATTTATCTAGATATTTCATTTGTGGTGTCATCTTAGAAATGCGACATTATAGGCAAAACTGATAACTTTTGTAGTACTTACAACAAAGGCATACATTATAATTGTATTTATATGAACTCTTTTTGTTAAAATGTTTCCTAGGGCGAGTAGATACCCCGAAGACGGTTAGAAATTGAACTATAACAGTGAGGTGAAGAGAAACCAAACACAAAACTTAGTTACCCAGCTTGCTATCCTGCAAGGAAACAATGTTAATAATAACTTAAGTGTCTTAGAAGTGTCACACTGGACCAAGTTAAAGTAATTCACACCATTTTTGCTTTTTTACTGAGATGGTAACCAACGACAGGGGGTTATACCAACATCACGATACTTGCCTAGAAATTCCCAGAAAAGGCAATTTCTCGTCTCCTAAATAACAACCGAATAGCCAGTATTCACCTTGACGCCTCATGTATCCCCTCATGTGTGTAGAATAATAAGTAATTGAGTCCAAGCTCAAATGACAGATGCATTCTAACTGGTGCCACCTGAGACACGCGAACCCTGGCTAGTTGCTGACTTGCTCATGTGCCAGTTTGAGTTCTCTGAGAGGAAAGACCTGAGTGTTTCCTGGACAAAACTATACTTGCTTTTCTATAGTGGGGGGCGGGATCAGCACTGACTGTTCGCAAACATTTTCTGCTGC
The DNA here is from genome assembly GCF_041146795.1 of Maylandia zebra. NCBI lineage: Eukaryota > Metazoa > Chordata > Actinopteri > Cichliformes > Cichlidae > Maylandia > Maylandia zebra. Next base: position 29,955,307 of record NC_135178.1, read on the forward strand.
ACACTTCAAACAAGCTCTAGAGGTTGTCCCTTGTTTGAAAAAAGAAAAAAAGATCTAAAGGATTTTTAATGACACGACGTCCCTCAAACGGAAAGAAAATCAACCCTTTTTCTTCTTTTAAAATGTACTCGAGCGTCGACGAACAGAGAAAACGACTAGTAATTGCCTTACTCGCCTATGTTAATTGAAGTTAAAAGAAGCTATAATAAGATTCTGTCTTTGTCGGGAATTGGACACATTAAGAAACAAGAGAGCGGTTAATATCTCCATTATCCAGTTAAGTGAATAACTGACTTATTTGCAGAACTTAAAAGCCCCTTTTTATAAATCTGACCTGACTCGTAAAAACCACGACACTCCAGTTTAACTGGTCTTATAAGATCAACTGAATCCACATCGGGGGGTTCTTATTCACAGCGCCCGAAGTGCGCAAAGGATTTTCACTCTCGTGTTCAAGAGCACTTGTAAAATAGAGCTGAGATATTATTAATTTAGCTCAGGTAACACCACCTGACTCAGAGGAGGGAAAAAAGCAAGAAGCACAATCGGAACGAGGCTTTAGAATATTTTGCATTTAAAGCGTGGGCGCGATTTTACGCCTCCGTTTTAAAGACAAATGACAAATCATCGGCATTAGTATCACGTTTCCTATGAGTGTCTTCTGTGTTTGTGCGCGCGGTCGTATCTGTGTGTTTTAATCAGCTCCGATCACTCACGGCTCACTTAGCAGTTAACAGTGACTGCGTTGTGCGCTCCCGAGCACGGTGGTCGTTGTGCTCGCGGCGCAAGGCGCACGGACTGGAGATAGCGAGAAGGGTCGACGCGCCGGAAAACAGCTGTGTCCCGCAAAACGGCTGAGTAACCAAACACTGAAATTATCTAAAATATTTCTCCCCTCTTCTCCTGTAACATTCTCACTTCTTCTCTTAGTGGAATGAAACGCAAAATAGTGTAGGGACATGGACGGTCTGTGACTTTTGTCTGTACACATTGCTCTTTGACAGCTTTTCTGGTTTGGATGGTCGTCAGTATTGCTCCCCCCTCTCTCCCTTTCTCTCTCACTCTCTCTGTACAGGTTAAGGTCCGCTGCAGCTCGGCTGTGGTTAAACAGTTTTCATTGGGCACATGGGGAAATCTGGCTCTAATCGTGTAATAATAACACACCTAAGGCTGTTTAAAAAGCAAAAGATTAACCTTGCCTTCATTCTATCTCTTTCTGCCAGTGCATTCTGCCGTTTCAGTACACAGTCAAAGTGGTTCCTTGGTGCAAGTGTTCCCTGTTCATTTGTTGCTACATTGGCTGTGTCAGCCTATGCTCGCATTTACAGTAGGTGTATGTCTGTGCCCTCCATTAGTCACATAGGCCCTCAGTCATCTGCATTTGTGTGTATGCCGCTGTCTGTCATACAGTAGCTGCGATCTGTAATACTTCACAATTTTCCACCTCCTCACTTCAGTCCCAGAATTAACAACTTTGAAAGACATTTTGTTCAGATGTGAGATAGTTTTCTGTTTTGTTCTAAGTATTACATGTCACATCACCTCCTAATTAGGGATATTTATTGTACCCCGATCTTCCAATATATCACCGTTTGTGTCACCCTTATGACTGGCATTTCTATTTTCATGTCACTCAGTTTCACTGTAATTACATCATTGTGGTATTTCATCATCCAGGTCATCTCTAGGATGACATTGTAGGCTTGTTCAAACACCAAGGATCTGACAAGTGCCAGTTCAGAGGCAAACAGTTTGTTCTGGAAGATTCAGAGGCTGAAAAGTCACTGGGGGTAATGTCTCAGGTCTGTAATCTTAGCAGGAGGTCATGGGTGGGTGGTTTAGAAGCCGTACACCCTCTCATGCAGTGAGATATGGCTGATATTTTCTTTTTTGGTACTTAGTTTGAAAGTTTTTAAAAAAATTTAGCTGCAAAAGCGACTGATGCAGTTTCACTGAATTAGTTTATGGTTTGTCGTAACCGTTTGTCGTAAAACTGAAACAGCTATGACAGATGAGCTGAGAAAAAAAATCCACTTCCAGTACCACTTTCCTATGAAATAACAGAAATTACTCTTCCTATGCACCGTTCATGAGTTTGGGATGTCAAATCAAAAACTCCTTTAAAAAAAATCCTTATAATTTGGTTTTGTCGTCTATTCCTTACTGACTGATATTTGTACTAAAATAAGTTTACTGCAGATGTAATGTATCATACAAATGCACAATTATTATTACACCGAGTTTGTAACAGCCCCACACCAATAAAAATAAAAAGAATTTAATAAATATAAATATTTTAGTTGGTCTTTTTGAAACTCTTCAATATCAGTATATGCATAGGCCCTGGGTTATACTCTTGATGCGTATTGAAGGAATATGCTTGTTTCCAATTGCCAGACTGGGGCCATTTAAAAAGTGTAAATCAGGAAATCTCATCAGTCTCGCTCCACAGTTTCACAGACATTAATGACAGCGAACTGCTCCTTTCCAGCACTAGTCGCTGGAATAGCTATGTGGCAGATTGTACTTTATTTGTCAAAGATGGGAGGGGTGCACTGTTCAGTATATATATGTGTGTGTACATGTGTGTGTTTTGCCCAGTGTGTTTCACCCCATGTGCTTGAGCGTGTTTCGCGCTACACCGTTAACCTGTAGCAGAGTGTCAGCACTACGCACCATTACTCATGGAATACGGAGCATCAATAATTACTGACATAAAATCACTGACACATACACACACCTACATGCACAAACACATTTGTTTTACTATCCCTATGGGAACTCTAATTCCCCAGCATTCCCTACTGCCTTAATTCTAACCCCAACCTAACCACAAGCTAAACTACACCTTAAACCATTGAAACATAATGGACCAGTCTGTCACAGAAGACACCAACACTGAGGTCCCCATAGTGACTCAGAGTCTGCATGGTTTGGTGTGCAGTCAGTGTAAAGACCTCACTTGCATATAAAAAAAACAGTCACGGGACTTCTCACCTTGGCCTTTCTATATGCCGCCTTCACTCCCTGGGTTCTTTGTGTCTCATTGTTGGTTTCATTCACCGACTGAATCATTCAGGCACGCACTCGCATCACTCTTTGCTGTGCACACAGAGCCACTGTCACGCATATACAGCACATTCAAACACACCCGCACACAGAGGCTGCTTATTCTGTGAAAAACAAGCAACAGAGAAGATTGTAAATCAGAGAAGGGGCATTTCAGAGATAGGAAATGTGAACTTCTAACATTTACTCATGAAAGCAAAAGGGGATATGTGGAAGGGAAAGAAAGCGTGAGATGTGAGTGCTACTTCTAAACGCCACATTGTTAGAAAATCATGCCACTTCAGTTAGAGCCTTTTTCGCTTTGCCTCTCTGTCATACACATATGCACATGCTCATATAGCCTTTTTGTCGTGGTGAAAGTGAGAGGGTAGAGCACACACAGAGAGAGAGAGAGAGAGAGAGAGCACAGAGAAGGTCACACAGACACTGAAAAACAAAAAAAGGGGTGTATTCGATGGAGTGGACACGAGACACTCTCCACTGACTGCCTCCTTTTTCTCAGCATTCATGAGTTTAACTTTGTTTTTTTGGAGGTGTCTTGCATGCTACAGATTTACTGAATCACTACAGGGCTGCTGGTGTCGTTCACTTGCCTGTCATTCGGAAAGTACAGAATCAGTCAATATAACAACGCATAGGATTTAATATATATATATTTTTTGCACTAGCAGAAAAGATTGTAGGGCTGAACATTAATCAAATGCCAGTTTGTGAAGCTGCTGAAACTTCAGACATACCGGGTGAAGATTTTATTAATTCACTGTTTTGTTCCTTGAGTTGTCAGCAAAGACGTGTCACTAATATCTACATTTTATTTTCACCTTCTATTAGTTGTGAATATTTCTTACAATATATTGGGCCAACAATATTCAGCACCACACAAAAAATAGACAGACTTCTGCCAGCTGGCAGGTTCAAGTGTTATTCGTCTTGTCATGTTTCCAGCATGAAACAAAAGCGAAAAGCTTAAGAATATTTGAATACTTGATGCCCTTTAAGCTTATTTTTCTTTTCCTTTTTGAACCTGATTTTATCACCATTCATTAATATTTTGTTAATTATCCAAAGCCTAGAATGTTACTGAAGTGTGTAGGTTTGTTTTGTTTTCCTGTTTTCATCTTTATGCCTTTCACAAAAATCTTTCATTTGTTGGAGTTCGAGAGCATCATCTCTCTTCAGCGAAGAAAGTGACAGACAGGGAGATAGGATCTTACCTTGTGAGTGTATTCACCTTTTGTGTCACTTCATTCTGTATCAGCAAATCTCACCAAGAAGGATGCAAAGGGTATAGATATTTACACCTATCACTTACACGCACATGGCCACACACAATAAGACGCACATTGTTTTTACGTTAGGCTTCTTGGTTACAGTATCTGTCTACCTGTCCGGTTCTCTTGAACTTCAAATTTGGGAGAACTGTTTAATAGGACCAGAAGAACAGACTGATTTCTCAGAGATACAAGTGGTCAAAGGGTTTGAGAACACAATATATGAAGAATAATGTGAAAAAACATCACAAAACATTTTTATATCCAAAAAGGAGTCATTAGAGTTTCTCTCTACTGTACACAGATCCAACAGAATGTCTTATTACAAATAGAGTATCGCTGCCAAGATCAGCACTAGAAAATACCTTAAATACAATTTCTTCCTCAGTGTAACTCAAAGCACTGTCACGGCCGAGGCCGCCTCAAAAGGGAAAGGACTCAAATGCTGGGCGCCGAACAGCACGTAAGTAGTTTCAGTGACAACGTTTATTTTCTCAGTAAGTGTTCACAATCAGGAAACTGGAATGTGAGTTTAACAAGTGCTAAATGCAACAATTAAACCAAAGGGGTTTTAAGCAGCCTGGGCTAAGTAAGCAATCTGGTCGTTGGTCAGTGGAAACAACAGTTCCGGGGATTGGGCTGGAGGGAGAGTCAAACTGGGTCCGGGGCAAGGGTCAGAGTCACTGTAAATAGAGTACAGACGTTCAGATATGGTTCGGGAGAAATACGGGCAAGCTAGTCGTTCTGAATTTTCCTTAGTACTGCGTACTTGCTGTGGGTGGTCTGTAGTGGCATGAAGGGGTAAGTGGTCCGAAATACCTGGCGTTGAGGCAGGGAGGCAGGCAGGTGAGTCGGGTGAACAGCCCGTGGGACTGTCAGGAGGTCCAGCGTCCGGATCGGAGCTCTTCGGCGGAGATTTGTGTCTGGCAACTTGGTGCGTGGCTATGAAAGAAAACACATGATGAGACAAGGTAGTTTTCAAGAAGTGTGCGAAATCACAGTGGTGGCCTGCACTAACTAGGGTTAGCTGAGAATCTGGCGAAGAGAGGTTGAGTGCGCTGGCCTTATGAGTCCCCAGCTGCATTACCCACAGGTGCGAGCAATCAGCAGAACACAGAGGCCCCTCCCAGGGGTGGAGATGCCGGCTCGGAGGGAGACACACTAGCACACACCCGGACCATGACAAGCATCATCTCTCTTCACATTAATATTTGTGTACTGTATGTGTCAGAGATGTCATACTTTGGTAGGTTGCAGAGAGAACGATGAAATTACTAAGACTAATTAGTGTCATAGCTTAGAAGGAAATTCTTAGAGCATGTTATTTCAGTTCTTTGAATCAATGTACATTTATAATTAAATTTACAGCCTCTTAGTTTGTAGTTTCATGCATTAATGTTAGAAAGAGTATAGTGCAATCTCGTTGCTAGTATATGTATCTTTTTTGTAGCTTGTCTATTTTAATGTGAATGATAGGTAAATTCATGTAATGCCAGAGATTTGCTGATTGTATTTCACAAAACCCTTGCTTCAAACCTGCTTGAATTCACTCAAGATCAGTGCTTTCAGTTCAACTTTGGGAGACAGACACACACTCTGCTTTTAAGATTATGCTTGAGAATGTTGTTTTTGATAAAGTGTATAGTTAGAGAGGAATTGTGTGACTCTGGAACATCCTTTTGTTATGCCTCTGTTGGATAAGGCTGGCGGGGAACACCATGATGCACTGAACTTGTTCTTACTTTTACTTCCTTTTTTAAAATCCTCATGTAATTATATACCACCACTGCATGTTAACTTTCATTTACTCTCTTCCACAGTGTGTGTTGTGTTTTCTCCTCTTTACTCTAATCCCCCAACTAATTGTGGCACATGGCTGTCCCTCCCTGACCCTGGTTCTACTGGAGGTTTCTGCTTGTTAAAAGGGAGTTTGTCCTTTCCATTGTAGCCAAGTGTTTGCTCATAGAGGATATTCAGATCGTTGGGTTTTACATTGTTGGTTTTTTTTCTGTAATATTGCATTATCTCTGTCCGACAATAAAACATCAACTGGAGGTGGTTGTTGTTGTGAATTAGTGCTGTATAAATAAAGTTGAGGCTTACATTCATTAAGGTCCTATAATTAAAAAATGGTTGAAACAAAGTGTTATGGCCCTGGGCCTCGGAGGGAGTGAGACCGCCCTTTTCCCTCCAAGCAAGTCCAAGAGTGCCAGGACTCTCCGACGACTGGCTAGCGGGAGACTTGTGCCAGCCCCTGTCCATGCAGATGGCACTGTCTCAACCCACATAGGCGATTGGCTGCCTGGGAATCCTGTGAACGTGCTCACCTGCCACTACAAAAGACTGGAAATCCTTCACTCGGGGCGGCTGCTTTGGAGACTGTGCAGCTTGCCCTTTCTGCTTCCCTCTGTGAACCGTGCTTGCTCAGCTCTGTTCATAGTGGTGAACTTTTCTTCTTTATGCATCTATTTCTGTTTTATCAACAGCAAAACAACTAATGCAGGTGTTCCACCTGTTTTCCCTATACGTAAATGATACTGCTAGTATGTGACGGCACGTCAAGTCACTCTTGGCCTCAGTGTGGCTGTTTGAATCAGCTAAAATACATTTAGCTTCCGATGTGGCTGGGAAACACTTCATCAAAAGTAGTTCTTTTCTAGCGTAACCAGTCAGTGTGATGACTCATACAAAACAGCAGACCATTTCAAAGGAAACACTGATGGAAATAGCTGTGTGGGAAATGAAAAGAGAGTGAGAAGTTAAAATCCTTTGCACAACTTACTGATTGTCCCCTCAGAAAGTTGAAAAAAAAGGAAAGATCAGAACCAGACCTCTTAAATCTGGCTTCTGAGATGTGTCTGTGTGTGTGTGTATACATTTAGAAGGTAAACGCTGAAAGTAATACTGCTAAATTGAACTGGAGAAGGAATAAAAATTTAGGATTTGTTTAATGAAAACACATTACGTGTTTTTTTTTCTACTGATTTTTTGTACTGATAGAATACAGATCATCACCCATTCACCAAATCTCGAGGACTTATGTAATTGATTTTATTTGGCACAAATTTTAAGCATCCGCTCTGTAAATTCAGCTCTGGACTTTGTATCGTCATTGGTAAATTCTGCTCTGTTTACATTTTTGCTATTAATAGAATCCACTCCAACACTTATTGAAAGTCAGTTAATGAGCCTAAGTAGTTTTGAATAGTCCAACTTCCTCTGCAGAGGCCAGTGTGTGCTTGGTGAGCCTGCATTTCTGTGTATGCTCTGTGACCATGAGACGGCATGGGTTTCAAAGGCCTGTCGAGAGGTTTAAGGGTCTTGCTAATGAGCAAGTCATTTTCCCTCAGATTAGCATGAATAGCTGGACTAATTTTGTGTGTGCATTCCTGCGTGCATGTCTGTTTGTGTGTATGTGTGCGACAACTAGTGTAGGTCTGGAAGTCATGTCTTGGGGTTTAAGGTTGAACTAATCAGCAACACATTTCCCCCTGCATTAGCTTCACTTGGCTGATTAGCTGCACACTCTGAGTGTGAAAATGTGCACATAAGAGAAGCTGGCTGATCATTATCCCCATGACACAATGACTCAGAGCAATCTAACAATGGATTAACATTAGCTCTCATTTCTCTCATTGAATTTTGATTGAATGTAATTTATTGGTATGTGCTGTATGCGTGTTTGGGGCTTTGAAGGAAATTAAGTGCTAAAGTATGATAAATACGAGCAGCCGAACAGGTAGCCTTTCATTTCTCTGTGACGCTGACTCCAGCTCGTAGAATACAATCACGATATGAAAAATTGGGTATGTCTTGAAGTACACTGGCATTCTAGGTTCTTTTAACTGCAATGATTCAGATGTGTGGCGTGCAGAGTTTGTCCTGTGTGTGTGTGCTTCTTTGTAAAAATCTACTCCACAAATGCGCCTAAGAAGTGTAGCTAATGCTAGCTGATCACTGCTTAATAATTAAATGAAAACATGACTTGAATTAGTTGCTTGCTTTGACATAATCCCTATATTAGTAACATAAATAGCAGGATGTCTGATCGCTGCTAAAGATAACATAAACTTCAGTGGGCTGATACCGAGGGAGCTCCTCCAGAGAGGTTTCTCACTGAGATATCATTGCAGATCATCCATTGGTTGTTTAAGCGGGAGGGGGTTGCGGTTGCTGTGGTTGCCACATTTTGAGCCATTGCTCCGAAGTAAAGTTTTTCAACCCTTGGGAGTGCTCTAATGGCCTTCGTCTGTTGCCTGTCTTGCCTGTTAAAAAGCTGGCTGTCTAACTGTTGTGAAAGTGTAACAGAAAAAAGTTTTAACCAATGCTAGAATTCCTTGGTTCCCTCGTAAAGCACCCCCAAAGTGTGACGTAGATTGGATTGCTGAGATCTCATGAAAAGAAAAGGTAGAGAAACACAAAGAGACAGATTACATTATAAATCATGTGCCATCAGAGCCTTTGCTTTACCGTTTGCAATACCGTCTCTGTGAGTTCTCTGGGAGCATTTGCAAACGGTAAATGACATTGCAAGTCAATAATCTGAATTGCTTATCAGTTTATTTTACTGCATGTTTTTGAATGAAGCATTGTTTAAGTAATTAACAGGCTGGATTTGATAGACATTTTATTGACTATGTTATAATGTTTACTAATTTCAAATTCATACTGTGTTAAAAGCTCCTTCATGCTACTACTTTAGAAGGCAAACTGAAATGAAAAAGTGTTGAAATTAACACCTTAACTGTGTTTTTTATGTTTGCATTCCTTCTATGTTTCTGTTTTCAATCAGAAAGCTGTATGTAGTTTTTCTTTGCAGCACTTTTGCAGCACCGTGCCACTACTAAAACAACATTTACCTTAGGGAGCAATAACGTTTTTCTAGAAATAACTTTTTTCATAAGGCAGGCAAGAAGCAGTACAATAATTTTTGTTTTTCTCTTTTACTTTCCTTCCAACATCCAGTCTGTAAATCCATCATTCTTTCGTAGTCTCCTCTCAGTTTGTCAGATTTCTGCTTCGCCTCTGCAGTCCTCTGCTGTATTACTTATTCTAGTGATTGATTTCCTATCGCTTTTTCCTTCACTGAAGTGGTAGTATTTAGCTGGTGGTCTGTTACAGGCCCGAGTCTTTTGATGGCTAATCGTTTATTTATGTTCTTTCATCACAGCATTAATTTTCTGACAAACATCTGAGGAGCAATAATAGGAGTTTAATGGGGCAATACTTACATGAGGGGAAGAGACAAATTTCCCTGACTTCCTTGCTCTTTTTCATCTTTGCATTCTGTTTCTTCGCAGGCTTTAAAGTGCAATTTTTGCTCATTTAAACATTTCCATAAGGTCATCAATCACTCTAACATTTTATCTTTTGGTTTCTTTCTATCTTTTGCTGCAGCCGTCTTAGATTTCTCCTGCCTTTGTCACATTCATCTTTTTTACTTACTCTCTTCCACTGCATTTTCCGTCATTACTGTTCTCTATTTCTTATCTTTCTCACTCCATCACATCATCTTTTGCTTCTGAGTTTTAGACATCATCTCCCCTTTTCTGCACCTTTTTGTCCCACCTTCTTTTTCACACTTTTGCACTTTTTTTTCTCGCGCTGTCTCCTGTCAATATTTTCCCTAGTGTCACCCTTTTTTTCTCCTGTTCCCTTTCTCCCTCCCTCTCCAGTTCTATATCTCCCTTTTTGAGTACCTCTTAACCAGTCCTTTGAGAGTGTGTGAGCTGCTCGGCCTAAATGATTTTCTATTACTGCCGCTTGTTAACAGTGCTCTATTTGATAAAGCTAATGAAATTGAAAACTTTCATCCAAGCCAAATTGATTTTGAACCTGAAACTGCATGTGGTGGGGAAAAAAAACCCTAGAAAGTGAGAAAGCAAGTGCATTGTGCTAGTGGAGCATGACAATCACTTTAGAGAGGGCACAGAAATCAATTAGCCTGTCTGTTGTTTTACTCTTGTCCTTGGGGAGACTAAAAGACCAAAAAGCGCCATCTTCAGCTGTGTGTTTGTGTATGAAACCAAGAACAGTGCTGCAGGTTTGACAGAGATTGAGAGAGTGTGTTGTTTTGTGCTTAAAGGGGTAATTCAATGAGCTTAAACATATGAACTGGGCTAATACGTTTGGATTCCATTTTACTCTTTAGGCTCCACATCCAGACAGTCGACCAAGAGGTGACTGGTAATCCAAAGTATTCTAAACAGCAGTGATTTGAAGTTGCAATTTTAATTAAAGGCATGAAAATTATAGTTGTGAAACCGTGATTAGATGGATCATATCCATTAGCTGGTGTTTAGCTCAATTCATCTAGGATATAGAGCACCAGTTGGCAACAACATCCTCGTAATCCTTAAATGTTTGGAGACTGTGTGAATGTTCAACACCTGAATCAGCTACATCATAGTCACTGACAGATGAACTAAATAACATTAATCATCTTGTTAAATGCATAGCAATGTTCTTCATGAAAACCTGGTGATTCACAGACATGTTATTTGACATGTATCACCAGCCCTCGTTGTTGCAAACCAAGCTCCCTCCAGTGGCAACAGCAGTCTTCGACAGTATCAGTTTCCCACATTAGGATAATGTTCCATTAAAAAATCTTTAATAATAGAACAAAGAGACGAAGACTTTCACTTCCAAACTCTCCAGATCTCACTTGAAAAAATTGCCAAAAAAAGGACAGCATAACCCCCTAAACCCCAAATTGTTTGCTGAACACATCCCAGTTCTAGAAACCACAAGAGATCCCTGGAAACCCAGTGTCCACACCCCGATGGGACAGAGTTGTTTTGACCTTTTAATGGGAATCCACTAAATAGATGTTTTTGAAAGTTATGTCTGATAGGTACATTGTCCTCCTGTGCCTATCCAGTCTCTCTTCCTGCATGACTGTGAATTGTTCCTTTACATCCTCCACATAAAATGGTAAATAGCACTTTATGCGGAATGGCAAATGCCATAAGGCTGCCTCACCAGCTCGTGGGCCTGTAGCTGGCATGTCAGCGTCTCAGCTGTATCGGGTGGGGAAATGTGCTCGTTAAACTGATAGATAACAGACTTACTTGAAATGTCTCTCTATAATTAGTTGTTCACCACAGTTGAAAGTGTTCTTCTTACCAAATTTTCACACCAGGGGACTAATCAAGGAGATTCAAGGTTGTCACTAATCAAGGACAATCAAATTTGTATTCTTTTGTTATAAAGAATTTCCCCTTTTACTGTAGGTCATCATCGGAGCTAAAAAGAGCATGAGGCACAAAGTGAGTAAAATATAAAATTAGACATTCAAATGAAATGTCAATGTAAGTGATTATGTGCGTGCTTGTCTGTTTGTGCTGATAGCTTTTGGACAGCTCCTTACAGCCTGTGTGTGATTGCACAAACATTTTTTAATAAGTTTGTGTTCACAGGTGTTTATTTCTTTATTTGTTATTGTACGTAGAGTTAGAATGTGTGGCTCAGGGCGGCTGCAAACACTTGATGGGATTAGCTACAGTCTGAGAAAAAGGGAGGGAGAGAGAAGTAAAGGGGGACATTAAAAGGCCGGGCCAGGCCACGATCTGGGCGCTGTGAAAAAATAGGACGCAGAGATGAAGAGAGTGAGTGAGAGAGAAATGAAAAGAGGATGAAAATCTAGCAGTGTGAAATAAGAGTTTTAGGGGGGAAGAGAGTAAGATTGGAGTTAGATGAGGTGAGAAGAACAGAAAAGCAGTAAATAAGTGGAGAAAGAAGGAGGATTGTAAGTTGAAGTTGAAATAACAAACAAATTATGGGTCACAGAAAAGGGGGAAAACAGATGGAGCAGAGGTTAAAGAAACAAGGAGATGAACATACCTGGAAAACAAAGGGATAGAAGATGTGTTTGTTGAAGAAAAAGCTGTGGTTTGAGTGCGAGGGACAGCAAGATATTTAATATTTCATTCAGTGTTTCTCTTAGCCTGTAGGCCAGCTTTACTGTGGAGATTTTCACTATTTACAAAACTCCCAGTGGCTTCAGGACTCCATCTGCATAATGTTTAACATGATCAACTCGGCTGCACTCTGCCTGTCAAAGAGAGACGTTGTAAGGACTTTGGGCATCAATCCCTAAGGCCTACTAAGAGGCTAGGGAGAGGGATTCAGAGATGGAGTAGTGGCAAGACTACACAGAGTAATTGAATAAAAAAGCTCATAAAGTAAAAGTTACCCAAATGAGACTCCAGCTTTGTATTTCGTATGTACCTGTTCTTTTTAGAACATTAGCTGAACTCTGTCTTAATTTAACAATTTCTTACTGAAGTAAAAGATTACAGTTACTTGTGCATTAGCTATGATTGACAGAGCAGCCTACATGCTAATCAAGATGCAAACAAATGGCAGTGGTTTTGCTAAAAAATTGCTGCATGAAAATTACTTAGACCAGAACACTGACATCTCAGTGAGATTTGGCATCAGGCTGCGCTTAAGAAATGAACAATTAAAGCCGCATCTGTTGAAGATCACAGTGACAGCTTAGTGATTACAGACAGTGACTCACTAAAAGAGACTATACTTAGTGAATACTACACAGTCCTAGAAAATGTCTTGTTCAGGCTTTCTGGAGAGAATTATAAACCACCAATCTGACCTTTTTTATTTTCCTATTGTTTCAACCTCACATGAATTTCAGTTTCCTCGTTGTTTTAAATTCCTTATGTTGTTAAAGTTCTGAAATTTCTTTCTACTGCTTGTTGCTTGTTAAACTTTTAACTTTAATACGGGTTTTTCTGCCAGTCTTTTAGCATTCAGCCTTTTCTATTTGTTTGGATAAATTATGCACTGGACTTCAAGAAAGTGACAGTGACTAAATTAAAGGGAGAACTTCAATGTCCACCCTTTTTCTCTTCAGGCTTGCGTTAATTAACAACGGGTTTTCATAGTACTGATAAAAATTAAGTCTGGGTAGCATTATTTTTCCTTCTAAGTGTATTTAATCTTGTAAGTTAGTGGTGTACATAACTAATTTTCAGGCATTGTGGTCGAATTTTCAGGCATAAATGAGATAATGAGATAATATGAAGGAGACGCAATAAATAATTTTTTATGTAACTGTCTTGCTCAGTCATTTCTGTAGTTGGACTTGCTTTTTTGTGTGTATTCTAATAGAGGGGTACAATTATAGAAAGTGTCAACAGGCACAATTTTCTTTGAATTCTTCATGAAACGATGGGTTGGAATGCCACTCTGGCCCCTCTCCCTGAAACACAGTTGAGTTTGAGCAAAATCATTTAATACGTTTCTATTGAGGGCTATCCAAAGTAATTGTTACCAGCTTTGATTTCTTTTCAATTTTTTTTTTTACCTAAATGGATGCCATTCGAAATGTCTGATCATTCATTCTCTACTCTACTGGTGGGCTTTATGTCTTCTTTCTTTATTTGGAAATAACAGTGTGGCTTTTGGTTGTTTGGCTGTTAGGAGTTTCTTTAATATATTCAAAGGCCTTGTTGACCTTGTGGGAGCTTCTCTCTCTGTGTGTGTATGTGTGTGTCTATTGTTTGCTCTTTTAAAAGCATGGATTACCTTATTTGAATCCCAAGTCCCCATAGACAGTGTGTGAGTGGTTTTACCCTGAGTAAACTTCCTGTGTGTAAAGGAAATGTCTTCAATACATTGACCAGCTCTTTGGTCTCTTGACTACTGAGCAAATATATGTGTGGATGTGTGCGCAGCATGTTTGGAAGGAAGTTGTGTGTTTGTGAGTGTGTTTGCTTTTCAAAGCTGTGTGTATGTGTGTCGGTGTCTCTTTTAAACCAACATTGCTGTGTGCTTAGTGGGAGTCTTTTCAGGACTTTCAGACTCCACTATTTGCTCAAGAGGGAGGAAGCGATTAGCACTGCCCGTTAACAAACCTCTTAACGAACCCCACTAATGAAACCTGAGGGCAGCTCTGGGACAGCCTCGGCATACCACCGTAATTAGACTGGCAAATAAGAGCTCGTTATGCAAACGAGTTAAAGTTAATCTGCATATCTTTACCTGAGACACTTGTGTTACACTGACAAATGTTTACCCAAAGGCACTGAGGAGAAAAAGAAGAGGGAGGGAAGAGTGGTGGGAGAAAAGGTGAGAGGATACGGAGGTCACAGGGATTACATAACAAACACGTTCAATGTACAATCGAGGATATGTTGGGGGAAGCCATTTTGGAAAACAGTGGGGGAATTGTTAAGGAGTGAACGGCAGCTTGGGAGAGGGCAGAAGTTAGGAGAAAATAAGTCTGTTTTCTATACTGCCAATTTATTGCTATCTCAAGTAATGAACTGTTTATACAAAGATCGCTTGTGGTTAATAGCTTACTCAAATTCCCAAAAGAGTAGTTGTGTGGTTCTAGGTGACCAAATAATAAATGGCCGAACAACTTTACATAAATTTCACACATTATGCAGCACTGTATTACATAAGCTTGGACTGAAACTTAGTTCAGACTCCATCCTGTCCTGTATTGGGTTGATCTATGTTGTGCTTTGAGGCATGCAGGACTTGTTGTGATTGGTTCTTGGCTGAAGTGCGCATTGTCCTGGCAGCGGTCTCTGGGGTTGATGGGTTTGACCTCTGCATGGCAGCAGGGTTCCTGATGGATCACTCGCTAAAGCCAATGCACACAAGACTGCTGTGGATTAGACACACTGTATAATGTTCCATGAGTGTGGCCATCTGCTTCTGTGTATGGAAGTTAACTGAGAGTGTGTTCATGTCATCTGATACAAGATATATTTGAGGCCGTTTTTGTTAAATAGTTTAGTCTGTTCCAACAGGTATAAACAGTGACGACCATGGTGCGTGAGATAGTATGGTTGGTGCGAATTTCTGCCCATTTGTGTGTATGTGTGTGTACTTGTGCATTTGCTCATTAGTGCAGTGGTTCAGAGGCGATTACTTATCGTCATGTTGCCCAGCCTGCTGAGTTGTGGCACAGTCAGCAGCCATCTTTATTCCTCTCTTTGTCTCTCTCTCTCTCTCACACACACACAAACACACACACACACACACACCAAGCTACAGGACTTGTAGAAGTTATTACATGTCCCCCTGTGCTTTGTACCCACAAAAACACAGTCACATGAACGCACCTTTATACCTTATCTTAAACCCCTTATGCCTTAACACAAACACACTGGCATGAACACACTGCCCATTGCACACAAAGCACACACTCCCTCCAACCAGCAGACACAGATACACGCGTTCTCTGGCTCTCTCTTCCTCTCCTCTACCCCTGACTTTGTCCTTCTGACCTTGGGCGAACGTTGCCAGTGGCTGCTGCTGAGATTTCTGCATAGGGGGTTGGAGGGCGGATGGAGAAAGGCTTGGCCAGGGATCACACAACTTTCATCCCTCTATCCATCCGTTCGTGTGGCTGATGAATGGGAGAAAAGTTTTCCCCCCTCTGTTGACAGATGGCTGTGGAGTTTTTGGGGACTCATGAGGAGTTCATTTATAATGAAGCTCCTCTTTGGATTCCAGCCCCATCAACAACATCATTTATTTTCAAATTGTGCGTAAATGCAGTTTTCAAATAGTGACTGTGACTGATTGCATACAAAGCAATTGTCGGTGTTCCAATTTTTACTACAGTGCTGCTGAACTCCTACTGTGTTTAAGCACTGTCCAAAAGACGATTCAACTTTTCTCACTTTTTAGCTTTGTTGCTGCAGTGAATAATCTGGTAACTAGATAGTCATTAGTGGACAGTAATCAGAGAAGTGGAGGGTAATGGCAAATATAAAAACAATATTCGCAAAGGCTGCACATTACAAAAGGCAAAACCACTTGCCATATGTTTGTTATATGCCATATAAGTAATGCTGTTATTAGGTATATGGCACATAATACCATCGTTCCCTCGAAGCTGGACAGGAAACTGCAGGATCTAGGACTGAGCAGCTCCCTCTGCAGCTGGATCCTTAGCTTCCTGTCTGACAGACGCCAGGTGGTCAGACTGGGCAGCATCACCTCATCCCCCATCACACTGAACACTGGTGCTCCACAGGGGTGTGTACTGAGCCCTCTCCTGTACTCACTCTACACCTACGACTGCACAGCCACTAACAGCTCCAACATCATTGTGAAGTTTGCGGACGACACTACAGTGGTGGGTCTTATCACCAACGGTGATGAGACGGCTTACAGGGAGGAGGTCAGCGCCCTGACCCACTGGTGTCAAGACAACCATCTCACCCTCAACGTCGCAAAGACAAAGGAGTTGATAGTGGACTTCCGGAGGTGCAGAGAAGTACACACCCCCATCACCATCAACGGCGCTGCTGTGGAGAGAGTGAGCAGCTTCCGGTTCCTTGGCGTACACCTGGCTGAGGATCTTACGTGGTCAGTACACACAAACAAAACAGTGAAGAAGGCGCAGCAGCGCCTCTTCTTTCTCAGGAGACTGAAAAGATTCGGCATGAGCCCCCGCATCCTCAGGACCTTCTATCACTGTGCCATTGAGAGCATCCTCACTGGATGCATCACCACCTGGTATGGCAACAGCACCGCCTACAACTGCAAAGCTCTCTAGCGAGTAGTGCGGTGCTCTGAACGGATAATTGGAGGTGAGCTTCCCTCCCTCCAAGACATCTACAGGAAGCGGTGCCTGAGGAAAGCGGGGAGGATCATCAAGGACTCCAGTCACCCCAGCCATAAACTGTTCAGACTGCTTCCATCAGGAAGGAGGTTCTGCAGCATCCGGTCCCGTACCAGCAGACTGAGAGACAGCTTTTTCCATCAGGCCATCAGACTGCTGAACACGTCATAGACACCTCAGCTTCACTACTGGAACTTCAACATTATGCACTCCACACTGTATATAAATGCCACTTGTTTTGCACATATTCAACTCTGTATATTTTATATATTTTATTATTATTATTATTATTTTATTTTATTTTTTTACTATTTAATTTGTAAAAATGTGTATACATACACACACACACACACACACACGTAGGAAAATATTTAGTATACACATCCAGAAATGCATACACTATTATATATTGTACATATATTTATTAGTTTCAGGTTGGCCATTCTTGTATTTTGCTCGTTTGTGTTGTTGTGTTTGCACATCTCTGTTGCTTGTGGGGCTCGCACACAAGAATTTCACTCGCATGTGCTGTGCCAGTGTGCCTGCACATGTGATGTGACAATAAAAAGTGATTTGATTTGATTTGATTTGTTGTTTACATGTTTACATTACTTTCAGATGAAAATGGTTTAAAATACCAGTAGGGAGAAGTTACACAGTTTACACAATATTTGAAATTTGTGGTTTGGGGAAAAACCTTTTAAATACCTGCTCAGTGAAACATTAGGCCATATTTAGCCAAGTAAAGCTAAGTCGTTCTCATTCTGATGGTATCTCAAGTACTACAGTCTGTCTCATTTAAATTCACTGCCTACTTTATAGCACAAATATGCACAGATAGGATATGTAAATCTTCACAAAATAACGTGTTTTTAAACTTAAGTTAGTATTTTGGTGCTTAAAAGCAAACAGCAAATGGAAAAAATGAATAAAAAATTTACACAAAAGAAGTGAAAAAAGCAGAACACAGTGAAATGTCCAGAGCTCTCAAAAATGGACAAGAGCTGCTGTCTCCTAAAATAAAATCAAATAAAAATAAGAAATAATTTATGCCAGAGTTACCCTCCTCTCATCTTATGCAGAGTTTACCTCTCTTTCAAGCACAAATATTAACTGTTGACATCTAATATTGCCATGGCCAACGTGCCAAGCCACAGAGGACACCGTGTGCTTGTGTCCAATGCCAGCAGAGTGCAAGAGAACGGCAGGGATGAAAACACGTTGGATAAGAAAGAACATGTATCACTTTTTATTATTTTATCATTTATTCTTTGTTTGAAACCCTTACTGACCTGTTGAATCTGTTACAATATGAAGAAGGGCCAGCTGCTGACAGTCTCTGTGAGACATTGTTTTCCACTAATAAGGAAATATTAGTAGAAACCAACAACCCCCAGCTGACAGCCAACATTTTTGAATGACTCTTAGATGGCACGAACTGCAGAATCTGTGTCAAGATAGTTTGTTTTATTTTATTCTGGGAAAGTTTAAGCCAGTGTACTCCTATTGCCGGTCACAAGCCTGGATAAATAGAGAGTGTTGTTTCAGGAAGGGCATGTGTAAAATCTTGGCCGAATATAAACACGCTGATTATAAAGAAAGTAATTTCCATACTGGATCGGTCAGGTCCCGGGTTAACAATGGCCGCTTCCAGTGCTGTTGGCTAACAGTGTGCTGTTGGAAACTGTGATAGTGTTGGCCGAAGATAAAGGAAAAGGGGAAGGCATGTTAGAAGGTCAGGAGAGGGAGCGAAAGGCAGGAGTTTGGGGGGTGAGAGTAGGAACTTAAATCTAGGGATTCTGACTGGTAAAGGGAGAAAACTAGCTGATATGGGCAGGATGCACAAGAGTAGAAATGAGTACATCAGAGGGACAGCTCATGTTGAGCGTTTTAAAGACAACGTTACAAAGGAAAAGCTGAGATGGTTTGGATATGAGCACAGGTGGGATAGTGGATAAATTGGACAAAGGATGCTAAATATGGAGCTGCGAATCAGGATGAAAAAAGAAGTCCACAGAGAAGATTTGTGCATGCAGTGAAGGTGGACATGCAGAGGGTTGGTGTGACAGAGATGGGCTGAGATGGAGGCAGATGATCTACTGTGGTGACCCCTTAAGGGTGCTGTCAAAAGAGGAACTCATCAAAACTGGTGGTAATAGATGGGAAAAAGTGCACTGTAAAGAGACAGATGATGAAGATTTTGTGTACAATAAAGGAACACCTAACCATCCCCACTGCAAGCAAGAAATTTTGATCATGTTATTGCAATTAAGAGAAGACGTGATTGTTGTCTTTTAATACAGCAAAATTTGATTGGGAAGTCAGACTAACCTTTACCATTGAGGTTATGTTTTTGGTGCCGTGTGTGTGTGTGTGTGTGTGTGTGTGTGTGTGTGTGTGAGAGAGTCTTTGTATAAAAATGACAGCTCGAAAAGTTTTTAATCGATTTTGATAAAACTTTGTGGGCTGATGTTAACGGTCCATTAAAAATTTGGCTTACATCCACCAAGGTCTTCAAAGGCAGCTCAATAATTTATTGGTTGAAAACTGACAAAAAATATTATGACTTCAAAACTATGATTCTTACAGGTGTGGTGTGCATGGTCAACACAAAGCAAGTACCACATAAATGTTTAAAATATCATGTCACATTTAACCTCTGAGCTCTCTAAGGTTATAGAGTGATCTGTAGGTCAGCACGATAATAATGCTATATAGAGCTATTTGTTAATATTTAAGAAATAATATATGTCCATCCTAAATATCGTGTACCTTTGGACCTCTGGCCTCTTCTTCAAGGTCAAATACTTTCATAAAAATGTCTTTAGACAGCTGCTCAGCATAACCAAACTAGATAGTAGTATCATTTATAAAATATAAACAGCATGTTTATGTCTTTGCTGTGTATACATATATGAATATGTAAAGTCTGCCTCGTGTGTTGCATGGTTAATTTACTTACTTGCTATGCCATCTCTATGTCCCCTGATGTCTGCATTACTGAACTGTTGAGTGGGCTGTTACTGCGCTGATCAGTTAGTTATGAAGTCAGGGCCTCAAGAGCATGAAGCAGGGTGGTATACTAACTTTTCATATTTCTTCCTCTTCTCACAAGTGTCATTATTCTGTTTCACTTTGTTCTAACAAAGAGGATAATATATGCCATCATTAACCCTCCTGCCATCCTTTAAAAAACTCACACCCATCACCCTAGGGACCATTCTCAGCCACGCCATAAAAAGACCATATATCCATATTTTATTCCACTTTAAATTAGCCAACCTTGTAAAACTACTTCTCCCTGAAATATTCATGTAAAGTTTTAATTATATTTTCGTTGTTTTAACCCTTCAAATCCCAGTGTTATTACATGAGCGCCCTGTGTTATAAGCCCCAAAAACCAAAAAACAAAACTAAATATTTCCACAAAAAACCAGTTGAAGTAATATGTGATTGTCATTATAAGTAGGCCTTTAGATGGACCAAAGATTGGCACCAACATACATTTTGACCTGCCATTATTTTTTTTGCATTTTTTTTGCAATTTAAAAATTAAAACTTCAAGGCCCTGAGTCTTCATTGACATCCAAGAAAAGAAGAAAAAATAAAATCATATGATGATAATTTGGGGTTGAAAAATAGCGTTTATAATGGAAGTCAATGGGCAGAAAATGGTCCCCAGGGTGATGGGTGTGGGGATTTCTGCTGCTCAGCCATTTTAGGCTGATTTAAGGAATTCACACTGGAATATTAACATTGACAGGTAAAAACTATCCTGTGGCAAGTTTGGTTATATTCCACTGAACACAGTGGAAATGGCAGCCATTTAACACATAGCAGTGGCACAAAAAGGTCCCAAGAAGGCAGGAAGGTTAACCACTTGTGTCATGCAAGCTTTTGCTCATGTGAAATAATTTGCCTAATATTTCAATACGCAAGATTTTTATGCCACAAGCCTCATAATATTTGGTTCCCTCTGTGCTCAGTTTAACATGGAGGCAATTCATTGAAGTAGATATGCGACGCTACACATACACCAACTCAAACTGATATGCTGCCCGTATGTCTGGCAGCATCAGTCCACAGCCACAGCCTTATAGCCCACACAGCTGCTGGCTGCCATTTTGAGGAACAGCTGACATTTGCCTTTTCTCTCCATCAGATACATTACTGGGCATGGGCCTCTGACATTTCTGACTGTGTGTCTGTGTGTATGCACATGTATGTGTGTGTGATGAGTTACTTGGGCATGGCCCACTGACATTTTATTGGATGCTAATGGCATTCATCGTCGTGGCAGCTGGAGGGGAGGCGGGCACGGCTGTCCGTGTGTAAATGGCGCCTGTCGCTCACCTGTAGGAGTTGTGTGTTTGTTGTTAAATGTGTGTGTTTTTGTTCAGTCGTGGGGGAGGTTGCCGTGAGAAACGGATAGTACTGGATGGAGTCAGCATTTAGCTTATGTTTATGTGAATAGAGTTGTCTGTTGACAGGGCAATGCCTGTTTGCTTGTGTTTGTACCTTTGGGTGTGTAGTTATGTGTCCATGTGTGCTTGTGTGGGCAGTCAGTGGTATGTTTCTCTCTCTCTCTGTGTGTGTGTGTGTGTGTGTGTGTGTGTGTGTGTGTGTGTGTGTGTGTGTGTGTGTCTGGAGGGCGGGGAGATAAAGGCGTCTGCTTTTTTCTGATAAGGACTCCCACCTCCACCTCTTTATCACTCCACTGTTCTACCTTTCTCCTCTCCATCCTTTCACAATTCTTCTCTATCTGCAGCTGTGGAGACATCACCACCTCTCTCTCACTTTGTGCACCTCTTCTATCTGTCGGCATACGTCTCTTCCATTACTCTAAACATGCATGAATGAAAAGAAGAAACATCCATCCAGGAAAAAAACGTAGGTGATTGGCATAAGTCAGAATGAATTTTATTGGTGCACCCACGTTTGCCACAAACCTCCAAATATAATAATTTATCCAAGCTATACGTGGCTTAAAATTCCAACTTTTTAAAAGCTTCTACTTGGTAATATTAGTTTTATAATAACACAAAGTTATGCTAGTGAATACCGAGAGGCAGGATTTATAAAGCTGAGCTAACGGTCTTAAAAATGTACCATCTGGTTTTCTGTTTCTCTTTTCTCTCAGAGGTCAGGATCAGATGTAGTAATAGCTGATAAGGATTCAGCTGGAGATCTAAGTCTAGCAGGAGGGGTTGAACTCTGGCCCTCCTCTTTAAAAAAACAAAAAAACCCAAACCGTTCCTGTTCGCCCTTCCTTCGAATTAATGACTCTAAATCTGACATATACATATCGATAGACCACTGAAGGATTATGTTGTAAGTATTGCTCTGCGGGGCACCAGACTGAGCCTGTGGTTCTACCATCTGATCTCATGCTTTCTGCTTACTTTCACCTTAGACTATCTCATTGCCCTTCTGCTTAGTTTAAAATGTTACGTTAAAGCCCAGAAAGAAACACATACGCCGGCTGTAATGTGTTTTCTGAGAACATGATTCATCAGTGTTTTTTCACAGGTTGGTGTAATTGAAATAAGCGCATTAAAAATATCTCTGTTTTTCTTGCTCGTCCTGAGTAACACACTTAACAGCTCACTGCCTCTCTCTTTGCGTCGTTATACATTTTCTCCCCTCTCCTCTGCCGGGCAGCTGTTCATTCCCTGCTCATTGCTGGAGGAGAGGAGGATCCCTCCATATGCACCTCCTTTCTTCCCTCCTCACTCTCCTGCCCTACATACAGCTTTTTTCTTCTCCCTCAGTTTGTCCACTGTTGCAACTTTTATATTCCTTTTCATTTATGTACTCATCCTCACTCAAGCCACAGGCTTTCCCTCATTTTGACTTGTCCCTCGTTCTTTGATCATCTTATTGGCTAGATTTGTACCCATTTCATTTCTCTTTCTCTAGGTTCTTTCTTTCCTTCTTTCTTTCTTGCTATTGTTTATATTCCCATATCCCTTTCTCAGTCTTTCTTTCTGTCTCCCAGCTGGCTGTTTAAGAACTGTTTGCCATCTGATGTTCCTGTGAGAGGTAATTAAAGCCTGAATCACAGACTGTATGTGTGTATGTACGGCTGTGTTTGTGGGTAGATATGAATTAATTTAATAAGTTTTCTCCAGGCTGGCTGCAAAACTTTTGGGACAACCCACACCCCCAAAGCCCCACTACATCAGACATCCATACCATCAAGGGCTTTTCAGGTGTCACATCATACCTGAATTATCCTTTTAAATTAAGCTGTACTTCATCTCCTTATTTAATTGTTCTTCTAAATTGTGTTAGCATGTTTATCAAATATATATCTTGAGATAAAAAATACCCTAATATTACTATTTCTTCTTACTAATCTTCTGTTTTTAAGTTGTTTTTTACTTGACAGAAGTTGCCCTTAAATAATCACTTTTTTAACCAGTTGACTTTCCATACAGGGCTTTTTGAGCGGCATCATCTCTTACAGTACATGTTTGTAGAATAATTAAATGTGTTGACAGTGGAAATGAAACAGTGTGAATCTAAATTTGAATTTTATTACGGCACTGCATGCAAAATGTTAACAAAGCTCCAGAGACGTCTTTTAGACATGAATTTATTTAGATATAACTTTTACATTTCTAAAATTGAGAAATTAATTTTCATGCTGCTCTGCTAAACCAGAACTTGCATTACATTAAATTCACATGACTGTATTGGCAATATTTGTGAGTTTGAGTTACACTGCCTAAATAATAAAAATGTAGCAACCACAGCAGAATAGCTGAATGTATTGCTGTGAAGTGAGCTGTATTGATGTGTATATACTGGTATACAGGAGGTATACCAGTATATAGAGGTCTAAGTGAATGAGAATAGAGATACGCTTTTTTTATTTTAGTTGCAGATGTTGGTAGAACTTGCTGCCTTCCTGACTGGCATTATGCATAGTTTTGTTAGGTGAGTAATGACTACACTGAAGTGCATTTGCACGCCCATGACACAAGCATTTACTTTGAGTTTTGGACTCTTTTTATTATTTGCTTTTGTGCTTGTGTTTTCTAAATGGATGGCTTATGAAGTACAGGCAGTGTGTGGGGGCCAAGACTTAATTCAGGACTTAGCACTTCATTTAAAATTGTTAACCATGAACATGAATAGGATTATTTTTATCTATTTGAAATGAACTGGCTGAACTTGGTGACACTGGCTGTCATTAATTTCTTTCTGTCTGTCTGACTGTTTCTATTCATCTCTGCCTCTCCTCATCTTTATTTCTTTGTATCTCCTAATCTCTGTTGCTGTCTCATCTCCCACATGTTTTCTTGTTTTTGTTTTCTCAGTTGCTTGTCTTTCTGTCATTAGTTCCATTTCAGCCACACCCACATAGCCGCTTTCCTCATCCATCACTCCTTGGCATTGGTTTTCTCCGTGTGTGTGTGTGTGTGTGTGTGTGTGTGTGTGTGTGTGTGTGTGAGTGAGAGAGAGAGAGAGAGAGAGAGAGAGAGAGAGAGAGAGACAATGAGTCAGAGGAGGATAGGCTGAGACAGAATGTGTCTGTGTTTTGTGATTCATCTGTTTGATGGCTGCTTTAGGTTTACTTTGAGATGAGAGTGAGTGAGGAAGAGAAACAGAGACAGTCATTTGAAGTGCGGGTTCCCCCATAGGATTATCTGATGGACTTCAAATGTGAAACTAATTTCACTTCTACAGCACTGTATTTGCTAAACATGAATTAACAAGCTAATTAATGGCTGTTTTTCACCACCACTTTTAATCTTGTCCTTCATTTATCGCCCTTATTGTTGACTTAGCATTTTGAGCAATGCCGTGCTTCACATTTATCCAATTACACATGTTCACACCTGGGAGTTGCCCACAAGAACCATCGTTCTGATTGTTCAACACAGAGCAGCTCCACTGGAACAACTGGTGTTAATTGCTCTAGTCAAGGATTTATCACTGGTAATTGTGCAGAGAGTTAAAGAGTCAGTCTCTTTCTCCCTTCAGTTATTTTTCAGCTGCTCTAGGATTCAAACCAGCCAGCTTCAAGTCATGAGCTTGCTCTTAATGACTGATCTGTTTTATCCAAATTAAAACAAAACAAACAAAACAAGTATTGTCATTTTGTCAGAAGGCATAGACATCACAGAGTGACCACTAGCTATGTCAATTATGGGTGTCAAGATCTAACAGGCATTTTCTAAAAGAGTGACAAAGTTAACATAAAGAAGCACAAGATGTGGTGGTGGGGCAAATCACATGTTTGGCCACCAGAAAACCGACATCTCTCTATAACCAGTGGCTTTGCCAGAACAGGAATTGACCAATCCAACAGAACATCTACGCAATTAACGTACCATGAACCAAGAATGCAGATCACTGATTAACTATAATTTTGCTTCAAATAAATATGTTAAATCACTGGTGTCAAGTTATTTTTTCACTGCATGAAAAACTCCAAACTCCAAACTGCAGCCAAGTGTCTGCTGTTGTTTTGCCAAGCCATTAATGTGCTATTCAGTCTTAGCCACAATACATGTCCTAGTGCCCAATGTTTCCTTTCTACACCCAAGCAAACAAAACAAAGCAAAACAAAACAAAACAAAACAGACATAACTCGGATAAAAGACACTGCATATACCAAAAAGCCAGGATGTGTAGACGTACCTGTGCAGTATAGAAGGGACACATAGAGAGTGGGTGACACTTCCGTTGCATACTGTGATTGGGTTTTAAGTATGCGTGGTGATGAAAAGATGTTGCTGGAGGCTTTTCTCCACTGCAGTATCAATCTATGTTGAAATATTATATCCCTCTAAAATATTAGTATGAAAAATATTTAGAGATTTACAAAACTGTTGCAATTCCCAACTGCCGTTTGTTGAACCCCAGATGGAATCATTTTAGGGTCACTGACGATTGGAAAAGTGAGCAAAGAAGAGAGGAGTCATGTAGAGAGAGACATTAAAAAGGAGAAAGGAAAGAGGGATGACTATTGAGATTTTAAATGAAAAAAGAAGCTTCAGTATCAAGTGTCAAGGACAGGGTAAAGTAGGGGACAGGAGACAAGTAGAGGTAAATGGTAATAATCATAGTTCCTGCATTTGTTGGTAATATTTGAAGACCAAACAGCTTTTTGTATCCACAAGGTTAGATGGATATGAAGCTGCCAACTTTTCAACATCATGATATGAGAGTGGAAACATTAAACAGAGCATAAATGGGTGATGGGAAGAAAAAAATACAGGGGCTTGATTGACGGGACTAGATGACAATAGATTATACACTACATACTGACTGAAGCCTGACTTTCTTTCTTTTTTTACAAAAACTACATAAGTACATCTATTCAAACACAAAACGTCCATCAGAGAGTCGATTACCGCAAACAAGTATCAGCACCATGGACAGCTCCAGGATCCTGGACCCTGATAGCGTATAATGCTTTAACAGTGATACACGCCAATGTTGTTCTGAAAGCATTTGACCTATATTGTGTAAATGCATTTCCTTTGTTCTATGCTTGAATTAAACAAAGAAACAAAAAAAAACAGGACAAATAAACAAAAAACATTCATCTGAAAACGGTCAGGTTCAAGGACTGGACTAAAAATAAATGAAAAATCAGCAAGTGTCCAAAGAAAACTTTGAAAGACCTTCAGAAAGAACTATTGCTCAGCTTAAAAAATACTAGAAACTCTGGCTCAGTGGAAGCAAAATGTAAATAATTTAAAGTTGCCTCAAGACTTTTGCACATTAATATATATATTTTTGAATGTATGTGGGCTAAATTTTGTAGAAAAGAAACAGTTTGGGTGCTCCTGTACAACTTGGTTGTTTAATATAATTGTGGAGAGGGTCTAAAACTGCAGGAGACTCATGCAGGGGGGGATGAAGAAAGGAGAAAGCAAAGGGAAGAAGCAATACAAAGAACAGAAGGTAGGGAGAATGAGATTAAGTGAGAGAGAAAAAAAAATCTAGAGATACACTCAAGAACTGAGCGGGTGATATTAGCCATGGGTGAAAGTGAGGACAAGTACTTTTTCTCTCTACCCTTCTGTCGTTTACTTGGCAGAGCAGCTCCTCTGATTGTTCCAGTTTGGCAGTATCACTTTGTACTCAACCTCTCTTTTTCACTCTATCTCCAAGTTAATGTGGAAAAATAAAAGAGCACTTAGTGTTTGAAATTTATGACCAGACGAGAAAACACTTTATTTTTTTGGTTGCATTGGGCTCATGTGCACAGTAAGAGACTTGTGCCAGCAGGGATAGTGTTACATAATCAATGTGATAAATGTCAAACAACCAATGTCGGTTATTATGTTGATTATCTTTAATCTGTCTTTGGCACATTTTATGTGTGTACTTTTGAAAACATTTAATTTCTTTAATTACTTATTTTTTCAGGACAGTAAAAAAACAGCTGTTCCTTCACGGGCACACATAATTTGATGTATAGCATTCAGTGATGGGAATAACGGTGTTACAAGTAACGGCGTTACTAACGGAGTTACTTTTTTCAGTAACGAATAATCTAACTAATTACCATTCCTATCGTTACAACGCCGTTGCCGTTACTAACAAGAAAATGCGGTGCGGTCGCGTTACTATTTTTCAACAAACAGACGGTTGAAGCTGTGTTCAGCTTACCGCATCTTATATCAGTTGCACAGGAGTAGCTGTAAGTAATCTAAGCGCTACAGCTTTAAGCAAGTAGTTTGTGGCACAAAGTAGTCGCGGTAAGTCAATCACATGACCACTTCAAGATGACAAAGCAACAAGGTGATATATACCAGTTTTTAAATTGTGTTAACAGGCCACATAAAACCAGAGTCATGATAAACAATATATACACGCAGCGTTTTTTCTTCAATAGTTTCGCCACGTTTACTGTCTAAGGACAGCGCTAGCAAGCACTCTCCGCTTATGACCAAAAAATAATAAAACTAAACAAAAAACTGCCCTTTCGTGCTGGTGGAAAAATGCACATTGTCGACCAATCAAAAATTATATATCAACATGACATTTGGATGTTTAGGGAAGAGGGGGACGTTTTAGGAGTGACAGCGCGCGCGCGCGAGAGAGAGAGAGAGAGAGAGAGAGAGAGAGTTTTGAGATGTGAGAGATTTGTGACATTTAGCATGTTTGGATTGTGTCATTAATGTGTTTTCTTGTGTAGTTGGTGTGTAGTGTAGAGGATAATTTGGTGTTGTGTGTCAGAACAATGAGGTGACTGCTGTCTCCAGGTAGAGAACAGGAGTGATACACCTGCTGCTGTCAGACCTGCAGGTATCAGGGTGTGATGTTCTCCTTTATAGTGGACAGAACTTTTTGGAGTGGCACAAATAATTTGTGTGGCATCTTATTGAATGCAGAACAGCTGATTGTTATGTAAATAGTTTTATAATAAAGGGGTAAAAGGTAAATGGCTGCAAATAACTTTGTTTGTAATACTTGTGCATATGATTTTAAAATTGACCATTTATATTTGCATTTAAAGTTATGAAATATGGTTCAATGGTTCAATAAACATGTTTGTGGTTGTTGCAGTAAAAAATATGTTATATATGTTGTGTTTTTTGTCTGATTTCCAATCAATTGTGTTAATACAGTATGTCAAAATGAAAACATAACTGTAAATTCAGACATTTGAGGTTGTGCTGAAAAGGATGATACCAAACAAGGCAAAGTAAATCGTTTTTAAAGGTAAAATGTGGAGGGAAAATCAAAAGTGGTTAAAAATGGCCAATTATACCCTGGACCCCAGGGGGTTAAACATTTTTGTCTAAAGTAATGCAATAGTTACTTTTCAAGTAATTAATTACTTTTAGAATCTTGTAACTCAGTTACGAACTTAGTTGCTTTTTTGAAGAAGTAACTAGTAACTATAATTAATTACTTTTTCAAAGTAATTTGCCCAACACTGATAGCATTATTGTAAACATGCTGAATTTTTAAAACATACATAGTTTTATTTCAGCTCATTTAAATTAAGGTCCTGCAAATAACACATTTTCTGACTTCATTCTCTCATTGTAAGTGAACTCATCTCCTATTCAGTCTCGTATGTGTTTTCATAAAATTCAGTTGACTGTTACAACGTTTTCAAAGACCCGCATGTCAAAGTCAACTGATCAAACCCAGAGAAGTAACACAAGGTCAAACGTTGCTTTAGTATCACATACGAGAAAATGACTGCAGGCTATGACTTTTTGTAGATTTTTTTTTAATGGAGAGTATTTACTGTACATGTTTATGACAATATGTGTTTGTACTTTTGACCTCTCCAGCGATTAACATGTTGGGCCTGTACTCTCAGCGGGGTGGTGAGACTGTGTGCGGATATGTGTGTAGTAAAGTACAACTGCAGGGAGCTGTGTTGAGGGAGCAGCTGTCAAGGAAGGATTGTGGGTAATGATGGCCATGCATCACTGTGTGTGTTCTATGTATGCATGTATGTGTGTGCACATGAAAGAATCAGTGTGATGGCTTGGAAACGTTGTCTGCTCATACGTCATTCTTCCATGTATGCGTGTAAGCTGCCGGGTGCCTCCGGTTATGTGTGGGCTTTGTGTCTGTGTGTATGTGTGCCTTTGTTTGTGTGTTTGTGAAACTTGAGTCTGACAGTCTGTCAGAAAAGCTTTCTAATTGTGGTTAAAAGATGGCAGGCCAGAGTCAGCCTAATTTATCATTCACCTAGCACACACACCAAAGTAGGTTATATGATTTGGCAGGTTTTTAAGCTGTTATCAGACAGCACACTGGTGTCTGAGGTGACTGACTTAGAGAAACACGCAATATGCATGTAAATTACCATTTATGGATACAAATTTTTAGTAAGTTTAGATTTTTTTTGCAAGACAAGAGAGTGTAAAGAGAGACAGAAAATAGAAATGGAAGAAATGGAAAAGGAGAGAAGAAAGCAATAAGAAATAGGGAATTGAAAAGAGGGTAAAGTTGATAGACTGGACAAAGTGAACTGAGAAATTAAAGCCTATAACTGGGAGAGAGAAAAAGAGAAAGTGGAAAACAAGACTATTAAGTAAAGAGAGTGAGAAAGAAAGTAAAGGAACAAATCATGGAAGAAGAGGTAGGACCGAAATTACATTTATAAATGATAAAGAGTTAGAAAGGGGGAAACATCATGTCAAGATGGAGGAAAGATAAGAAAGCAAGAAAAGAAAAAAAAGGGTGAAGAAGGGAAGAACAGGAATGAGAAGGAGTGTTAATTTGTGATGACAGTCTGGAAGCCCAAAGGGGGAAAAAAAGTCTGTTTCTGACTCTTTCTTTTACTCTTTTGTCCTGCTACCCTTCTTCCATTTCAATGATTTGTTCCCTCATTTCTCCTCCAGTTTTCAGGCCTGTTGCTTTCTTTTTGTATATTTATACATTAATTTCTTCCGAGATCTGTCCGTGCATTTAGTTCCTGTATGTTTTCCTGTCTGGATTTTTGTGCTTTTTCATGTTTGTCCCTGCATTTTCATTATTTTTTATGCATGTGCGTGTTTCCACTGGTGAAAGCTCTATGCAAGACAATTGAATTTCAGCACCTTACATTCACACTCTGTCTGCATCCAGATCACTCAGTTCCCTGCATAAAATGGGTCACATCAACTGAACGCATGCATAAGTTCAAAGTTAGAGATAGCCAGTTTGTGTCTCTAGGTCACCACTACTGCATGGGTCAAGATTAAAGACTTCAAGCTGGTAAGAGTTGTTCATCCCTGTGGCAGGGAAGAGAAGAGAGCAACAAAGTTGTATGGCAGAGTTACTTTAAAGTCCTGACAATGAAGATATCCACAGGTCTGACTGGATACCTGCTGGGGACAACAAACTAATGGCACTATCTGTCTTTCTTTATCAGAGAGCAATAGAAAGTTACATCGGATACAGAACAACGCGTTTGCTGTCTGCATCTTATAATTACAGGTTGCCTCTCCCTGGATAGTTTTGGCTTTATTTGTCTAGGTTGTCAGATATTTATGTCCTAGACTTCTGCCTTGCCTCCAATAAAGTGGAGCTAAATGGAGTTTGCTTGCGGTGCTCAGGGCACTGAAAAATGACATTTGTAAAACGAAAAGCACAGTCTCTTTCTAGCAGTGTGCTTGTAACTCTGGATAATTTACTAATAACAATTTTCATTGCAAATGTAGGCATTGATGGATTATGTAGTAACACTGGGACGTTGTTATATGGCGGTGTTTAATTATTTCTATTGCATGCTTTCATTTCTGCCAAAGAAACAGTTCATTTAAAGTGACATTAAATAAGTTTTTTTGCATTAACTTATAATTGTGAGGTATAAAAGTTGATTGCACCATGTAATTGCTGTAGAATAATGATGTCGTTGTCCTTATGATTGGTTTGCTATAAGCCTAACTTTCACTCTGCAGTTCTATCTGCCCGCAGGTAAGAGGCCTTCTGGGATAAAGGCAGAAATAAATGAGTGTCCTCTGTTGGCACTGGAGATGTTTATAGCACATGTTCAGTCAGCTGATATGAACATGCATCTGCCATCATTTAAAACTCTGAAGAATGCAGAAAACATGACGTGATGTAAGTTTTCTGAAAACACACAAAGCATCTCTCCCATTGAGACAAATACGGGATGTGAATTTGCAGAATCTGTAAGCAAGAGACAAGATTTTTGGTGTTGGAATCATTCCAGTTTCGATTTGTAGTCCAGGTGTGGTGCATTTAATATTGACCAGTCACAACTGAGCTGACTCTTCATACATACAGGTGCACAGTCCCTGTGGAGTGCAACAGAGGGAAACTGTTGTTGCTCCTGCTATTTTTAAGCTCTTACATATTTTTCTTCATTGACTATCCAGATATTCTAACTACACTGCAACCCCCAAAACATTGATTGTGTTCCCCAGAGCTAACTTATCAGATGGTATTGTATGGATTTTTTAACTCTCACTAACCCCTGCTGCAATCACATATTTTCATTTTACAGCTATTGTAAAACCATTTTATGTGTAAAGGAGTGTTTCCTATTTTTATCATTTTGGACTTCAACCCTCATTGGAGCAGGTGCAGCTATCATTTTGACAAAGAAACAGAGCCACCAGATACAGAATTGAAGAGAATTACAGCTTTATTCTTGCCTTATTCAGATTCTCACAGTTGGACTGTTGTGTGTTGCCACTAGAGGAGGTCAGCTAATCCCGTGAGTGTGTGTGTGCGTGCTCCTTGTTTGTGTGTGTGTAACATTTACCTGCCAAATTCTTGTCGTTATCCTTCTGTAGGAAAAAGGAAAATGACTAAGTATATGGACAAAAAGAGGATGTTCACTGAAAAAGTGTGTGAGAGGCAAAATGCCCACAGAGAGACAGCAGAGATCTGGAAAAACAACAAGAGGAGTGAAGTGAATAGAGATGGATGGTAATAGAAGAGGAAAATTTGTTGATGTCAGTTATAAAGGGAATGCCCTGAGGTTGAAAAGGGGGGTAGGTAGATAGGGAGAGAGCTTTAAGTGTCTGTGCTGACCACATGGGCTCAAAATGCCTGTCAAACTGTTTTTTTTTTCTCAAAATGTGTGGTTGTGTGTGTCAGGGGTTAGTGGTGCTAGCGCAATCAGACTCTGATGCTATAGTGTGTTTCCACGTGTGTACTTGTGTGCAGATTGCTGCAATCCAGGAGAGCTGCTGGACATGCCAGTGGACTGTTGTACATTGCTGCTAGATGAGGTTAACTAAACCCACGCACGGGTATGTAGGCTTGTGTGTGTAAGACAGGCAGCACTGTAGGGCATCACCTTGGCAGAGGTATTAAATCTTTTTCATCCTTGCCACAGGCTGTGGGGAGAACTTGGAGACGGATTTGCTCACACATAAACACACACATGCGCATAATTGCTTTGTAGAACACATGCTGCAACAGACTGAAACGTTTTGCGTACTATGAGACATACAAGCTTACTCACATGCCCAGTGACATTATTACAGTCACACAGAGACACTGTCTAACAGTCTCATGCTTTCAAACATAACATGCTTCCTAAGTTGTCACTATGTCAATGAGTCATCCACTCTGACTCACACAGCCAGTTGCTAGAATCCAGCCTTCCCTGTGTAGCATTTGCAATATGAGGTGGGACATGGGGCTCTGGTTAAAAGAAAACAAAAGTCTAAGTCTTATGTGGTTCTCCCTCAGATTTTATTAGCCTGCCCCTGGTTATTTGTGCTCATCAGTGTTGTAAACAAATCCACAGATGTTGTCATCATTGGAAGTGAAGATACTGAATG
This sequence comes from Maylandia zebra, assembly GCF_041146795.1. Taxonomy (NCBI): domain Eukaryota; kingdom Metazoa; phylum Chordata; class Actinopteri; order Cichliformes; family Cichlidae; genus Maylandia; species Maylandia zebra. Next base: position 29,988,498 of record NC_135178.1, read on the forward strand.
CTGCTTTACTACAAGAATAACTGTGTTGTTGTTTTCAGTTTATTCAGTTGTAAAAGTTTACAAGAGCCGGTCTGGTATTCTGTTTAAAAATAGTAGTTTTGATTGTCTTCATTAGCGCACATTGCTTACAGGTACAACTATGGTGCATTCTGGACCTGACGAAGGCAACATATTTCAATTATGCTCAGTCGTGCATTTTATGTTGTGTAATAATAGATAACTAGAAAATGCTGCACATCCATTAAAAAAATGTATGTGGAATGATCCCGCTGGGTTGGGGGAAAGAAGCTGCCTCAGAGGAATCCAGTTCAAGTATTTGGGGATCAAATTCAGGTGTGATGGGATGGTGGAGCGGCATATTGGTACGGTGTCAGCAGCAATGCAGGCGTTGTACCAGATTGCCGTGGTGAAGAGAGAGCTGAGCCGAAAGGCAAAGCTTTTAATTTGCCAAACCCATGTACGTTCCAAACCTCACCTGTGGTCATGAAATGTGGGTAATGACTGAGAAAGTAAGGTTATGAATACAAGTGGTCATAATGAGTGGGCTCAATCTCAGACTTCTGGAGGAATTGCAGAGTTTGACCGCTGCTTCTGCATGTCAAAAGGAGCCAGTTGAGGTGGTTCAGGCATCTGGTTAGGAAGCCTCTCTGGTGCCTCCCTTTGGAGGTGTTCCTGGCGTGCCTAAACAGGAAGAGACCCAATGCTAGAGCTAGAACATGCTCAAAAGAGTATAGTTCTTCTCTGGCCTGGGAATGCCTCCTTCCTAAAGGAGTAACTGGAAAGTGTGGTTGGGGAGAAGGATGTCTGGAAAACCTTTCTTAGCCTGAATTTAGCCAATTGGAAGTTGATGCATTGATGGATGGATTGATGAATGTTTAAAAATACATTTATATAACAATATGCACACTTACGTGTTACATCCTATCAGGTCAGCATAGATTACTTCATATAAATAAATGAGAGCTGCATAGAAATGAACTAATTTGTGTTTTTGACATTCTTAGGATCACCTTAGTTACTCACAATAGATGTTTTATGGTTTTTCATGCTGTGGTCGTTGGGAAGAAAGTACTACTAACAAAGAAATGATGGCCAAGAAATGATGGTAAAATATCAGCATTTGTAACAAGACGGTAGAAAAACTGTTGCTCAAAGAACTCACCAACATTCTCGCCAAAACCCCATTGCTCCAGTATTGTGTCATTTCTTGGATTACTGCTGAAGCTATGTGCGTGAAAGACAGCAAGATGACATGACATTGCAAAGAAGCTTAGGCAGAGATTACGTCTCATATCCCCACACATCAAGATTATTCCCAGATATACAAAGTCATATTATCTCCAGGTGCTGGCAGATCCCCCCCCCCCCCCCCCCCCCCCAAAAAAAAAACATTCAAAAACTAAATCCAAAACTTTAAAACAAGTTTGAATCCTCTCTCCTAATCTGTTTTCTTTAACTGTTTGTGCACATAAACCAGAACTGAATTATTGGCTTCTAGCCTGAAGCGGTAAGTCTAACACTGAGGAAATACACAGCCTACTGCTGGATCCATTGGAATCATTTAACTGTTTAAATTCTTCCATTCAAACCCACTGCAAGGAAGAGCATCAATAGCTTGGCTTGGGTGTAATGCTATTTTTATTTCTTTATCATGTAATATATTAATAAGATAAATGTTTCAAAGTAAGCTGAGGGTAAAGTTGTATTGTGTGTCATACAAAATGAAGTTTAAACCCAAATGTGATCCAGCAGTCATGACAAACAATCGAAACTTTCACTTTGCTTTAATCCTTTTCTCTGTTTTCACTATGCATATTAAAGACTGTTTAATGAGACAAACATTATGAGTGTCAAGTGTACACAGCTGTGCTAATAAATGCTGGATAAAGGCTTAGGATTTGGACGTTTACTGAGGATCCGCTAGGTCTTTAGCCAAATTTCTGTTAATTTGAGATAAAAATGCACATTTGTATTGGGGGGAAAAAAAGAATTCATTTATTTCTGGGTATTTTCATATTAGTTTATTTATTAGTGTCCTGGTTAGCTGTCATGAAGCAATGGAATATATTAATATATTTTAGATTTTATTTGGAAAGAATGAGCTTGTTAGGATTTCTCAAATATGCATGCACACTCACGTCCTGAATCCCTAGATATAGGATGTGGGTGCTGAGCTCACCAAACTGAAACGGAACGTCTCTCACCCTCTCTCTCACACACACACACACACACACACACACACACACACACACACACACACACACACACACACACACACACACACACACACAATCACACACAAACACACAGTCTCAAGAGCCAAAACACTGATGGATTTTAAGGATTTTCCATCAACTGAGCTTCCTGAGCTTCCTCCTACGCCTAGATGCTACTGTGTTTGTGTACGCTTGTGTGAAGCTTGACAGTTTGTTGGTATTATTTGGAGCAGTAGTGGAACTGAGTCGCATTGTTGCAGGGTCCCTTAGGAATGCATGTCCTTACCAGCACGCACATGCACATGCACATGCTCACACACATTCACACACCGTCCTTGCTAACTGTCCCTGCTAACTGAAATGGCATTAAGAAAATTAAGAGACTGTTGAAATAATGAGAGACATTAATACGGTGACTTACAGTAATCATTCTTTGGGGTCGTTTAGGCACTGTACACCACCGCAGTAGATTTTAAATCAAACCTTAATCATGTCAAACTGTGATGTGATAGAAGTATTTTAAAAAGTATTAGATTATCTATTTACGAATTTCAACAATTTTATACATATTTCCACATTTTCAGCGGCTCAAAGTAATTGGATAATTGAATGAAAATCAGTGTACCCACATATAAAAATATGGAGTTGATTCCAAGTTTAAATGTGCATTAGGTAGCTGTGCAGTCCTTAGTCTGAAGCCCAAAGACATGTTGATGCAAGTGAAGAAAGCTGAAAAACAAAAAACCAAATAATAATAATGGATTGGATTTATATAGCGCTTTTCAAGGCACCCAAAGCGCTTAACAGTGCCATTATTCATTCACTCTCACATTCACACACTGGTGGAGGCAAGCTACGGTTGTAGCTACAGCTGCCCTGGGGCAGACTGACATATCGCGCCATCGGCCCCTCTGGCCAACACCAGTAGGCAGTAAGGTAAAGTGTCTTGCCCAAAAACACAACAACCAGGACAGAGAGCCCGGGGATCGAACCGGCGACCTTCCGGTTACAGATACGCTTCCCAACCCCCTGAGCCACGGTTGCCCGAACCAAATAAACCTATCAGAGAGATAACACAAACATTTGGGTTCCTTACTTTTGGCCAAATCAAGAATCTAGTCCATTCTAACAAGGAGAAATGTGCAGTGCAATGAAAGTGGATGTTTGCAAACTCTTTCCTTCGTTAAGTAGTCCAGATTTGACTTTGTAAGAAAAGATGTAAAAGAGCCCGCACAGTTCTGAAAACAACCAACCAACCAGACAAACAGACATTCATTGACTGAATTTCTGTTTTTAGTTTGTCCAGTTACTAATGAGCCTCTAAAACTGGGGGACTACATCTAAAGCCTTTGTTGAAGCCTTGAAAATTCAGTCTTTACTTCAATCTCATTGTGATTGTTTGATTCATAATCCACTGTGGTGGTGTCTTCCTGTATTGGGTGCTCCCATTATTAGTCACCATGGTGGATCATCAAGCCTCTGTCTCACCCTGTCCATATCTATCTTCCTCTGTCACATCTACCCTCTACACATCCTTCTTCACTACATCCATGAATCTTCTCTGTGGGATTTTATTTTCTCACCTCGTGTTGCTGAAAATCTTTTTTCTCTTTTTCTTAATGCTCTTTGCCTCAGTCCAGGTTTCAGCATGCTAACAAGTGGGGGGGTTGACAAAGATTAAAAGGTGATTAAGACAACATTGCAGATAGTTTCTACCTGCTGGGTCTCCTCCTGTGTTATCAGAACTCACCGTCTTGTCTCCGCCTTTCTTCTCTGTTGCTATTTTCTCTCTTAGCACCTTTTTTTTTTCTTGCTAATGTTTTCTTCCTCTACTTTTTTCTCATTTTCATTCATCTCCACTTCCCTTTAGTCCCTCTTTTCATTTATTCTCATTTCCTCTTTTCTTGTCGCCTCCTGTCATATTCTTTACTTAACTTCTTTCTCTCCTTTTTCTATTCTACATCCCTATCATAATTTCCTCTCATGCAAAGGCAGTGGTTAAAAAGGGAGGAGACACCGCCTTTGTATATTTTAGTATGCTGAGCTGCTGTTGATGCTACTGAGATTTTCTCTGATGCTTGTGGATGCTGGAAATAAGAAGAAGCCAGGAGATCCTGTTACGTACAAAAATAAAAAATGGCAATGGTTGGTTTCAAACCACCACCGAGCCTTTGACACTGCAATGGCACTGGCGCTAAACACTGTTAGAAACACTGATAAATGTTAAAAAGTCAGGTCACAAATTATAAAGTGTCCTAGTAAAGCACTCATTTAAATGAATTGCACACACGTTGAACAAGGTAACCATTTTATTAATGAGTTTCCATCTTTAGTAGTTGGCCTTTTACTCCTTGTTGTATTGCTAGCTTTTGCTAGGAGGTCTGAAAGAAATGTGGGAATGAGAGAAAATCAGGCATGAGAGCCAACAGGAAGATAAACCCAGCAACAGGCACTGGTGAATGAAATTATTACTACCTGTGCTACCTTTGTGTAAAAGTTAAAAAAGGCAAATTAATGCAACTTACAAAAAATAATTTTACCAAGGTTAGTAGGATGTGGCTGACCCAAGCTCATGGATATACAGTGCAATATTTACAAGCCAGCCTCTGAGAAAACTGACTGACAAACTCCATGAGATGCTGAGAAGAGATTATGAGTGAAAGGGGAACTTAGTCCTGAGAGAGGCAGATATGTGGATGCAAACACCAAACAACTTATCTCCGAACAGAAGGAGATAGGGACAGGAAGACAGACAGTGGGTGAGAGACACAATCAGATTGCTGGAAAGAAAAAGGGGAGACAAATCCTGATGAGGGCAGTCAGAGCAATATAAAACAGATTTGGAAAGACAGAACTATAAGAGGCTGTCATGAATGAAAAGGAGCGGAGCTAACCAGTGAGGCATGTTGCTAATGTGTCCTGTGTTTTAGTGGTGTGCAGCAGTGTTCATGTGTGTATATTTGCTCCCACATGCATGTGTGCTCATGTATATTTTTAGCACTGATGATGAAGCTCAGTGCATCTGGTACCCCTAGCCCTAGGGAGGCCAGAGGAGCTCCACACACTCTCTCACACATACTGTTTGACTTTATTTCTCTCACTTTGAGTCTTACAATTGCAATTATGACAAGCACACACATGCATACATCCACCAGTGTCTAGCCTACATGTACACTATATACACATAGATGGTTATAAACACATTTGCAAATAATACAATCATGTAGGCAAGCCATCCTTGCTCACACATGCAGTAGTATTCACAAAGTGCACAAAAATACAAACTACAAACACACACAGAGACAGTATGCCAGCTTCACCAAGACAAAACATTGTAAAGGTGGAACAATATCACTTTGTTCTCACCACTTTTGGTGGCCTTGGTGTCCTTTCTGGCCACCATAAGTTCTTTTTCTCTCTTTCTGAGAAACACTTTGACCACAAGAAGACAACTTTTACAGGTTGGCTTCAAGGTCATCCTCAGTATCAGTCAAAAGCAGTGACTTTGGGCTTTAATGCTATATTAAAATATTTCTGTTGACTAAAGTTATAATTAATATGACTTTCAGTATAACCCCTACCTGACTGGCTCTTTTGGATGAGTAAGCCAACCACCCGGAGTTGGTTTGTAGCCTAGCATCTCTCTCCTGCACTTATATTTCCTTGCACAACACTTGCAACATCTAGCTGATCATTATGCAGGTTCGTTGTCGGAGGGAATTTATGGCTTAGTAAGTGTCTGCTGCTTTGTAGACACATACGTCGCCTCCTCTGATCTGTAAGACAAGCTGGCTAAAAAACAAGAATGGAAACAATTAGCATCTGTAGCAGTCGCCACATGCTGTTACAAAACAAGAGCTTCTAGAATAAGGTGTTCTACACGCTGAACCTTAAGCCACTCACAAAGTGACATTCAGAAATAGTTACAGCTCATGATATTTCATTTTGAAACAGGAAAGCTAAACATCACACAGATTTTGTTCTAGAGTTTCTGAAGAACTTGCCATTCAAAAAGAATCTGTGACACACGAATATCTAGGCCTTTTTCCACAGGAGTCATTCCTTATTCCTCTTTTTCTGTTTCATTTTACTTTGCTCTTCAGATTCAAAAAATAAAACTCTGTACAGTATTGGACTCTCTGCTACAGAATATTGCAAAAATAGCTACATTACATACCGTACATTCATCATTGCAAGGATGCCAACATATATAGGAAAGAAATTAATATTACTCCTCATTGTTTTACAGTTTATACTGAAACTGCAATATGTGACAGCGAGGGGGATCGGCTCTCACAGTACAGAAAATGTACTTGTCTCGTCAGCAAATTAGAAGCGCCGCACGCTTTCTCTTAGTTTCTCTAAAAGTGTCTCCTTTGCTTCTACTTTTCCTCTGCTCTTCTGTCCCGAGTTGTTCCACCTTCACCCCGGCTTCTCTCAGTTTTAGCTGTTAGCATCATCCCAAAGGAGGCAGTGAGAGAGAAACGCGAAGAAGTGGCGGTTGTAGGGAGTGTTGGTGTAAAAAGCAAACTGTCCCCGAGTGACAGACACACACACACACACACACACACACACACACACAAACATGCGTGCACTCGATATTGTATGTGTGCTTATTGCACTCTTTTCCCATTCTGCTCTCGGTTCACTTGGGCTTTGAACATAGCAATGCTGTGACCTTCACACTGCAGCCTTTTAACTAAAAATTACAATGGGCCCTGGACCTTTTGTACGGAACCCAAAATAGTGTTTTTTGAATGGTCTTAGAAAAACGGTTATGTCGGTGAGTCTTAAGAATACACAGTTGATCTATAGGCTATCAGACATTTATGCTAGCCAGTGCCCACAATCAGGCAAATTAACGGCCAAAGCCCTAACTGCTGATTTATATGACTGAAGTTTTAGAATTATTTCGACATTTTGGATAAAACACCAATTACCTGAGCTTATCACTTCAGTATCCATCCATGCATCTACCAAGCAGTGTTGGCTCATTAAAAACGCTGCTCTATGGGGCTTCAGTGATCCACTTTTATGTTCACTGAAGTACAATTTGTTGCTAAGCCAGCAAACCACCTACAGACTGTGGTTTGGCAATTCTGGCTCATTAAACTCTTTCAGTTCTATGCCACAAAATTAACTCTGCAGGACAGTTCTGCTTCATGTAATCAACACAGACTACCACTCTTCTTTTCACATATAAATTTCTACGTTCAATTCGCTGTTTGTTTTTGTGAGTTTGTCTTTGTGTGCGTGCCTTACCAGCATTTGTTCACTTGTCTGTAATGGTTTTGTGCTGGAGAGTGCTTACTGAATGAACAAACCCTTTAGGTTCATTTCATTCAGGTGTGTAATATCTCTAGATTGCTGTTTGTTTGTTCCAGTTTCTAAAGTGAGCATATAATCTTTTTCAAGAACATCCTAAAAACCCTATACTCACATTTTCATACCTTGTGTTACTGCATTTGTTTGAGCAGATTTTAGTTAACTTAAAGTCTTGGCAGGCCCACTGTTGGAGTAACTATAGCACATTAGGGTTAAATACTGCCCTTGGGTCAGATTCCACATGTGTTACAGCCACACTCAAAAGGAGTCATTTGGGTAGAACAGCAGAAGCACTAGATTCCAAGGAATACCAAAACTCTTTAAAGAGTGATAAATTGGCTGGAGGACTGACAGGTTTGTCTGCCAGGGGACTATGATCCATGTCAGGTTTAGGCACCAAAAATATTTGATAAGGTTTAGGAAAAGATTTGGTTTGGGTTGTAATATGCCCCTTTTCGGCAATAATCCCGCACACTGCAACATTAGTGTGTTTAAATGGGATGCTAGAGGGTCCTTTTAAGCCTCCTGTGTGTGCGTCTCAGCAGACAGACCAAAGGACACCTTGTGTGTATTTCTTAGGTGCCAGCAGCTTTGGCAAAACAGTAGTATTTGATGTCCTGGGAATGAAGACGGGCTCGTAACTGACAAAGAAAAAAATGTAATCTTAATATGTGGCAGAATTCAATGATTCAATGTAGATTATCCATGTGCATGTACTTGATACTTGTGCGTGCAAGAACGTGTTTATCCAGACATTTACTTCCAGTTTCTCTCAGTCTGTATCGGTATTGCTCCATGTCTCAGTGTGCCTGTGTGTTCACGTTTGTCAGTCTGTCTGTTTAGATGGATGTCTCAGCTGGCATAGCAGCGCAACATCACAGATGAGTCAGACAGGGCTGAGCGTCATTTTGACAGAGGGAGACGGATGAGGGTGGGGAGGGAGAAAAATTGTTGAACAGGACGCTGCCCTAAAAATGAAATCATTAGTACTACTGTGTGATTTTAAAAGATAATGAGAACTCTGAGGTGTCATTAACAAACAGTATGTTATTGAATGATGCAATATATATATATATATATATATATATATATATATATATATATATATATATATATATATATATATATATATATATATAATTTTTTTTTTTTTTTTTTTTTTTTTTTTTTTTTTTAAATATTAATGACAGTACTGCAAGCTACACATTGTCACACATTTTAGCAGCCTTAGAAATATGACTTTATGCTGCATCTTTGCTCAGCTCTTGCTGCACTTTAGTCTCATCCCTCAGAGGATGTACTTGGAAAAGTAATTTTTGCTTTTTCTCTGCTGTCACAAGTTATAAAATAATATCCAGTAACTACCTTGTGCTTACAAGGATTTCTTTTTAAAATATACCATCCTGCTTTGCAGCCTAATGTTTAAAACAGTCTTGTCTGCACTAGTAGAAGGCAGATGATAGATGCACATGATAAATGCAAGTGACCTCTACAGTGACTACCACTTAAAGAGAAGGACTTAAATTTCTCCTCAGGGGTTAAATGAATGTACATTTAAGTAACAAAGTATGTAAATAAAAATTGCCAAGAGTATTTGCTCGCTGAGGTCAAAACTGTGCATCAGTACTATATTTAGCAGTTTCTCATTTAAGTGCTGATTTCTATGCAACAAAAGAAAGAAAAAATGTTACTAAAAGCAAGGAAAATGCTTCAGAGTGAAGGGCAAAAAAGCTTTGTAGTGTTCACTGAGCTCACTGGGGAATCCATTTACAAAACTTAACATATACACTGACAACACATACTGAGTTCAAATTTCCCAAACACACATGCGGTTTTCCCTCTGAGCTCTACCCTCCTTATCCCAGTGTTCCTCCTCCCCACCCATACATTACATCAGCTCTGGGAGGAGTGCCTGGTCCAATCTGGACCTCATATGGTGTGTGCGTGCGTGTGTGTGTGTGTGTGTGTGTGTGTGTGTGTGTGTGTGTGAGTATGACTGTGAAAATAGAAGAGGTGAGAGGAAGAAAGGAGAGGCTAAGAGCCAAAATTTAACACAACAGAGTGGATCTTTTGGAAGGTATTCTTTTACTTTGCAACATTACTGCAAGACTAGCTGGAGCTTCAAATCACACAAAAATATTACTATGGCATTACAAATATGCACATCCAGAAGTAATAGTTTTTCTTTCTGACACACTGCTGCTCTTGGGCTTAATGCCCGAGAGGTTCAAAGAATTCCCTAGTTGTTAAAAAAAAATAATGTTTGCATATAAATGAACAGGACAAATGCATGAACGAGGACTACATCGAACGCCCACAGAGTAAGTGCTGAAAGAGCAGTGGGGCCCTGCTTGTAATGATATAGTAGATTCTGATATATTTTTCCAGCACGAGTGTCTTGTAAGCCTGTTTCAGCGATGCATTCTTAAAGCTAATATTTCCAGAGGGGGCTCTTTGGAAGTTTAATGGAATAAATGCGTCTCATGGATCACTGAGGAATTGTTAGAGCCCAGGCTTATTTAAAAATGGGGACCAAGGGACTGCTCTGGAGTTCATAGTAAAAATCTGATAACAGCTTCTCACAGTTAACTGTGCCAAGCTGGTTTCTATTGTAAATTACTGGTACCAGTGGTATTACTGTTTACTTAAAAATTTGCTCTGTAAAAATATGATCTTTGTTTACAGTGTACTGTACAGCAGTGGATGCAGTGATTCCAGGGTGATTGTAATGACTGAATTTGCAGTTTTTCTCAACCCAACAGCACTGCATTTGTGCTTATTTTTCTTAAAACTGTTTAGGAATATTAAAAGTAGGGCCAGTGTGCTGTTATAGCTTGTAACAGTCTGGTGAGGAAGAAGCGGCTAGCAGGTCCAGCGGGCATGTGGTGTGAAGGTTAGCCGGATAACTCGGAGGCCAGTCGGTTAAATTGAACAACAGACCTTTATTTGTCTTTAGCTGTACAAGACCATACCAGCCAGGTCTCCACAGCTCTACTCTGTCGGTACATACATGTGCGGGGTTAGGCAGTCGCAGGTGCTAGCCCGTTACAATGGTACAGTTTCTCTCGGAACAGATACACGAGCAGCATGTAACGGCTGCCACCACACTCACGTACTAGGAGTCTCTTCAACTACTACAATAGTGGGACAACACCTCCTAGCGATACTATACCACAATAGTAAGGGTTGTTACAAACTCACCTGTTTAAGCTTTATTAAAGGTTTTGCAGGAGCCTGCGTTTAAGTCTGCCCCAAACCATTTCCAGTCTTTTTCTTAACTGTCTTATAAAAAAAGAGAAGCTTTTATTAAAAAAAAAATAGAGGACCAAAAGTATTAACTCACTGTTACAAAAGTAATTTTACCCCTTCGTTACTGTGATTCAGAACTTTTGAATTTTGCTAAACTTGTGTTGCTTAATAAGCAAAGAGTGTTCTAAAAGTGTTCTATTAGATTCAAGTCAGGGGAGATATTCAGCCAGGTCACAGTTTGTACTGTTTGCTTCTTTGGAAAATCTATACTCCTCTTCTGCCAGGCTTCTGGAGACTGGGAATCATTACGTCAGCCAGTATTTTGTTGTATTCACAGGCATTTATGGTCCCATCTGTAAATGTCATCTCCACACAACACCTTTTGCACTTAGCCCCATATCGTCACACTCCACCTCCATGCTTCACTGTTTTTTTTTTCCCTTGGCCACCATCCACAGAGGTCCTTCACACTGTCTGAGCTGTCACAAGAAACTCAGATTTCCATTGATAACCCCTGTGCCAAGTCTGAAGCACTTGCCTGTCTGCTTTCCAGTGTTATATTGTGGGATCATTCTGGGAGGACATTCTGTTGTTTTGATTATAGAAACTATAGCTCATCCCGTACCTCCCGACTACAGCTATGTTTTCATTTGTGCACTTTGGTAAAGTCTCAGTGACTTTTTAAAAATTTTTCTGGCAATGTCCATATGGCATATGACCAGATGCACATATACAGACACTACAACCGAGAACATTTTAGTTTGGTTCTTCACATCTCATTTTAAAAGAGTTCACTTGGGATTAGGATAATTTATAATAACTATATGATATCTCTCTCTCTCTCTCTCTCTCTCTCTCTCTCTCTCTCTCTCTCTCTCTCTCTCTCTCTCTCTCTCTAAATATATATATATATATATATATATATATATATATATATATATATATATATATATATATATATATATATATATATATATATATCATTCTACTTATCAATGATATATATCATTTAAAGTATCTATCATTGTAGGATCTACTGTATAAAAGTGCCCTGAGGCTACTGTTGTTCTGATTTGGCGCTATATAAATAAAATTGAATTGAATTGAATCAAGAGCTCATACCATTTTGAATAATTTAATTTAAGTGACAGGGGTGTACTCACTTCCTGTGAAAAAACGATTTAAAAACACATACTGTGTAGGTATGAAACTGAGATATATCACCTTAAGAGCACATCTCCAGGTACAGAATAAGCTTGAGCCAAACAAATTTCCTTTCACTCGAAACCTAGAATTCGACCCCAAACAGGGTGATTCCAGGGTGGAAGTGAGCTCAGTATGCTCATGTGAACACCTATAGTGTGAATTACTTTTTTACAGTCAGGAACTGAGCTGTGGTATTGACAGAGCTGAAATAGAGTGCAGAGAAGGCCCTATACTGTCTCAACATTATTTATGCATTCCACTTCTTTCACTGGGGGAGAAATATCTTCTCACATGTAAAGCCACATGTCATATGATGCAGTTTTATGTATGATGCTCATTTTTCAGATCATTATACATAAGACTAAGCCTATGTAAGTCTAAAAGGTGAAGTACTGACCTACTTATCATTTGCTTTTTAGTATTTAACATACCTATAAATTGGATTGATAGCATATGTGTGTGTGTGTGTGTGTGTGTGTGTGTGTGTGTGTGTGTGTGTGTGTGTGTGTGTGTGTGTGTGTGTGTGTGTGTGTGTGTGTGTGTGTGTGTGTGTGTGTGTGTGTGTGCGTGTGTGTCTGATACATTGATGATGAGCTATAATTGGATAGACTGTTTGATTTGTGGTGGCTGGGTGTTTCAGAGGAAGTCCCTTTCATGTTTTCATCACTCATCTAGCACATATCTTTCCTCTTATATTGTCTGTCACTCTTTTGTTTTCCTTTCACTTTGTTTCTACCCTTTCTATCACCCCCTTCTCTCTCTTGCTGTCCTATATGCTCTTCCTCTCTTCTTCCTTCCTCTCCCTCTCATTCACTCCTCTCCTCATTCCCCCACCTCCATCTCTCTCCTTCTCTCTCCCTCTCTCTTTGCAGCTTGCCTATGTGGGCGCGATTCTGTCAAAACCTACTGTGTGTTTGTGTGCGTTTGTGTGTGTTTATGCGTGTGTGTTTGAACAAATGTGTCAGCATGCCTTTTTGCTTTACGTGTGCATCTGTGTATTTGTGTTTGTTCTGTTTGCTGTGCATGTGCAGTTTGATTTTGGTGATCTTTGCGTTTGTTCTCTGTAAGTATGTCAGCGTGCATTTATTCTCAGGTTTGGTTTGTTTGTTGGTGCTTATTATATGTACGTCTGTGGGTGAGTGTACATATTTATAGGAAAAAAAGATGAGGGAAAAAGCAATCTATATATGCACTTTTTCCATTTTCAGTTCCTGTACTGCACCTGATTAAAAAAATTATAATCAAAAACGTATTTTCTCAAAAATATAATTTTTTTAAATCTTTATCTGGGAGAGAGGGAAAAGGAAAATAAAGGTGGCTTTTCTGATCAGTTTTTCTCTCAAAGCTTTGATTTCACCACACGTAATCAGTGGATTCTTACATGCTTGTGCTTACTGACACACACGGGCGAATACACAAAAACAGCTTTGAGATTTTCTTAGCTGCAGGTTCAGCTTTTCAAACAGAGACAAGTCAAGAGTGTGCCATCAAGTGCTTCTCTCCCCACTCCCAACTGTTCCCTCCTCCTCCTCCTCACTGTGGTGAAAAACTTTCTAAGAAACACTTTTCACTTGGCATAAGAGTGCTTTGCCCTTAAAAGAAAGCTTTGTAGGAATTGTATTTTTTTTTTATGTGTGGTTTTTAACAGAGTGTCTCCTGTGTTTCAAAACACCCTCTTTCAACCTTTATAGCCCTAAAAATGACAGGAGAACTATACCCAATTGGGTCTTATCGTGCACATTTGCAGGCCTATTTTCTTTTAGAGCTCTTGCTGCATATCTTTAAAAAATCTTGTACATAATGAAGCTCTTCGGTTCGACATCTGTCTGAAACAGGTTGCTTTAAGTACACCCTCTTAACTCCTGCTCTTAAAGTCACTGTGTTAAGACCAAGCTTCGTCTTCTATGTACAAAATGCAACTAAAATTGATCATTTTGGGGGCATTTTCAAATCACACTGTACCTGTGGGATGAGGATAAAATGAATTGTTTCATTTCAGATTTCTCACAGCTGTCCTATATACTGAAAACCCAAGGTCGTTCTTTTCAGCCTTACAGCTTTGCAGCTGTTGCTTGTTGAATTTTCAATTTCTGTTCTTTTTTCTTTCCATGTGATGTAAAACACATGGGAATAAATAAATACACAAACAAATAAATAATACTAAAATAAAGAATTAGTAATAATAACAAAAGTGTTTAAAGGCTGGAGCTTGCTCTTTTCTGATTAGCCAGTGCATGGAAGCTTCTCCTTATAAGACTTCCATTAGTTATGAAAAAATAACGATGATATTTGATTTATTATTCTTGTTTTTACCTTAAATGTCAATTTAAATAAATATTTTATAGTAAAAACCAGATGTGAACTATACAATGTTCTGCTCTGAGCTGCCATCTTTAATAAGGACTCCAGTTGTTCAAACATATCTGCCTGTCAGTATCACTCAGCGTAGGCACGTACATGCAGCTGTCTAAGCCACCATCTAACACTTTCCTAACTGTTTACAAACCAGCTCTTTCTGCTCTGCTCCTTATGACCCTTTATGTCAACATAAATGAAACATTTTCTCTGTATTGTCATAGTAACTTTGTAAGTGTAGCTTGTGATTGTAGTAAAATCACCAAGTGGGAATCGACTTTCACATGCTTTAACTCTTGTTTAAGCAGTTGTTGTTTTAATATATATATATATATATATATATATATATATATATATATATATATATATATATATATATATATATATATATATATATATATATATATATATATACATTTACCTCTGAGTAACATCAGCAACAATAGTCAGTGTGCCTGAAAAGTCCTACAGTAATATTACAAGTTAATAACACTGACACGAATATTACTACATTACTTCAGTATCTGATGTGATGAGGGAACTCCAAACTCAGAGAATACAAAACAAGAAATGAGACCATTTTACCTTAACTCTTAATTCTAAATTGTTTTGTAAATCCTGCTTATCGAGACAGAATCCTAGAGTTCAGCATTCAGCTGAACTTCAGTTCAGTTTGTCAGCAACATGTGTGATAGTAAAACTGCTCCACTATGCCAACTGTAGTAATATTTTAGATAATAAATGCTGTAAAACTAGTAAATGCCTGAGGGGTATGTCGTTTAGTTTCTTTTTTATAGGGACACGTTTACAGTTCCCATCCCTGGTTGAGGTATTATAAGAGTGTGATGGGAAAATGGGGCTCTGTAACATGTGGTTAATGTTGGTAAAGGCCTATTTTGAGAATGATAATCTTTTCCTGAACTTAATTAAGTAGTTTAAGGTAAGTAAGTCAAATCGTTTCAAATTTAACAACAGAAGGGGGGGAAAAAGAAAAAAAAACACTTAAGTATTATATGCAGATTGCTTGATAATAAAGCTACTTATAAACTGAAAATCAAACAAAACATGAAAATAATAGAACAGAAACCTAAAAAACTGCCACCAGGCTAGACACTGTGTGTCTTTATATCTTTGATGAGAAAGAAAGTCTGCTGACACTGACACAGGCCAACATAGAAGATCAATTTTATGTATCTCCCAATTTTATAACCTTATCATAAAAAAGATAACATGGCCTGCCATATTCAGAGAAAAGTAGTGTGGGAATAGTGTTGAAACTGTAGTGGTTAAACACTACTCCCACCTGTTACTGCTTTTAGTCACAGAGAGTGAGAGAGCTAATCACTACCCATGTGTCGCTAACTTGTCCCCCATTTCTCTGTCAGTTGCGATTGGTTGCAGGAGGTTGATGGCAGTTGCTGGGAAAATTATTGCCAAATCTTCAGTCACTTAGCCTCCAGACTGCTCACTGCCCCCCTGTCCACCACCTGTTGCTATAGAAAAATGTGTATTTCCCAGGCAGTTGTCAAAAACCTCATTGTGATTGTTTTGCTTGCTTATTGCTGTGGTCATAGTTTGAATGGAAGTGCTGGACTTGTCTAGCCAGCTACTCTCTGAGCTGCAGCGAAACTGCAAAAACTGTGACACAAATGGAGACTACACCCTTTAAAGCATGTTGGCTTCAACGCTGAGCCACAACTTTAACTTTGAAGGTAAACCTTCTCCATTTCCAGTGTGTCTTGGACTTTATCAAACTCTACTACCAATCGGCAAGTAGTTAGCGAGTATTTGCAGACAAAAATAAAAAACTACAGGCAATCACAGTAATCTTCTAAACCAGGAGCAGCACTTTCTTTGCAACCAATTTGGAACCTCTTGGACCAGGGAATATGCATGCTTTCCTTTGTGTGTGTGCGTGTTGCACTAAAACGCAATCTAGCACAGTACCATCACTAACATAATTTTATATTACAGAATAGATAATTAAGAAACTTAAACAAAAGTTGTGTAATCAGAATAAAGCCAAGTCAAGTGAAGTAGCTTTCATTACTTAGCACTTAGATTCTTTTGGTCGTTTTTATGATTACTCACCATGTTAATTTACTCCTTACATACAATAATTTAATTTGCCTAATTCAGACAATGTTAAGTGTGGAGACCAATTTTGGGTAAAATCCATCCCTCCCTCCCCCCCTCCCCTTAATATGTATCCAGTTCCAGGTAGTGGGGGCCCGTAGCCTATCACAGCTGTCACAGGAGGAGAGGCGGCCAATTTACAATCACAAGTAACCTAAGCAAACCATGACTCTTATTTGTTGTAGTCAACCTTCATTTATATTAATATTTCAGCATACAGTATGTTGCATCATGCTGCAATGTCACATGGTCATACAGAAAATGCGATCAGGGGGTGAAAGGGAGAAAATCTGGTGGGATATGATTTTAATCCAGTGGGAATACAGAAGCTACTTCAGCTACAATCTTTAAGCACAGAAGTCTAATTTTAACAGTATTCAAAACTGCTACACCCACTACGCATAGCCTCATCCAGAAGATAGGTTGTTTGGAAAGCTCAGGTTGTGCTCTTTTGAACTGCTACAAAAATGGATGTGGTTACTAGTGAATATTCTAAAGTACATCCTGAAATTATAATTACTTATCTCTCCTCCATGTCCTTTCCTTCCCTGGCTGAATAAGTGGCTGAGCTCTTACATTAAAGCGTGCAGTGAGAGGATTCATTTCGCAAACAAAAAACCTCGTGACCTTCTCTCCACCTCTCACCATGCCTTCCTCTATCACTGCACCATTCAGACTCTCATCCCTCCTTCCCCTCTTCTACTCTCATCTGGCTCATATTCTGTCTATTTGTCACACTCTCTTCCTTTTTTCGTGCTCTTGGATAATGTCACTTAAGCGGCCATGAATCAGTTATCTCTGTTTTATTCAACTGTGAGTGACCGCTCATTTTGCTGAATGTGATTGTGTATGCAGTACATGTGTTTTTATGTATGTTAACATATTGCACACGTTGAATGAACTTCTAATTTGAGCAAAGAAACTGACAGACTGCTTTCTAAAGGAAAGGGTGAAGCTAAAAGTAGATATATATGCTGCATCATTTTGTTTTTAATGCCACAGAAATTATTTTAGCAGAATGTGTTTAGCTCAACAGGACAAAAATTATCCAAGAGAACTTGTGTTTGGATTGTAAATGATAGGCACACAGCGACTTAGAGATAATTTCAAGAATACTCAGAAATCATAATAAACATAATCCTGCCAGTCCGTTCAGCAATGGAAACACTTAGCATGAAGCTCCCAGTGCACAGTTTTTGTGCAGATGTTAATGCTTGAGAGGGTTTGGAACTGTGCAGTTACTGAGACAGTAGAGCACTGGGAACTTACACACTATGAGCTGCAGCATTTTCTGTAAATGTAAATACTTTGTCACTGTCCGTCTAATGCTTTAACTTTGCAATAATACCATTTACTACCTGACTTGTTGCAACGATAGCATCCTGTTACACTACCCCGCTCCAGCCCCTGAGAGCCATTCTGTCACAAATGTTTGTAAAAGCAGACTGCATGACTAGGTTCTTCATTTTCAGCTGAGGCAATGGGACTGAAAAGACCTGAATTTAAAGATTAAGACGTGTGGTGCAATACTTTTATCCATACTGTGTAAGCACATTTAATATGTAACAATAAATAAAGGGTCCAAAACAGTGAGAGAAAATGGAAAGAGAAATAGGCAAATATTGAGACAGAATAAGGGGGAAAAACATTATTTTTTTTTTAGAGAACATAGAGATGAGAAGGATGGCCACTTGTGAAAGATAAGAACTGACAAAGATTCATTGTTAAACAGTGGCATAAAATGAAAGGAACAGAGAGTGAGACCTTAAAATTAATATTTATTTTATAAGGACAAAAAACAAGGGGGAGACAGGAGGTGCAGAAGGGGCTCCATGAACGATGTGACACACAGAAATTGGAATGGATCCAATTATATGGGATTGAGTGCGAATTTATTAAATCAAGCAATTGATTTAGATAAGTGTTGAAGAGGTGGTTTTCACACAGGAGGGGGTTGGTGACTGGGAGTCAATACAGAGAGTGAAACCTGTGAAAGGGGAAAAGGAGAGGAATAAGAGTGAATACCATAAGAGGAGCTAAAGCCATGCATAAACCACACCATTGTGACTTTAGAACTAAATGATTTCGTTTAATATGTTTGTTACTTTTTTACACTTGCAATCAAAATCATTTTTTTTAAAAACACATAAAATGTGCAAGAATCAGTTATTTCCCACGCTTGCAGTTTTCCGTCTCTTTCTGCTTTAGGTTAAGGAGAGAGTGCTCACATGCCTGGACATCACACAGACAGCACGAGGGAACTAGCAGGTTGACAAAAAAAGAGCTTAATTAAATCACAACTTTATTAAAGATTCTCACATGCACCATCTTGCTGCCCATGCTATTGCATAAGTTGCATAAGTTCTGTATTTTAGACGAGTCAATTATATGTAATTTCCTTAAAAAAAGACAACATAGGATAAAAACCCTACAAGGATATGCCAGCATGAGGAAATAAAGAGAACTGGTAAATTAATCTGTGAAACTAACATAAATGACAGATGGGAAGCAGAAATGAAGCAGCATCATTTACAAAGATAATAGATGTGTTGCTGGTATGATTTGATTATGTAATCCTATTGCACTACACTTAAATTTGCATAAAAGCAATTCAAGAAAACACGGCACTGATTCACTCTTTCTCTATTGCCAGCTGTTCAAAATGTTGCTAAAAATTTTCCACAATCTTGGATGGCAACATGACAAAACTCAGCAAGGAGGTGAGAGCCAGAAAGGGAATGAGAAGCAGTAACCGAGAAGTGAAGTGGGAGGTAATTCTGTATAAATTTACTCTTGTGGAAAAAAGAGAGCTCCTTCAAGAAAAAAGAGAGGGAATAGAGAAACTGATTAAACCCATTTAGAGCTAACGACAGCATGACAAAGAATCTGTCTGAGATATGCAAGAATCTGACATGAGAAACTAGTGACAGCAAGATCATTTATACTGATTTGTGGAGAGAAAAGTTGGGAAAAGGAATAATATGGAATGAATAAAAGTGATGATTTCTTCAGAAAAACCTAGGTCGAATCGACTTGTTGGCCTTCTTAACTGCTTGTTCCTATACAACATTTCTATTATCAAAAAAAGTCCTGAATGTTTGCTGTCAGTTTTAACTTAAACCACTATTACTTTGCATGCACAGTGTGGACTGTCTGCTCTTGAGTGTTACTATTACAATGTAAAGTTCAAGAAGCAACAAAAAGAGTATTGTAAGTCTCCCCAGCTTTGCAAGTAACAAAAAAGTGTAGGATCACGCTGAAGAGTGAACACACATTCTTAAAAACCCAGGGATGTGTTCTTGCCACTTCTCTCCCAAAGCATTTGTTGCCTTTATTCAAATACAGATCACAGCTTACGGGTGCCACAAATTATAAGATAAACCTATATATACCTGTAAATACTAAAATCAAATGGTGTACATATGTTTTTCACAAGAAATCACAATAACCTTAGCTAGTGAGTGAAATATGCTCTAAAACTATTATCAAAGACAGAGCAGACTGGATGCTCCCCTGTTAGGAAGTGAACTACCTGCTGTCCCATGGTGGAACCTGATAATCCACAACTTCATCCAGTCAGTTTTAAGTCTACTATTTTGTCCTCACTGCTTACACTTGGGCTCAGATTGAAAAGGCTGAGCTGGAGAAGGGTCTCAAGATTGGGACCAAGACTGCTAGATAGCATTGTGGCATATACAAGTGCAGTTTACAAGTGAGATGGTGTTAGCGCTTTCTATCACAGCTTAGGAATAATGTGGTAATAGTTGGGTAATGAGGTGGAAACAATATGGATGTAACAAGTTATCGACAACGATTAAAGCTGAGTAATATTACACTGAAATTTGTGTAGCTGAGTAATGACGATCTAGGAACTATTTGTAATAACAACTGTATGCACATGAGGCATAACCTATTAGCAATAATGTTAGCAATATATAAAATAGTAAAAATGTTTATAAACAGATGTTAAAGACATAGTAACCTGTTGATAATAAGGTGATATTGGTTAATGCTTAAGCATATTAAAATTAAATATAAAATTTTATTGGTGACTTACAAAGCGCTGAATGGACAGGTTCCAGAGTATCTGTCTGACTTATAGCAGCCTCATAGGCTCCCTAGCGCTATTAGATCAGGTGACCTTTTGCTCTTGGCTACACCAAAGTCAAGGCTGGTTCATAGAGGTGACCGGTCGCAGCGCCTAAATTGTGGAATGATTTGCCTCTCTACATTAGAAAGGCCCCTACCATCAATCTTCAATACATTTTTACTCATTGTCTTTCAACACAGCACGAGAGTTATTTATCTATTTACTTATTTATCTGTTACTTGGTATTAGGGCTGCCACAAACGATTATTTTGATAGTCGACTAGTCACCGACTATAAAACGTACAGCTTACTGCACCAGCATAACTATCATTAGCTTACAGCTTTAAGTGTTTAAGGTATGTGCTAACTAAAAATAAAGACAAGACGATAGTTTATTAAATTTTAATGAAATTTGCAGATTATTTCGGTGGAGTTTAATAAACTCCTTGCTATCTAAAATATAACAGGACACCGGAGTATATTCTCGAGCATCTCACACTTCTGATAATCAGTTGTCTGCTTGATGTTTATTCAGCTGTATAAAAACTACAACTTTAATCTCAGCCAAACTGATTTACGCAGGAACAAATAAAATACTAAAAAAAAGCCAAACAATAAAATTTTTAAATTATCTAAGTGACTTATATATGTTTAACCTGAATAGCGAAAGACAGCGGTGGGTTTGAAAACGATTTGCCAGGAGTCCGGTGTTCTTGGGCTCTAGTGAGCCTTGCCCCCGGCTAGCTATCGAGCTAGTGGGTAACAGACGTCTCCGAAAACATCAGAGCACTTTTGAAAATATGTAGTGTCTTGATAAACTGAGCAGATATTTGAGGTTTACACATCTAGTTTACACAGAAAATATGCTAAACGTTTATTTTGTGACCCAGTAAGAATAATAAAAGTAATATTAAAACTAACTAGCAGACAGAGCTACTTCTTCTTCTTCGGGGTTTAACAGCAGCTGGCACCCTTGTACATGCAGTGCTGCCATCTTCTGTTTCAGTCCGTTATTACACTCTTAAATACTACTACTTATTCCTGTGTCTTTTGGGATCTGACAAAGCTTCAAACGACGCGTCGACTATTAAATCAATCGTTGACAATTTTGATAGTCGACGTAATCGTGACTAGTCGACTAATCGTGGCAGCCCTACTTGGTATTTGTTATTTGATAATGATGCTATTTCTGTTACATTAATTTTATTGTGTAATTTTATCTTGTACAGCACTTTGGCCAGCACTTTTGTTGTATATAAATGTGCTATATAAATAAATAAACGATATTAGGATCATGTTACCATACTATAATGTGGGACTTATTCTTATGTACCCATCATTCTGCTTTGTAAATATTACGTACTGTGACCTGTGACCTGTGTGGACGTATTATTATTACTCCACTATTACCACTGAATTGCCAAGCTTCAACATAAAGAGCAAAACTTTATTTTCTTTCATTTTACAGAAAAACTCCCATCTATGACATACAGTCATATCACATTTAACCATACAAGTGTTCAAAGTTGTAGTACCTTCTAACAAGTAATCGGAATGAATGTAATGTTACTAGAGTGTATTAACACCAGTGTTGCCACAGTTACTTTGAAAAAGTAATATATTACGGACTACTGATTACTCCTTCCAAAAGTAACTTAGTTACTTTACTGATTACTTTATTTTTAAAGTAACTAAGTTAGATTACTAGTTACTTTATTAGTTACTTTCAGAAGCTGCCAATAACACTCCCCACTGCCTCAACATAAAAACATCAACCGATTTTGCCAATACTCACTTTATTGGAAGTGTATTTTAACAGTAATGTCAACAATATATCTCCTGACATTTGAAGTTGAACTTAAAACTTTTTTCCTGACAGAAATACTTGTTTGTATGAAAATAAAGACAGTCTTGTTACTTCACTTAACATAAATACTTTTTATAAAAAAACAAACAAACAAACAAAGAGTCTTTCTTGACTTCCCTTAAGATACTTTTTATACCATCCACATGTAAGCACTATTGTCCGCTTTTGTAACTTTGGACTAATCTTATGAAAAAAAAAAAAAGAGACTGCAGGTCCAACTTAAATTGCCTTACTTCCTTGCAGGTAATTGTTTTAAGTTAATCAACTTGAAAACTTTAATAAGTTTATTAAGTGACTTTGATAAACTTAATTCAATTACTTGTAAATAGTTATTTAAATTGGATTCCCCATTCTCTGTTTTTTCAGTATATGTTGTCATCGCATGTTATGGGGGAAACAGTAGAGTGGAGCGAGTAAACCAGTGGTTGTACCTCATTAACAGAAGCTTCTCAAACCTTTTGTCAGAAAGTCGATTTCTTTTAGGCGTGAGCACCAAACCTCCCAGACTAAAAAGTCGCTCCACAGGAGCACTTGATGGGGTTGGAGTGTTATACTTTAAAAAAATTGTCTTTATGCTTGAAAATTTATGCAGAATCTGAAGGTCGTAGCCTGACATCAGGTAGTCCATGACTTCTTTTTCTGCAGAATAGGTCTCCTCCTCTGGCTCTGCCTCAAAAGTGAAAAAGTCCATCTCACCTTGGCTGCTAGATGTAGTAGCACTGGGCACACTGGCAGGGTTTTTTACCAGAGGAGCAGTGGTGCAACACTCTGCTGTCAGAAGCTGTTTTACTCGCTCCCTCCTTCCTGCATCTCTCAGCCATCGGAGTTTGAATTTTGGACAACTGGCAGCTGCAAGAAGGGCATCTTTGTCATCCAGCACACCGGCGAAACGAGTCTGAATAGCCTAAAAAACATAATTGATATTTTTATGCCTACAATTTATTATGTTATTGAATTATTTGCAAACCATGCCTAATATGAGATCAGTATTATGGATTTATTTTGTTTTAGGTTACTTGTAAACATTTTAATTGTTTTAATCTTATTTTTCAATGATAATTAATATTCTGTTCCATGTTTGTGAATTGTATGAAGCAAAAAATCTGACTAATTTCAAGATAGAGCGTACCTGTACAATGGCATCTGGAAGGCCTGCAGTCATCCTGGAGAGGTCATCTTTCACAGCCTGGGTCTTCTGCATCAGAACTTCAAGTGTTGGTAGTAAAGTTCCATATGGACAGTCGCCTTGTAAAATGTCCAGTGCTGCAGTCAGAGGTTTCATGGCCATGCAGTACTCATGCAGGAACTGGTATTCTTGATCTTTGAAGCACTTCAGTCCTAGCTTTGTGCACAGAGTATTCAGCTCACCCATGGGGATTTCTGCAATTCTCTTTACAGCATCAAAAAAGGAATTCCACCTTGTGGCTGTTGGTATTAGGAGCTTTCTTTTGCTGATTTCTTCCACTGTTTCTGATGCAAGTGTAGATCTACTCGATTTGGTCCAAAGAGCTGTGCATTTTGCTGTGCTGCTCCTATACACAGCCCTGCTCTCTGCATTGGTTGTTAAATGTTTCTCCACATCACGTGTGCAAATTATGTTGATGGTGTGCGAAGCACACCTGCGGTGCGGGGGAAGAGACAGCTGACCATCACTTTCATTCTCAGCCGAGAGGATTTCTGACAGATCAGAAAAAGTGACATCATCGTCTTTGGGGCTGGACTCTTCCTCCTCCGTCTCATCATCGGACTCCGTGACAGGATGATAAACTTGAAACGCCTTAACAAAGTTGGATCCATTATCAGTAACTGTTGCAACTACTTTGTTGAGTAATCCATAAGAGGAGTGGATGTTTTCGATTTCTGTACCAATGACATCATACGTGTGTCTACCACGAATTCGCCTACATGCTAATGCAACCTTGTGACGCTCTAATGTGGTTCTACTGATCCAGTGGAGCGTTACTCCCATATAGCTTCTGTTGTTAGCAGTCCAAATATCCGCGGTAGTTGAAACAAAGTCAATCTCATTCAGTGTGGCCTTCAAATTTCTCTCCATTTCTGTAAACTCCTTCTCCAAGTAAGAAGTAAAAGTCGTTCGGTGAGGCAGCTCGGCATTAACAGAAGTAGGGATCTTTTTTATTATGGCACGAAACGAGGGCGAGTCAACAGTGTTTATAGGTAGCATTTCTTCTACAATATACTGCGCGACCAACTTCTTCAATTCTTCATCACTTACTGGTTTTGCACCAAAGTCCAACTTTTGTTGTTTGGGGGGTGTAGGACCTTCTGCGGAAGTCACGGCTCTCTGCTTCGGACCACTTGGTGGGACTCTCTCTGTGAGTTTGACTGTGCTGTGCTGCGACTCCAAATGTTTCTTTAAGTTTGACGTAGTGTTTTTGAAGGTAGATAACACTTTTTCGCCAACACAGAGTGTACAACGAACCTTAATATTTAAATCTTTAGTTGACAGAAACTCAAAATAGTGACCATATTTCCAGCTAAAGAACGAACATCTCTCTCCCTCCATTGTTGTTTACACTTTTTTACGTCGCTGGCTGCTTGTGAGCGGGAAACGTGACCTGTCGCTTATGTGACGTTTCACGACACGTATGCGTTTGTCATCCGCTGAGACGAAAAGAAGAAACCAAATCTTTTTGCTTAAAAAAATAGTAACGCACAGTGGTTTGGACAAGTAACTTTAATCTGACTACTGTTATGGAAATAGTAACGCGTTAGATTAGTCGTTACTGAAAAAGTGGTCATATTCGGAGTAACGCGTTACTAAGCAACGCGTTACCGGCATCACTGATTAACACAAACCTAAAATTTCTACATTACATAGTTTAGCATTTATATTTCTCTTTGCTCTGCTATTAAGCATTCATGAGGCTGCTTGAAGCTTGCATGTCACATTGAGTATTTCCATATCTTGCAAACGGGGACAGTTGCTTGTCAGATTATGTCATACACTGATTGATGTATGAATGTGTTTGCTGCTGATTCTCCACTTTTAGATGAGCAAGAGGTCTTTACGGTTCATGGAACGAACTATTATCACTGAACCTGTGTAAATTCAATTGCACAATGACTTTACTTGATATTTCAAAGGTTAGATATACAGCATTTATGTGGCCAGTATAAATCAGAACATCATTTATGTAAATAGAGATTGTTGAATACTTAATGGTATTCATTCCTAATGGTTTAGAGCAGAGGTCCCCAACCTTTTTTGCGCCACGGACCGGTTTATGCCCGACAATATTTTCACGGACCAGCCTTTAAGGTGTCGTGGATAAATACAACAAAATAAAACTAGTATCGGTACCGAAAAAAAGATTTATTCATAACACACGTGAAAAGACTCAGGAAAACTGAGTTAACGATAAAAACAATAACAAAATAACGCTGAAAAGCGATAAAAACCCTGAAAACCATACATTTCAGACCTGAGCCTCAACTCTCGCGGCCCGGTACCAAACGACTCATGGACCAGTACCGGTCCGAGGCCCGGGGGTTGGGGACCGCTGGTTTAGAGGAACGGGCAAACTGCCCAAAGCCGCACAAACGCAACTCCTGCCCTTAAAGCTGACACAGATCACTGGTAGAAAGAAATTTTTTTTTTTTCATTTTGTAAGAGTATGATTAAGGCGTGGTTAGGCTTACAGAAGAATCATTGTTCATTTACTTTACTTTTTTGCCACTATTGAAGTAAGGGGGAACTTTGTCAATACTGATGCAGCAATAAAGATATGTTAACGTTTTTAAGAACAGTCTTACTCATGCTGTTTAAAAAAAGGTTTTGACTTGTGGTGGGAAAAGAGACGTGCGGACTGGAAAAACTTTTCTTGCTAAAACAGTGTGATCAAAGGCTCCCCCATTCCACAGTTTTTTTTCATATCAGATCTTTGGAGCACATAGAGTTGAATGACCCTTTTGTTGTGGAATTATAACTCTTTCTTTTATTAGGCACAACAGTTTAAAAAAAAATTGTGTCAACACTGTTACATTTATTATTATCCTGCCGTGATGCCAGGAAGTCAGGATTCAAAACTCAGAGTAAGGAAAATTGCTCAGCAGTTAACAGAAAGTTTATTTAACAATGTGACAGTCAGAAAAAAAACGCAAGGAAACTCAGGGTCTGGTTAGGGTTTCTGGAAAGAAGGAGAAAGGAAAGTTAATAGGGGGGTTCCAAGCTGTAGGTAAAGATGGAGGATGATACAGTTACTTTTTTCAGTGCCGGCGGGGAGGGGGGCATTTACCTGTTCTCATTCCAGAGAACAGGTACATGGCAATGGTGGAGAGTGGGCAGGCAAGATGTGATTTACAGGATCCAAAATAGGGCTGAAGCGCTTTGCAGGCAGTGCAGACGCTCAACGGAGAAGACAAACTGGAGGCGTGGAACTGAGCTGGAAGCAGGTGAGATGAACCGGAGAAGAAAAGGAATTATTCACAGAAGAGGAACCAGGAACAGCCAGCTCGACAAGGCAATGCAGGCCAGGTGTGAGGGGAAGTGATCAAGCCTGATGTCCACCCAAAAAGGTGGACCCACTGTTGCCAACTTAAGGGAAAAAAATATGCTTGCCGTGACATATCCTGTAGATCACGCAGGGTTAATAATGACTCACCATGGTGACTGCTTTTAGTTGACATGGTTGCATTTGAAAAACAGTATTTTAGGTTAGGATATATTGTATAATTTGTCCCTACATATATTTTTCTACAAATCACTCTGTTGTATATTTCTTCTGATTTACTACAGGCCCATGCTGCCTTACGTCTGATTGACAGGCTATAGGCTGGAGACGAGTGTTGCATCTAATCGCTGTAGATGACTACAGGCTCTTGATGGATGTCACTCTGAATTATTGCACCCAAAGTGATGTAGCAGCGCCAAGATATAGTAGAGAGGCAGGATAGTGAAAGCACTGATACAAATGCTTCAGTAACAAGAGACTGTTTGCGTTTGATTTAAGAGTGGTGTCTGTGACCAATCAGCAGCATGATTTAACCAAATGATTCTCAACACTTGCCTCCTCCTTACAGTGTGATACAGTATATGGGCCACTGTTGGCAGTTTATCTGGTAGCATTGCGTTAATCAGCTTATTTGCTGCTATCCAAAAGGGAGACAGCGGGCCTTTTGTCCAATAACAGTGCTGGGAAATCACAGCAGTACGCACCAGATTCCTCATTCTCTCTTTTTTTCCATCTCACTCTTTGCTTCTCTCTCAAGTTCTCCCAGCTCAACAAGAGAGAAGCAGCTCTTTTGCTACTTTTCTGCAGCGAGAAAGCTGCTGCTGAAAAGTAGATTTCCAACCTCAGCTGAAAAGTGGATTTTGGAAGACCAATTGTGAAGAAATACGATGGATGGGCAAAAAAAAGGAGGAAGGATAGCGGGATAATGATGAAAGCTAAAGTGTTAGAGTTAAGAGATGGAATGTTAAAAGTCTGGATAAAAGTGTAAAGAGAGGGTAAGTCGTCATTATGCATGTGTGTGAAGATGGTGGGTAAGTCTACTTCTATGTGATTCAGCTGGCTCATTAGTCTAGACATAGGCACAATATTACATATTTGTGTGTGTGTGTGTGAGTGTGAGAGAGAGAGAGATAGAAGAGGTGCACATGTAGAGAAATGAGATGAAAAGCACACACACACTCTCATACACATTAACCACGTTAGTCAGCTTTAATCACACAGCATGATAGGGATTGCGTGAATGTCTGCGTGCTTCCGCTAGGCCTCTTAATGTTGATAATAATGGACTCCTTTGCAGTAATAGATCTGTCATTCAACACAATTAAAGAACCACACACACTTCTGTTTGCCACTTCCCATATTGCACTGGGACATGAACACTCACTGGAAAGCCAACACCATTGTGTCTTTATCAAGTCATCACATTTCCAATCTGAAGTATTTGTTTGCAGCACTGTCACATTTAGTTTAATTGGTATAGTCAAATTACACACCCTGACACTTGCACATGCACATTTCTCTTGGAATTGTGCAAATGTAATGCTTGTATTAAGGATTAGGTCACAAGCTGTCACATTTTCTCCCGAGTTATAATTAAGGGTTATGTAATACAATGCTGTCAGACACACTATTAGGCTCACAAACTCAAAGAGGCATGCGCATATAGGTAACCATACACTTTGATGCATATGCACATATACTCCACAGAGCTGAAAGTAGACGTTCATGCAAAAACACATGCACAAGTTGTTGAATAGAGAGCGGATGTAACGCATGCTGCCTCTGGACAAGAGAAGATTGTGAATTATTGAGACGATGCCCTGAAACAAGTGATCACACAGTGCCTTGCACACAAACACTAATTAAAAGGGGGAAAAAAACCACACATGTATTGTTACATGTACATCTTGTCCTTTAGTAAAACAAGCCCTCCGGTAACAGAGAAAACAAGCATGGGTTAACAGCTCAACAGTTGTCAGCTGTGCTAAAAGAGCTGCAGCAGGTTTTTCTTTTTTTTAATTATCCATTTGAATTTTAACACAATAAACTTGCATTACTTAACACTAATGTGTGAGTAGAGCACAAAAGTGATGGTGGCTGAAAATGGGAATGTGTGTGCCTATTGTACGTATTGCACTAAAATTTAAAAAGGCATCGGTAATTGTATTAATCTTCTTTATCTTTATCTGTGTTTATAGCATTTCTGAATAGTTAAATGTTATGCTAAATATATAAACCAATGTGCTTTTCTTTCAAAAACAAGGACATCACAAGTGACAAAGCTGCCATCATAAAACCGTTTTCACTTCCACTGTGTAAAAAGAGTTAAAGATGGATAGAAAGGTGGAGGCGCACATAGAGAAATAGATAACATCCTTTTCAGCCATAGGACGAAAAAGACCCAAATGGTTTGTCGGAGAACAAGAGTGAAATAGTGTAGGGGAAAAAAGATAGATGTATGAATAAATGGGATTTCAGTCCAAGCCATGGGAATATCGGGGAAGAGGGAAAAATGATGAAATGAGACAGACATGGAAATAGAAGCAGACATGGATAGATGATAATGGCTTTTCCCCCTCAAAACTATAGCAATGAAAGAGAGAGGGAGATGAAAATGGATAGATAAATGATAATGTGACTTCTGTCTACTTTTAAGCCCTGGAACTAAGCTTCATGTTTGCTGTGTAATGACTGACTGAAAGCTGCTTAAAGTATGCTAAGCCTAAAGCTACATCAGCTATTTACATTAACCCTGCCCATTAATGTGTCATTGTAAGTTAATAAGTAGTCTTACAGTACAGTAATTTAAATAATATCTGATTAAATAAACTCTTTAGTAGAGTTAAAACTGCAAATGCTAACATGAAATAATATCTAGTATGTGTAACTCAAACCTGTATAAGCCCAAAAGCTTGAAAAATTGTTTCCTTTGGTCAAGTTTTGGAGCTGAAATCGCATCCCTTCCACTGACCTTTTCTTCTAAGCTGTGAAGTAAAACCTTTTTTGTGATTGTCAGTGACCTTCCAGCTCCAACTGCCTTCCTCACCATATGTTCTGAGAGAGACAGCAGAGTATTTAATAAATGCAGGAAATCCCACATTCAAAATAGATATATCTGTGTATTAAGAATGCATGGTCCTATACTCATAAATGTTCAAGTTACATGCCTGCATGCCCTGTATTATTGAGGTTGATAGATATGTGATGCGTGTGAGGTGTGGTGTGTTGAAATTAGAAGTTAGAGGACAGCGAATTTAAGACTTTCAGAATCCAGAATAACTCTGATCCAGATATGGAAAGAAAGTAGTTGGAGAGATTTTTCAGACCTTTGTTGTACAGCCAGTTTTGCAGCTTTCCAAAATGACACTAAAACACTAATGAAAAGCTTTCTACATTTAAATTTCTTTGAAACATAAAAGTCTTCATATCCAAACAACATGACTCCAAAATACACATATATGACATACAAGTGATTTTACGTATGCAATTTTTATACTTCTATAGCAGGAAAACAGAAATAAAGGATAGAATCAGTTCTACACCCAGTACATTCTGGTGGAAGAGTTTTAACACTTAACTTTTATCTCTTAAATCAGTTAGTTTTCAGTTCAAATGGAGGACAAGACAGCTATCCCTGCCTCTCTCTTAGTCTCACTACAAAAGAGAAATAAATTGCTTTTGAATCATTTAACAGAACCAATGGCTAACCTTAATTTTCTCTCTCAGATCCTTAGTGTTAATAATTTAAGTCTGTGTGTGTGGGTTGGGAGGATATAGCCTAGTATATCTTTGTCTCTCTGTCTCGTTTCATCTCTCATATCTACAGTAACAAGTCATAAAGTTGATTTTTAAGTCGACAAATACTCACATGCTTTCCAATAAATTCTATTAATATTTGCAGATATTCATAGATTACTAATAAAACCCTTCCTGAGCAAACGTTTCTCTATGAGCCAAAAGACAAACTTGTTTCATGTCGTGTCTGTTTTCGCAGTTCACATCATTAAAAGGATTTAAAGGCATTTCTGCCTGACGACAGATTAAACATTTTAGATGCAGCTAAACCTGCCTCATCATTTCTTGCTCCAGCCCGATGATGATCACACACATATGAGAGAAGTATTGATCGCCCCATCTAACACTTAGTAAGAAAATGGCTTTGTAAGATGCAGTAATCCATACAATTTTATTACCTTTAAATATTTACCAAATTGTACAATATAGATCTGTATTCATAATACTTTTGATCATCCAGAAAAACAATTTACTGACACTCTCGAGAGGCCTGTGAAGTTTTGAATAAACAAGAAGAAACCCGAATAGGTCAATGCCCTAATTGTTTTTAAACAAGAGGAATGATATTTGAGCTAAAGGTTTACCACTTCATACACACACTCTTAAACAAGCACAGCCTTTTATGCGGCTTGACCGATCTCCGATTACCTTAATTAATGTTAGCTAGTTTCCTGTTTCTCACTCCACCGGGCTCAGAGCCAATCAGAAATCATGTTTCTTCCAAGTATATCTGATGACTTGACAACACAATAACGCTGCATTTGTGCTGTGTGTGCATTTTTCTGTTAGCGCGTGCATACTATGTGTGATTTTGCGCGTAGGTGGGAGCGTTTTTGTGTTGTTGTGACAGTATCTAACTGAGTATTTGTCCTTTGTGCCAGCACGCAAGGATGTGTCATGTGCATGTGTTTGTGTGTCTCCTTCCTTTTGTATGTGCGTGAGCATACATAAAACGAAGGGTAGGATTACCAGCTTGTTGTTGCAAGATAGGATAGGATTACATGAGAAAGAAACAGGGGAAGGAGGAGAGTGAAGGCAGGAGGTGTGACAGGAGCTGAGATAGAGAAAGAATGAGATAGCTGGTGTGATAGTTAGTGGGATGAAGTTGAGTTTAAAAAGAGGTTGGGAGGCACTTTAAAATAAGAAAAAAGAAAACAGTGAATCGAAGGGAATGTGACTTGAGCAAGGGAATAAATGTATATACAGCATGTGGCCAAGTTTTGAGGATGTGGTTTAGCTCTGCTAATACAGACGCAAGCAATAAAAGACAAAAGGAGCTTCTGTAGATAAAGGCTATAAAGGCTGGGGAAGTGATTATCTTGTTTTTCGGGTTGATATGATCTGAGTGCGTAGCTTTTTCTTAGCTCCAGTTTAATGAACTCCAAGTAACAAACACTGAATATTGGCTTTGGATTAGGGCTGAACGATTATGGAAAATAATCTAATTGCGATTTTTTGCCCCAATATTGCGATTGCGATGCGATATGCGATTATTTTTTAAGGTCTTTGTCTTCTGTATTATTAAACAAAGACAAGCAATACATCATATAGTATGGCCAATACTATATTACATTAATTTTAAACTGTTCTTTCCTGGAAGACAGACCTCTGTTATGATGACATGAGGTGATGCATGAATTGATGACTGACATTTTTATTTAACTTCTTCAATCACAACAGTATATTTGAACATACACAATAGTTTATTTTTAGCTTACAAACATCTGAGCATAAAGTGCTGACAAGGAACCCTGGTGTAAACATTAAAATGAAAGTCAGTACAATGTGCAGATTGCAGAAATATACATAAAAAAAATCAGTGGCTTTACCACACTCAGTTTTTCGACATCTGTGAACTACTAGACAGTCATTCAATTAAAAAATAATATTAAATAAATAAAACTAATAAATAAAAAATACACACATCTTACTGATCTCTGCAGTCAGTAACATTACACATAAAGTGCAAACATAATAGCAATTGTATAAACACACACACAAACACGCCTTTAAAATTTAAAGGCGTGAAATTGGACGGTCTAGTTCTGATTAGCGTCACCGCTGTCTCGGTGGAGTTTAATAAACTCGGCCGTCTGCTTCTTGCTATCTAAAATATAACCAGACACTGGTGTAAATTCTCGACTGTCTCATACTTCTGTTTAATAAGTTTTCTGTTTGACGTTTAGTCAGCTGTGTGAAAACCAAGGAGGAACCCACCCGGGGGATTAATAAAGTTTTATTTTATCTAATCTAATAACTTTAATCTCAGCCAAACCGATTTACTCACGAACAAACAAAACACTGAAAAAAGCCCAACAATAACATTTTTAGGTTGTCTAAGTGACTTATATATTACGTTTAACCCGAGCAGCGAAACTCCGCGGTGATCTGAAAATGATGTGCCGGGAGTTGTGCCGTTCTTGGCCGCATCAGTAACCCTCGAGCTCCCGGCTAGCTGTCGAGCTGGTGGGTAGCAGACGCCTCTGAAAACGTCGAAGCACTTTTGCAAATATGGGATATCTTGATAAACCGAGCAGAT
Source organism: Maylandia zebra (assembly GCF_041146795.1). Lineage (NCBI taxonomy): Eukaryota > Metazoa > Chordata > Actinopteri > Cichliformes > Cichlidae > Maylandia > Maylandia zebra. Next base: position 30,021,751 of record NC_135178.1, read on the forward strand.
ATTTGATGTTTACACAACTACTTTCTCGCCTGAAAATATGTTAAAAGTTTATTTTGTGACCCAGAAAGATTAGTATGAGTAATTTTAAAACTTAGTAGCGGCCGCCATTGCTGGAAACTGGAGTTTGGCTGGGCCGCGCTATGAATTCTGGGATATGGTAGTAATTTGGACAGCCTTCGGCACGTCACTGTGACGTAATCGGTCTACAAATGCGGCCTCAGGAGGATGCAGCCCATGAATTTGGACATGTCCAGAGTATAATCGCAGCCTTTGCGGTTAGAAAATTGCACTTGATCATGTCGCGATATTATCGCAAATGCGATATATCGTTCAGCCCTACTTTGGATTATCAGTGAATACAGAAGGTATAGGCTTTACTTTACAAGGCATGCTGAGACTCACTTTAATTAGAATGACAACCAAATAGTGGGTATAATATTACTTCCTTCTAGTCCATCATGAAATAAAACAGCAATAGTAAAGGAAACGGTTTCACACAAACCCAAACTTCCGCAAAACAGTGTGCACACATTAAATAACTGAATCATGATTTGCTTAAATCATTCAGTGTTTTCCAAAGTCAGCTGCATTGTTACTTGTTTCTTTTAACTCTTACATACTTTTCATATTTTATTCCTTCACAGTGTTGTTACCCCAGGCCCAGATTTCCCTCATAATAAGTGTTTGTGTTGAATTTAGAACTAAATGTCTATTTAGATATTATTAAGGAAACATTAATTAATCCTTAATTAATTCACCAATTTTAAAATATCTAGATTTTTCTGTTTTTTGGGTCACTTTTGGAAAAGTAACCAATTTTAAGACAAAAAGAATGACATTTAGGATATTGTACTGCTGTCAAATGTTTAAAAAAGGTCATATTTGACCTCAACAGTATTTAAGGATTAAGAGCATATTGGTAAAAAGTAGATGCCCATTTAGAAAACCTAAATGAAATCATAGTTTTACGATGTCATAGTTCAAAACCTAAGCTTTTTGCCAAATTTTAAACAACATACTTTACTTATACACTGTTGCCTATGAGATGTTTAACCAAATAATAATATGAGTCAAACAAAAAGCTAGTAATACACTGACTTATATTCAAAATATTGGACAAATTGAAGCCATCCAACTATTAATATCATATTGCCTAGGTTGTGCAACCTCTAAGTAAAAGAGCAGTTATTGTGTGTTGACAGTTGTCTGTCTGGCTGCCTCAAAGGTTGATCTTGTTGTATAGGTCTATTAAATTAGGCTTGCTTCCAAAGAGAAACATGGATAACAAAATTAATGTCGACATATCGATCATTGCTTGGATCTTTTCTTTGTAATGCCAGAACATTTCTTGGCTGTATGCAATATTTCCTTTCCTTTCCTTTCCTTTCCTTTCCTTTCCACACTGAAGAACTTCAGCTTCATACGTTGCCCATCCCCCACACATAAAATTTGGCATCTCGAAATACAAACTTTTTACTCACGCTCTCTGTTCAAGAATAAATATTGTTGTGAAGAATTACAGAGTATGGCATTATTAAAATAAGGGTGAAAAAGCCTTTGGGTTATTAATGTTTGTTTATATTTGGGTGCACACGGGTTTCTGTTGGAGTGAAATGAATGCAGAGTGAAGCAATAAAGGTAGAGACGGCTGGTTTCCTGAGCCTTTATGCTAATCAGTCACTTATACATTCATTCCACTGCCACTGTCTGCTCAGTGTCACATCCCAACTCACACACAATCAGACATAAATGCACATAAACACGTGGACTACCTTCATCAGCCTCTCACTTTGTTTCAGTTGTTTGTTCTTTATTCAGTTTATTTTTTTATGTTAGTACATTAAAAATAATAATATATACACAAAAAAATTATATAAATAAATACATCTTAACATAGTGATATTTGTTCGTACAAATGGGAGAAATGCTGTGAGGTTTCAAGTTAGTTTCCACGTCTACAATAACTGGACTGAAACGATCAACGCGAGAGAAGCGTTAACAACTAGCCTGACACACTAACATGCACTGAGCTTCACTTAATAATCAAACAGCTGTTACTTGTAAGTGACATCATCACACCTGCAGGTGAGACACTGTAGTGACAAGTGAGACCGATCACTGCCTTCGTCACATACAGGAAAAGGTGAGACGTTAGAAAGAGCAACGTGTGATTGAAAAGAGTGCTTTAGGTGTGCATATGTGCCTGTGAGCTTTTTTTGTTGTTGCCATATTTACACATTTATCTGTGACTATGTGTCTGTCTTTAAAAGAACAAAACCGTAATCTAAATCTAAGGATCTAAAAAAATACGCTCCAAAGATAAAGATGTCAGATAATTATATACTTTTGGTCCACAGTACTTATCAAACCTAAATTAAAGATGAGGGCAATAAACACTAGCAATGGCTACAATGAGTAGGGGAACATATCAATAAAACAAAACAAAAAAATGTGTTTACAAAGAGTAGTAAACATAAGGCTCATTTATGAAGCCAAAAAGCTCCTGCATTCGTTTTTCTTTGTTATGTCTCGTGATGGAAATTCTATGAAGGTCCAGGTAGTGTCTGGCCATAGTTTATTCCTAGAGACTACCTGGATTGGTAAGGTGCAAGTGCATATTTAAAGTGTATGTATACACATATATAGACTTTATTTACTTGGGGTGTGGCACATGGTCATGAGCTTCTGTCTAATTTGAACCATTTGGGTTTTTTAACTTCTAGAAGATGTGTTGTGTCATAACAGCTACTCTCTCACTGACAAGGACATTTCTAGCCATTTCAATACACATGCAAAGTCCAAAGATCAGCGACCCAAAGATTACCAGTTAGTTGACCTGCACCTTACTCAAATACACGTAGCACAGTAAACACACACTTGCAAACAATGCGGCAAGCGTTAGTGTGCTCGTTTTGTTTGTTTGTTTTTCCTGCAAATGCATTAATATGAATGTGTGTGTGTGCTGACTACAGTAAAGTGCAAGTGGCACCCCATCCTTCACTCTGACCCCCCCATCCACCCCCCAAGTACACACACATGAATACACTTCTGTGTAAGCACCGAGTGTCCCTGTAATGAAGTTTAATGACTGTAATGCTGGGCCAAAAAAGAAGGGGAAGGGGTGGGAAAAGGTACAACAACATTACCTGTCTGAACGTCTGGAATGGTTGTGCATTCAGGAAATAATACAGTTTGCAAACTACAGCAGCTGATGCAACTATTTCAGCATACAGCAGCCACAAATTGCTGAAAAAAAGACCATCTAAGGGAACAGCTACTAAAAAAAAACAAAAACTTACAGCATTTTTCAAATAGTTTTAATTGATTTGATATATCATTGTGGAAGCATTGTGAAGCACCATTCCTTGGCACTTAAGAGAACTTAGCAATTCATTTTCTTGTGATTTTACATATTCAGTTGTTTTATTGAGTCTGATAATATGTAACTGTACTATCAATTTCTTAAATGAGCCAAAGAATCCTTCCTGGCTTAACGCTGCACAGTCAGCAAGTCCAAAGAGCAACAACAACAATATTTTATCAAGCTAAATTACCCAAAGGTGAGCTACACAGCGGGGAGTCTGATGTTAATGTGTATCTGCACAGTGGACACAGGAGAGAACAAGAAGTAGGTTAAAAACTCCCTTGCAGTAGCAAAGAGCCACAACTAACAGTGATGCTAATTAAATGAACGTCAGTTTGAAGGGTAATTATGTGGGTTATAATTGAAAACATCTCAGTGTAACTTGTGGGAGAGAGAGTCATTTTTTTTATTATCACTTTTTTCAGCTAAATAAAGCCTTTAATCAAGTAAATTGATTCTAGCATGCTTTAGATGTACTGCCTATGCTAATACACTACTTCAAATGATACAGTAAGTGCTACTGACCAAAATATTGTGAGTGGAGAAGCAAAAAATGCATGAAAGTAGGGAAAGTGCTTTAGGGATAGACGGCAAACACTGCAACTATTTGACGTGTATCACCTGGTGACAGGCAACCGAGGTCATTATTAGTATGCCAAACCATGATGTCTTGAATTTATTCATAGGTATGACCTCTTTATGAATCTGTATGTATGAATAAGTGAATCCCTCAAAATGATTGAGGTGCGACAACAGGTAGCAATGATTTTGATGGATGCATTAGTCCGCTGAGACTGTTTACAAATTGTTCTCAAACTGGATGACCTCAAAAAATAAAAAATAATATCTCTTTTAGGTAGACTTTAAAAAGTTCAGTGATATATGTAAAATATAGTTTGGGAAAAGGTAAAATAAGTTCTCCTTGTTGAGGCTGAAGAAAAAAAAATCATGCTTTCAGAGGTTTCCACTTTGATCAGTATGTGCCAGTGTGCTATAGCCCGAGGGACAGTGACAATGACAGAATGTCCCGCATTGCTATCAAACACTCTTGCCTAAATCATTACTGATTATGATAATTTTTTAAACAGTATTTTTTTTTTGCGACAATTGATCATTTATGTGGTTTTGTTATGATCTGTGTCATAGTGTACTCTCTTATCAGCTTTATTTATAGAATCTCGAGGGGTAATTACATTAATATCTTTTTCTATGTGTCATTATATTTAGAGATGGGAGAGTGTGCAAACAAATAAAGCTAAATGTTCATAAGCAAAAGGGGAAAAAATGGTTTAAAAGAGGAAAATAAAGGGAGTCTGCATTGTGTGCCCTTCTGCCCCTCCCTTCTCATGTCCTGGTTGGAGGCTGCTTGTGTTTAACCTTTAGAAAGAAGCCAGTTAAAAGTGAGTCCCACAGGAAGCAGTGTGGGTGTGCACCACTAAAAGCAGTTTATTCCACATGCAGTCCACTTCTTTCATGAGTTTAGGGAGACCTTTTGTTTTCTGTGCTATTCTTTTCTTTGTCTGCAGGAATTGGTCCTGTTTTGTAAAGATTTGGCAGGAAACCAATTTAAACAACAAGAAAAAAAACCTTAAAAAACTTGAGAATCAACATAGTATATACTTGCCATTTTATTCCATTCTTCTATTATAACCTTCTCACTATCAGTCTCTATTTTACACTTTTAGTTTGCTCATGGGCTAAAGTGGTAGCCCAAACTCACTCTTTAATCAGTTATATTATTTCATCTCAACATGTACCGCCTTTAAAATAGAGCTTGGCTGCCTGCCAAAGTCACTACTTGAGTAGACAAGGTTTTTTTTTTTTTTACACCCACATATCACCATCTGGTGGGTGTTCACTTCTAATTTCAATGGTTAATTAAAATCACAAACAAAAACACAATCTAAAAATTGTATAATAAGTAAAAGCGTGTCATTTGTTAAGGATCACATCTAATGTGTCATCCAATTACATGCTCACGAGATTTTGTGGTTTTGGTTTTATTAAATCAAAACCTATCATGCTGAGAAATAAATTATTTTTAATTCAGTTTTTATTAAGAACACACCATAAAAAAAGAATTAATGAAACACAAAACCCCACTATAATCACTGAACAGAGCACAGTGCCAACATGCTTCAGTTCAGTAAGATAAAGTACAGAATCAGGAGTTTTTAATTTAAAGCAGTCACCAATGTTTCAGTATTTATAGGTAGAGTGAAGAGATGCTACATTATATGAGCATAGATGTTATATGGATAAAGGAATCCTTAAATAAATCAGTAAATCAAGAGATAGAAAGAATGTGGATAAGTAACAGCTAAGATGACTATATATCAAATGTGTATATGTATATATATATGTTTGTGTGTGTGTGTGTGTGTGTGTGTGTGTGTGTGTGTGTGTGTGTGTGTGTGTGTGTGTGTGTGTGTGTGTGTGTGTAGGCTAACCCACACTGCTGTTCTTCATCACTTGGTCATGCCTTCCCTATCTCAGTAGGATGCCGGGGGACCTGACCATGGAGCTATGCGTAATGAAAAAAAGCATTCAGCATTCAGTCAACATAAGAAGAAGTAGAACTTCGTAGATATTTGCTTTTCTTTTATACAGTCTGTCATGTCCATCATGTTAATTCACATGCCTTGTCAATAAATGAAGCCGTAATGTAAGAATAGCTCAAACTCTGTGCAGCCATTGAAAATCAGGATTAAAAGGAGACAACTTGCCAATGGGTGTTTGTTTTGAGTCTTAGCATTCTCTCCTTATTCTTCACTCAAGGGTGAGGGCTGTTTTCCTCTGGTCTTCACAGTAAGCCAGGACTGTGTAAGTTATCCAGGTGAGAGTCATGCAGGTTGGTTGCTGGAATATTTATATTGTAGCACTATTTATTAGTATATCATTCAAGCCTGTATTAAAGCACATACATTGCACTTGCTTTCTCTTTTTCTAACAATCATAAAAACTTTAAAGTACAGTATAGAAGCACACATATGAAAATCTTTTTAACGCACCTAATCCAACATACCTGCTACATAAAGACAATCACAACAACATGTGACAACAAACATTACAAAAATTACAATCAGGCCACATAATCAGGGTGACATGTATAAGCTAACAGCCTCACCTACTGCAACAATAACAAAAGGGTAACGGCGAGAGACCAAGAATGAAAACAAATTATGTATGGGATAATAGTAAGCAGCAGACTTACTATTATGTGCTGGGGAAAGGTTGAAGAATCGGCAAGTCTGTCTGTTCTTTCTCCCATAGATCACAATAATATTGTACATTAAGATGAACGTGGCATCAGTATCATAGAACTTCAACAGCAGTTCTTTAAGACTGTTTTCTTGACTTCTGTTTAAAGAACCTTGTTTAAATATGGGGCTCGTTTATGTCAACCTTCCTTTACTGTAGACAGTGTTTATTTTCATGGTTTTGTTCAAATTAGAATTATTATAAACAATTACTTGTTATATAAATAAATATGCATTATCCCTTCTATTAGATACTTAAATACCATATTACCACTGATATATTCAACATTACGCAAATGGAGCAAACATCATGTTTTATGGTAAATATGCCAATTAAGATTGTCATGCCATTATATTTCTCCTTAATGGTATTGTTATGAAAAATACTCAAATTAAAACAATGGAGATAGAGAAAAGAAATGTGTGAAAAAGAAGGAGGAAAAACTGAATAGATACATCCAAAGACAATGGATGGTTGATGAGAGAGAAGATTCAAAGATTGGTTTAAAAGTTGAATGGTACTATCGAGTACATAGGATGCTCAAATATGATAATAGTCATGAAGATAATTTGTATGTAATCCATACAGGGATACAAGGAGCTTAGAAGCCCAACTAACTGTGCTCTATTGATATATCAATAATTTCAAAGATAGCCTGGCTAATCTCTATTAGATTTTAATAATGTACAAGCCCTTTCTCCTACTTTCACACTTGCTTGCTGTGCATGTATACGGACACATCCGCCTATGGCTCAGCTAATTTTTGCCATTTTTATTCTTCTAAAATGAACAGAAGAATAAAAAATGAGTAAATTGGGGACATTAAATGGTAGATTTTAAAAGATTAATGTTAACGTGAACATGTTAGCCATACAAAAAAAGACAAAAGGGTCAGCAAGACAGAATCTCAACATGTGACAGGCTAATGTGAGCTGTTAGTTCACACCTCTGCATAAACAGCTCGCACTTTGACACAGCTGTGTGCTTGATAGATGACCTTAGGTGAGATGATGATGAAGACTGAAGTGTCAACATGCAAGTTTGCAAGTGTCGACAAGTGAGTGTGCATCCATAATTTCACAGGGATGGAAAGATGAAAAAAAAAATGCATTTGTTAGTCAGCCACTTTGTTAATGTGTATTTTGAGTGGAAGTTAATATCTCTTAAAAGTTGATTGCTGAGTGCTGTGTGTGTGCGCTCCATGTAGAGTTGATCTGACTTGTCCAATTTTACTTCCAAAATTTAGGTGATGAACAATCTTGAAATGCCCACTAAAGACTTTTTTAAATCCTCCCCACCAAGAGAACAAAACAAAAAAGAAATAGTGGGGTTTTGAAATACTTTTAAGTAGGTGTGTGGATAGGTGTGGGTGATTTTGATGCAAGTGTGCATGAGTAGATGTGTTTGGATACAGCGATAAAAATAACTGCCGTTGTCAGAGTTAATTAAGTTTGTCCTCGTGTGGCTTCTGTAGCGATCGATGCTATAAGACAGAGAATGACTGATAAACAGGAATGTGAGACTGATGACAGCGGAGTGATGTGGGACAGAGAGGGACGAGTGCAGATAGAGAGAGGAAGGCAGATAAAGAGTCACCGTGAAACAACAGTGAAAACACGCCAGCAAAATTGAGAATAAATGAGGTAAAAACTGTGTGCATACACAGAGTGGAATCTCAGGGAGAGACGGAGAAGGAGGTAACTGTCAACTGTGTAATAATCCTCTGATTAGTACATCAGTCAGATTACTCACACTCCATTCCAGTAATTAACTGTTGAACATTAATCAGATTGGCAAAACCAGATTAGAGTTGTAAACAGATTAGTGGGGGATTACAAGAGCATGCTGCACAATAGTTGGAAGACAGGACATTTTTCACATTTTATTTTTTTGAGTCACAGCCAGTTTTGTCATTAGACGATTCTAATCTATGGTTCTAGAAAGGTGTTAATCAAAATACATGAGCTGCTTGATCTATAAAGTTAGAGTTCATGAATAATAAATGTGCATACAGTTGCATTGTACTTTTCTACATGAAAACTACAGTACTCTATATGAAACTAAAGGACTGTAATGGTATGTCAGTTTACATTTCATTACTTCAAATGGAAAAATGGATAAAGATATAAAAATACATACTTAAACATGAGATATTCTTGCGCCAGAGACAGAGGTTTGCATCTGGATGTCAGTTTGCAGTTATGGTTACATGAGTCCACTTTTTTCCTCTATTAAACCAGAACATGTTTGTTCAAATGCTGCCACTGCCCAAACACAACCAAACAAAGATGAAAAAGTCACCCGATGTTAATATTACACTGCCAAATTGTATATGTATATATAGTTTGGCTAAAAAATGTATTGTATGTGAACATGATACTAATTTGTTAAATATTGATATGACTTTTTGAATAGGCTACATTAACTATATGCATTTTTCTGTGTCTATAGAAAATGTAATCCAGTTACAGACACATTTCCAGCAAAAAAAATGCTGTTGACATTCATTTGTATAGAAATGTAATTTTAAGAAAAAAGAGTTCAACAAAAAAATATCTACTACTACTAAAGCCATTGTCTAAAAATTGGATGTGTCAGTTACTTTGTTTGTCAAGGGATCTGAGAGGAAAATAAACTCATGCAGTGACTCAGGGACCCTTTTTTCCCGCTTTTTGAAAATCTTGTCTGTTCTGATAGAGAACCAGTTCCCCTTAGTTCAATTCCTTGGAATTGATAGTCTGCTTGCCTATCGATCCCGCTTATTGGTTCTCAGTGTATTAACAATCAGCTGATTTCATTTTGTCTGTCATAGGGGGAAATAAGCAGCGCAGTGAAGAGTCTACAGCGTGGATATGGAAATTTTATTCATATTTTACTACAAAAAAGAAAAGACTGCACTGGTAAAGTGGAAACTGCATCTAGGACATAAACAACCACATTATGATACTAATGTAAAGAGTAGTGTGATGTTCTCCTGGGAGTAATTAAGTGCATCACTTTTAAGAAAAGTGTTCTGTGTAATATATGTCCTTGTCCATCTGGTGGGTTAGGACAGAGGAGTAGCTATCTGTTTTCCAGTTCTAATGTTTTTTTCTCCTAGATTTCTGCCTACTGTAGCTGTAACACAGCAATTAATCCTCAACCTTTTAAATAAAGCTTTATTATAACGGGTGTAAGGAGTAGTGGCACTTTGCGGAAAGCAGAAATCAATGGGCTTCAATTACATGGCCACTGAATGCCCTGCACTGCAACAGGATATAACACTATGTATTGATTTACTTCAAAGGTACATGTGATTTTTTTTTTATTGCAAATGAAGTTGCATGGTGGTGTTGCTTAACTCATCTTCAGTATTGTTATGTAGTTCATGATTTTTTGCCCTTCCACCCCATCTTTACAAACCTTGTCACACCGAGGTTTGTGAAGAAACGGTTGTAAACTGTTTTGTACCAAGGAAAAAAAATGTCAGATAATCAAATGGAAACTCAGTCACTTTTTGGTCAAATACAATATAAACTATTCTTTTTTTTTATTTTAATAATTTAGTTGAAAACATACTTCATACAAAACATAACTGTTTCCTAAACCTAACTGTGTAGTCTTCAGTTTTTGTCTAAAAAAAAAATAAAATATTTTTTATGTAAAATAGGTTGTGTGTGGAAGTAAATGCTCTTAGATGAAAAGCTTAAATTTATGCCACAGCCATCATTACTTCAGGGATGCCTTTATGCATTTACAAAACAGAATTTTGTGATCATGCCTCAGATCATATTGCAACAGTTTTCTGTCTCCAGACATGAAAAAACACAAGGATTATTGTGTTTATTTAAACACAAATAAATAAATGAAATGTTGGCACTAATTCTCAAACTGCTGTAATTCTGCGCTAGCTTGGAAATGATACGAGACTCCTGTGACTAAATCAAATTATCTGTGTTATTTTCAAACTCTGCCAGTTTGGAAATCCTGTTACTGTCTGATTTTATTTTTAGATGAGAAAGTTAATGTTTAGAAACCAGTATAGATCAGACAGTCTGGAACGATATTTACTGAACATCCAGAGAACAATTTAGATGAAGAACCGTCATTAATCCTGGAACTGTATCATTCCCGTTGAAAACAACAACGCATATTTCTGACTGATTATGGGTAATGTTATCCACATTAAATTCACAGGTGGTAAAGTTAAGTTATATTTTAAACATGTTCATTGCTGTTTATTGTTCCTCATTTGTCGTAGCAACATTACTCGTTTTCATTTGTATGTTTGCAGAATTTTGTTCATAAACCAGTTTTAGCTTTTTCGAAAAACCTGTAATGTCAGATAATATTGCTGGTAGACACATAAGGTTTGTGAAAGAACAAAGTTTCTTATCAATGGCAGCACAAAAGCTCAGATAAATGAACAAAGGAGGCTTTGGATAGCTGAGGATACTTCTCCTGATTAGAAGCTGCAGAGTCTGATTTCTTTTCATAGAAATCAGACTCTGCAGTCTTGGTCTGCACAAGACTGCAGTGATTAGTTTACTTCCTCATTCATCTGTCTTTGACCCTTTCTTTGTGTTTTTTTGATAAGAATGTAAAATATTTTGTTATACCAATGTTGAATTTTTATTTTGGGTTTTTTTTTTCTATCATGAAAAGCAGTCCATATTTGTGTTATTGTTTTTTTATGATGCTAAGACATGTTTTTTTTAATCATTTTTCCCCTTTCCCACCTTCACTTTTCTTCAGTTCATCAGGTCATATCGTTGTCTTGCCATCATGCTTGTCCTTCCTTTTCTTTTCTTCCCCTCATTAACTGACATTCAGCTTACCCTCATTGTTGGTGTTCTCTTTTCCAAAGACCTCGACTCACCTTACCTCACTGCACACACACACACACTTACACAGAGAATGAGTGTGTGTGGGACTGCTAAGCAAATTTGGGACATTAAGATGTTTTTTTTTTTCTATACAGAAAGTTAAGACAAGTTCAAGAGATTTATATTTCATTGATTTGCAAGTTTAACAAACAAACCTGTGCTTGCTGTTTTTTTTCTTCAAATTATGTTGTCTCTCCCGAGTTAGGGTTTGCCTAAGCTGCCAGTTAGACATGAGGCTAAACTGGTGGCTCCCCTAAAGTTATCTGTCAAGGTGGTTCTGTTGGGTGCTTCCCATGAAAAGGTCATATATGGCTTTCAAATGAATAAGCCTATTGTTGTATTTTTTTGAGAGGAACATGTAGTTCGCTTGTTGGTAAACCTCTTGGATGCTTTGTTGTGCCTTCGTTGCAGAATACAATGTCTAGTGTCTCCCATTCACACACCCCCACCCAAAATAACTGTTGGAAAAACTATTGACCTAGTTTGGAAAGTTCTGAAAGACACCAGATATAGCATGTTTTCAGAAACTTATGGAAGTTATGAACTTGTGGATTGCACAACACTGGTCACTATATTCTTCATTTCCGGTTAATACTTGTACAGCTGCTGTTATTGTGTATATATTTATTTATATTTCTTCATACATTCTTATATAGTTCTATATTGTGTATTTTGTTGTACAGTTATTTTATTCTCAACTTTAATTTATATATTTTATCTTATTCTTTCCCAGTTAAATTTACCCTTCATTCTAATTTGTGTTGTACAGTTATTTCATTTTTAACCTTAATTTATATTTTATTCCTTCCTAGTTAGATTTACCCTTTTTAATTTTTCATATTTATTTCCTATCTTATTCATAGCCTTTTCCTTTTTTGTTTTCTTTAGGTCACGAGCAGTTGTCCAAGCATTTCACTACATATCGTACTGTGTATGACAGTGTACGTGACAAATAAAATTTGAATTTGAATTTGAACTTGAATGAGACACTGAAAGTGTGTTTTAAAGTTAAGTACAACCATGGTTTATACACTATTTATACAAGCTTGGGCAACATGAAATGTTTGGACAGTTTTGAAGTCAGCCAGAGACTTTTATCTCCATTAAAATCCAAGGTGTGGACAACGATGCAGGTGAGCAGCAGGCTCAAGCGAGTGATGCAGATGAGCAGCAGCAGGCTGCTCACAGTGGTGCTGTTGACCACCAGCTCACCGTCAGTGATGCAGGCGAACAGTAGGGCATGAGTAGTTCTGGAAACAGCAACCACCAAATAGCATGGCAACAAACAGTGGAGGACACAACCAGCACCTGGCACCTCAAATAAATGTTGGCTGTTTGAGCTCCATAAATGTTGAAAATGAACATTTATTTAGATCAAATGGGATAAATGCTCAAAGATGACTCTTTGTCACAGTTCTCAGATATCATATCACAGTATGAGCATCAGGAGTCATGTTCCCTATAGGAAAACCATTACATTTTAAATGGGTCCTTTTGGAAGTCAAGACTTTTTCAATTTTGAACTCTATTTTAAATATGAAGGAGAGTAAATAAAGTAAGTAAACAAAAAGGCTTAAGTGTAAAGAAGATATTGACTAAATTCAGAAAAGAAAAATCACTGAAAGCTCCTCTAAAAGCACACATACAGTCACAAGGGTGAAGCACAGAAGGTAATATTCTCTTGGAAGGTTTTCACTGCCCTCTTTTTCTTCTTTCTCTGGTCTGTATGAAAATTTTGAGAGTAGAAAATGTAAATATCAGAACAGAAAGAGATGGAGAAAGGCAAGCAGGGCTAATAGATAATAAACGTACTGATGTGTTCCTTTCGCAGGAAACACACAGCTCAATAGACAATGAAGCCAAATCGGGAATAAGCTGGACAGGGCAGTTCTTTCTTAAGCAGAAAAAAATGTGTCTGTCTAAAACAAAAATATTCTTCTTCTGAGGATGCCCCTGGACTATGTCTACTGTGCTCTTTCTACTTATAATAGAGGGGATCTAGGACCTGATCAAGATTCATAGGCACATAACATTATTTTGCCTCCCAACCACACAGTACAATCTCTGTCATAAGCAGCAACTGTCTTGGTTTAAAATGGCATCCATGCTACTTCATGGAGTAAAAGGCCAAGCAAATCACAGGCTCCTTTTTATTCTAGACCTTACTGTCATAGACATTTCACCTACTTTGAGAACTATTTTTAAGAGACTGTTCTCAGTTCAATGATAATATTGGTGATGAACCTCTACTTTCTGCGATGTCTGGAGAAGCTGCTGGAAGAAGGTCTTCCTGATCTCCTTAATGAAGCCTTGGGGACTCATTCTGAAGGGGACCAATCTGTTTTATTATCATTGTCCATTTGTGCCACATGTAGGAGCAGGATGAGGAAGAAAATTTTTTTTATCTTTTCAAACACCTGAATTGTGTGCATTGTCAGAGGTGATGAAGAAGGCTCTGTACACTGTGGCTGTGCAAGTCTTCAACAAAAGCATCATTGGCTGGTGTCCAGGAGTCAAGGTGGTTAGGTGTGTTGGCGCTGTGTTTGTCTCCTAGGGGCAGCTGGAGGTCTCTGTACAAACCTCCCACAGAAAAAGGCAATGCACATCTCCATGGGAGAGTAGTGATTCATGTCTGTTGAAGCTACAAGCAAACGTGTGACACATATAGATTTAAAATAACAGTCCTTTTTTTGCCTAGTCAGGCTAAGAAAACATTGCAGCAACTGTGGATTGGCTGTCCCTAACTAGCTAACCATTTTTTCTTTGCTACAGCAGTGCTTACTGGTTTAGCAGCTATATCAGAAGACAGTATTTGTACTTTTGGTCCAAGGTACTCTGCAACAGAACATAGGATGGTTTGTCTGATTAACTTTCTAATAGGCTGGGCTCACAGGAGCATCTGGGTCACTAGGAGAAATGAAATGATGGGGATAGCTATAAAAGCTGAACTTAGATTCAAGAGACTGATGGGTGCAAACCTTGACATTGAAGAATTTGTTTATGAATTTGTTTCTGTTATGTTGTGTGCAATGTAATTGGAGATAGACATAATTTGTTTTGTGCATATTTTTTCTTGTGTGCATGTCAGATAGTCGTTGGGTTTGGTAGTAGATTGTAATTAAGTTAAACTTTCCTCTTAGTTATGTTTGTAAATTGAAAAATGTAACCAATGATGGGTTTGTCAAAGGTCTGCTCTGCTCTCCTTTCCTCTCTTTTCTTCTCCAATCCACTCTTATCCTCTACTCTCCCTTGCTACTTTGTTCCTATTGGTCCATTAAGTCAGTTGATGCTGCAAGTCCTTTAGCTCTTTTATAAGCAGCTTTTACAAGTTGGCTCACTGACTGTGGACCACTGAAGGATAGAATTGAATGGCACCAAGGCCCAATGGATTTATCCCTTTCTTATATTCACAGCCAGAAGATCCTGGCCTGACACACACAGACGCTTTTCTTCATAGCTCTGTTTTGCTTGAAACAACTTTTACTTTATTTGTTTATCACGCTAACTGGCTTCCGTAATTTGGAAACTCTACAGGTGAAAAAACCAAATCAGTTTTGTATTATTGTACAGCTTGTTTCAAGTAAACAAAAGTAGAGATGGACCGATCCGATATTACGTATCGGTATCGGTCCGATACTGACCTAAATTACTGGATCGGATATCAGCGAGAAATAAAAAATGTAATGATCCATTAAATATCAAAAAAGCACCTCACAAAACTTGCGACATGGCGTAACTCGTCTCACGTCGGAGCAGTGTGGTCACGTGATACAGCGGCTGTGTGTATTTGTAGTCTCGCTACCAAACCAGCATTTCATCTCCGAGGAAGTTATCCCAGAGAGAAGTAAAGCAAGTGTGTAAGTTCCTCTCTGAATGTTTGTAAAGCATTCCCACGTTAAGCTTAACAACTGATATATGGAGCAAGTGCCTCTCTCTCTCTCTCTCTCTCTCCTGCCGCTACTTCATGAAACTGCTTAATGATCAGCTGATCGGCTTTTCTGTCGCGACTCCGTCTCTCTTGTTTGTTTTTGGCCCACTTTGCACCAGAAAGAGGAAACCAGCGGCTGAACAACAGCAGCACGTTTAAGCTTGATAAGCTGTTGTTAGAATTCATTTAATATTACTTTCTACACCAGGATCTTTTTCTACGCAGCTGACGGCTGGTAACTGTGCAGGGGCGGATCTAGCAAAGTTTAGCCAAGGGGGCCGATAGGGCATTAACAGGGAAAAGGGGGCACAAAGACATACTTTTCTTTCTTATTCTCATTTAAAATGTCTAGCTTTTAATAAATAATTATCTGAATCTTACACCCAAAGTTTTAATCTGATGTCAAATGTATAGAAGTCCATTACTGTATATAGTAACTGTTAAGTCTAATATACCCTAGTAAGCTATAGTACTTTTTCCTTTGGGAAAGTACCATCTGTGCAGTCTGCAATTCTGTTGAAGAAAGATGTTGAATCTATTTAATTATTCTTGAAAAAATAATTTATTTCTGTGCATTTTTTTTTCACACTGCATCAAATTAAAGTTGATTACATCGATTAAGCATCACAAAGTGGAGGGTGGAGGGTGGTTCCCTATTTTTTATTTTTTTTTGCTGGTAGTTTGCAACCCTATTAGTTAGGTTGCTTAATATTTCTGCTAAGTACTCTTTAAAATACCAGAATAGGGAGGATGGAGCAGGTTTAAGTTTATTAGATTGATCAGTGTTGCTGAACTATGAAATATTTTGGGCGCAGTGTACTTTTTACACACAGGTATAACAGAATAGCTTTAGTGCTGTTGTTTATTTAAACTTGACTATGAACTTATACAAAATGCAGCAAGATATTAAAAAACAGTTTTATTGATTAAAAAACACACTATATCGGATTCATATCGGTATCGGCAGATATCCAAATTCATGATATCGGTATCGGTATCGGACATAAAAAAGTGGTATCGTGCCATCTCTAAACAAAAGAACCACCAAAATGAACAGTTCATTTATCTGCTCGTATGCTATCTCTGCCACCTGTCTTAGAAGCTCATTACAGTAGCTCAGACAACTTTAAACCACACCATATCCTTGAATAAGCCTGGGTTTCCCACTGTGGTTGAATAAACCATTTGCTTTAATTTTTTATATCTGCTACTACAGACAAATACTTGCCACTGTTCAATAAGAAATGCCCATCTGAAATGAAATTGGTTGTTCAAAGCACACTGATCCACTGTGTATTTGGGAATTACTGTTTTACTGCCTGTTATTGATAAGTGTTTTTCAGTTTTTCCTGAAGGAAAGATGGCAGTCCATCTTCCCACTTGGAGAACATGCACACATTAACTTTATTAGAAAAAAATACTGTTCACATAAGGAGTCCATAGGCCCAATAAACATCGACCCAATGTACAGTGTATTTCCTAGATAATATTTATAATTTATTAACAGACATAGCATCTGGTAGTTTCGATACCTTGTGTGTGGGAATGTAAGTCAGAATGAGTCTTGGATTTCCTACATGCCTTTCCTCAATTGCCGTTGGTGCTGCTGACTTCCTTTCTAAGAGGTCCTTTCTTTATTTTCCTCAATTTCTCTTTTTCAGTTGTAGGGTGACCATTTGAAATTGCTCGTCACACCTTCCCGCTTCTTATTCCACACACTCACATTTACAGTGTGAAAGACAGAATATCCCCCCCCCCCCCCCCCCCACGCCACACACACACACACACACACACACACCACCCATAGACCACCCCCAAATCAATCCACTGCCCACCTGCAACCAGCAGCCCCCACACCTTTCACACAAGCAGGCAAAAACCCACAAACATGCACAGAAAAATAAATTCTCTGGCATGACTGTCACAAAATTTACATTCACAATTCCCAAAGTCCTCTTCCCATCATCTTATCCATCCTTCACTGAATCTTTCATTCACTCAATCTCGCCCTGTTTCTCTTACTCCTCAAGGAGAGGCTGGCTGTACAGAGTGAAGGAAATTGATAAGGAAATTGGAGAAGGGTGACTGTGTAAGTATAGTGAGAGTGGAACATGCTTTATGAACATGGAAGAGAATGGTGGCTAAGTTGTATTTCAGTTCAACTTTGACCAGTCATCTACTGAGAACTGCAGATACCATGATAACCACAGCTTTCACAACAGTCAAATACACCCAAATACACCATGTAGACTTCACACAGTAGTATGTATAGTAGTACCTTATTAGTATTTGGAAAATAATATTCCCTGTTGTAAAACTAACAGAAAAAATGTAATAAGGCTTGGTTATGTTATGATGATTAACCCACATATGACAGAATCAGTCTTTCTCCTGCTATCTATCTCTTTTCTAACCTGAAGGCCATTTTATAGCCGCTGTTGTCTTCCTCCCTGGTAGTGCAAACTAAAGGTGACAATACAACTGCTGGACCTGTTTTGGTGTTATTTCAGCTTGTTATGCACCTCTCAATTTCTGGCTAAGGTGATGCAGTCTCATTGAAAGCACTGTTGTCCGTTTTTGCTGCTATTTCAATGTAACTAAACAAAGGCTCAGAGAATTTCAGATTGTACAAAGGGAGATGTTATGACAGCTTGAAAAGATGCAATTTTGTTTGTAGAAAACCTGGAAAAAAATCTCCACAATTTCTTTGCTTCTGATTTCGGCTACTTCTCCTCCTACACCAGAGCTGATGTGGAGGTTTTGTCTGAGTGGTGACACATACTTCATGGAAATATTGCAGAATATTGTTTGGCAAGCTCTCACCACTGACATAAATGCTATGATGACATCAGTGCATAAGACTTGACCAATGCAGTGACCATAAGTAGGCCATAAAACATTGTATTGGCTATTTCACAGCCATCTGATATCACGCCAAAAATGGACACGCATGCTGAAGTTTCAGTACCAGCAGGGGGAGATAATATATTTAAATCCAAGAAGTCGTTAGGGACCAAGGAACGTATTAAGTACATTCCAGGATTCTTAATCGCTAGAAACTAATAAATACAGTATATATATTTATATGTAAATGTGTTAGCAATGTCTGTTTAAATGCTTACCCGTGATTTTTTTTTAAATGTTGGCTTGATATAAAATATCTCCGTCTGTTGGTCCTGCAGTTTACTACAATGTCTGCATGCGTGTCCATTTCGCGCTCCAGAGAGGCAAAGTGTGAAATGGACAAGTTGGACCGACGTTTTGTCATGATACTGGATTGTTTACAGAAGTATCTGAGAAGTAGTCCCTGGAAAAAGCTTGGAAAAGGACAGATCCCTTCAAAAAAGTAAAGGCGATTGGTTGAACCTTCTGTTTATTTATGTAAACTAACTTTTTTTGTTACTGTGAATTGGCTGCATATCTTAAAGCCTGGCAAGATGAATTCTATTATAATCTTATACTATGGATCTTGTGAGAATGTCTATAAAAAGGGCTAATGACAAAGACAGAGGAACATGAAAACAAACTGAGGAGAGGAGAAAAGTGATGCTGGGAGGTATACAGGATTAAAAAAAAGTAAGCAAATAAAAAAGAAGCAGGCAGAAAGTGAAAGGGGGTTACTGGATCCAAGCAAGTTGGATGGAAGGGTAGGGAAAGGGATTAGTGGTGGTGGAAAGAGATAGTAGTCAGACCATACCTGGGGAAATGTGACTCCACTGATCCTATGACAGGGACATCAATCAACAGGTGGTGTGCATGGGTGTGTTTGAAAATTGTGGGGTAGACAAATTCAGCAAACACACCAACGGGCAAGGACAAACTGAAAGGTAACTTAATCACAATAAAAAAGAGGGTGGACTGAAGCAATAATTCAAGGCAGGAATATGACTCTATCCACGACCACCTTGTTCATGTAAAAAACAGTGTTTGGGGTAGCCTGCTACCTGTGGTAGGCTAATACTATGTGCAGATGTTGAGGGTGTGGGCACCTATGACCATCTTGAAGGAAAGATATCCAAACTGCAAAATACAAAAACATTTGATTGACCAACAACCCCACAATATTGTGTTTTAAAGGTGTTTGTTTCTATGGGTACACCTGCAAAAACAATCAGTACAACTACAAATGGACAAGTTAGGACAGCAGCCTGCACTTTTAAAAAAAATGAATGACTTTCAAAGTTATCACAATAGTTTAATTGATTATCTTTCCATTTAAACATTTGCATATAGCAATATTATTTTTTAAAAATAATATTGTGTATGCTGGCTAGTCTTTTTGAGTGATCTGGGACATCCATCCATCTTTCCTTCCTTCCTTTTCCACTTTTCTGGGGCTGGGTTGTGGTGGCAGTAGTCTAAGCTGAGAAGTCCAGACCTTGCTCTCCCTGGGCATTTCCTCCAGCTTGTCTGGGGGAACACCAAGGCGTTCCCAGGCCAGCCAAGAGATAGAATCTCTCCAGCATGTCCTGGATGGGCCTCCTACCGGTGGGACATACCTGGAACACCTCACCCAGGAGACACCCAAGAGGCATCCTTGTCAGATGTCCGAACCACCTCAACTGGCTCCTTTCGATGTAGAGGAGCAGGGTTAGGGGGCTCTACTCTGAGCCCCTCCTGGACGGCTGAACTCCTTTCCCTATCTCTAAGGGAGAAGCCAGCCACTCTTTGGAAAAAAACTCGCTTTTGCTTCTTGTATCTGTGATCTCAATCTTTTGGTCACTACCTAAAGCTACCCAAAGGGGTGTAGATCAACCGGTAAACTGTGAGCTTCGCTTTAACCCTCAGCTCTCGCTTCACCACAACAGACCTGTACAGCACCCACATCACTGCAGCCGCAGCACCAATCCGTCTGTTGATCTCCTGCTCCATTCTCCCCTCACTTGTGAACAAGACTCCGAGATACTAAATCTCCTCCTCTTGGGGCAGTAACTCATCCCTGACCCAGAGTGGGCACTCCACCCTTTACCAGCTGAGGACCATCACCACAGACTTGGAGGTGCTGATTCAAATCTGGTACCTGAAAGCATAAATTGCATCTACACCTCATCATCTATCCCTCTCATCAATCCCTGTCTTCTGACTGTTTCTTTTGCTCTGCACAAATCTTATCCGTAGAAATGCAGAAATGCATTGCTAAGATACTCCAATAGTTGCCAGAAAGTGAAAGTCACACCTAATGCATAAGTTCTATAGACTTAATCCTGTTTGACATATTATCACTAAACACTTTGCAGGTCAAAAAGACTCTCAGGCCATAAGAAAAGGAAGTCCACTCCAATAACTAAACTTGTCACATTAGGATAAATTCCAGCTTTTAACATTACTTGGGTCTGGCATTGAGCACATTTAGACATAGTTTAAACCACTCAAAATGAGAACTTCAAAAACAGAAAAATCATCTGTTGTATAAGTGTGAGGCAACTGACCTGAAATAATATCTTGTTTTTCTGCAGGACAAGCGACAAGAGTTTCGATGCCTAAACAAAACAGTAACTAAAAACAAAAGCCCTTTAAATCTAGTTCTATACTTAAAGAAAAGTAAATTAAAGTGCATGCTAGTAAAGCACATCAGAGATGCAAAAACCCAAGGGCAATTTATTGAAGTTAACTGACGATCCAAATTCCCAACTAGTAAAAGTTTTATTAGATCCTTTGGCTTTGGAGGGGTCTTTCTACAGCTTTTTACAACTAATACTACAGCCCTGTTTTATAATATATGGTTTGTCTTCCAGATCCAGTTCAGATAGTCAGAATTTCCTTAGGGATTATTAAAGTATTCTGATTCTGATGACATCATCAGAGATTATTTCTTGGCCATTGTTTCTCCACAGCCACAGAAGACCTTTTACAACTTTTCACATGTTGATCAGTTGTGCCTATGACAATTACAGCTACATTAACCATTACAACCAATGGAGTTCCCCTAGAAGATTAAAAGTATCATTAATACTAGCGATAAGAGATCACGCAGGACAGTATAAGGAGGGACAGACAGCAAGAGAAAAAGAGATAGAGAGAGACCACCAAAATAAACTCTATGCTCATGATGAATGGGCTGCTCAGAAATAGAAAACTCATCCCTCTCTCATCCCCTCCATCCTCGTTCTCCCTGTTATCTCTTCTCCTTAACCACTCTTTCCTTCCTTTCTTCCATAACTCACACCATCTCTATTTATCTCGCTGTATGTGTCTGCAGCTCTTTCAGTCTCCGTATTTCTTTCCGTCTCACTCTCTCAGATAGTGTGCCATCTGTGTGATCAATGGAGTTCATTCTTTTCAAAAAATTCTACCATGATAGATTTTCTTTCCCGTGTTGTGTCTGCACTGAATGAAGCAAAAGCAACCTGATGTTTTGATGCTTTTATCAAACACTTAAATTTGGACATTTGGTGGATTTTAACAATTCCAAAATATGTAACTGCTTTATTAGAAATATTAACGTTTTAATAAAATCACAACTACTTTGCTAGCCATGCCTAAAAATTTATAACGTATACTTTTTTGTTTAAGTCTAGAACAAAAAGAGACAAAAGCACACACACGATAACAACAATGGTAAGACTGGCAAAGAGGAACAGAAGATTGAGACCATAGAGGGAACTTGACAGAATTAGTTGGCTGATGACTGTCACACATGAATGGAAATTGCAAGTAACGGTAATTGGGTAGCATGGTTTTCTCCTGTGGTCACAAGACAAGAATCCTATCAGCTTTTCAATAGTATTTTAATTTTGCCACCAGAGAATACAAAGTACTACATCTACTACTACATCATACATTGTAACCCTAAGAGTTGTTACAGGATAGAAAATTGAAGCAATTAAATCAGGGAATTGCAGCATTGACGGATTTCACAAGTGATGCTGGCTGCATCACAGAGTGTATATCACATTCTGTGAAAATACCATCTTACCAGCTAACACTGTATGCTGTTTTGTGAACAACAAACCGCAGATTGCTAGTGACCTGAAAGAACTACTTAATATAAAAAAGAAAGAAAAAGGGGGGAAAAAGCCTCAAGGTCTGGGGACAGAAAAGAACTGAAAAGGGTGTAGAATGACCTAAGGGTGAAACGGAGGAAATGCAAAAACTCCTACAGGTGGAGGCTGGAGGACAAACTTTAGCAGAACAACATGAAGGGTATGTGGAGTGGAATTAATAAAATCATTGGGTTCAAGTGGACAGAGAGACGAGCACGGGCAGCCTGGAGAGAGCAAATGAGCTAAACAATATCTTCAGCAAGTTTAGTTCAAAGGCCTGTGCTGCCTCCTCCATCACACACACACTAAGTTCCACACAACCCCCCAATACCTTCCATTATTTACCTTTCTCTTTTGCTTACCCCCAAGAGATCTTACCCACATGTGATAAACCACCTCCTACTTGACTTTGACTTCTAGTGAGGTTGCAAGACATCTGGAGAAACTACATCAGGACAAGGGGCTCTAAGGGCCTGTGCTAGCTGTCTGTCTGTGATTCACATTTGCATCCTGTCTGCAACCTGAAGCAGGAGAAGATACCAGTGTTTTGGAAAACGTCATGTTAGAAACTGAGACCTCAGCGGTACAGTCACACTCATGAGAGTCATAAGCTCACAAGCAGGAAAAACTGTGATTGGAGAACATGTAAAGGGGCGACCAACCAACCACCAAAGTGACTCTGATAGTTCAAGATGGCAATAAAACAGCAATAGACTCAGAATGCTATCAGCTTGCAGTCAAATTGGGTCAAATTGGCAGGCAAAAAAATCAGTGTAATCACCAGGTAAACACCGATCTTTCTTAGTCACAAAGAGGTTGCCATCCTAGTTTTGCTGTAGTGTTACTGAACCATTAACAACTATTGACCAGGTGCCATCACATGACATCTGATTAAGGTGCTGGAGAGACTAGTTTGAGTTATTTTGAAATTGCAGGTGAAAACATCTCCAGTTAACAAATAGACCAAATCTGTAAATGGATGACACATTAATCTACATGCTGCAGAGAGCATGCTCCTATTTTGGTAGTACCAGCTGCTTTGTGAAGATCAGGTGCATTTAACACCATTCAGCCAGCTACTGAGCGAGAACCTACAGGAAATGGCAGTAAACACATCCGCCATCTCATCCGCCATTACAGAGTACCTGACAGACAGGCCATAGTATGCGAGGCAGTCCTCTTTCTGACTTGGTGATGTGCTCCACAGGAAGATGTGCTGTCTATTTGTGTTCACCTTTTTACACCTCAGACTGAGATGTAAGAGGTACTGAAGCGGACATCCTTCAATGTGTACAGCAATGTTGGCAATTTTCTACCAGTCAGTTATGGGGTACATAGCGTTATTTAGAATCATTCTTGTAGAATAAGTCAATGAATTTGTAAATGTGTGTTTTGAGTGGTCAGTAAGTAGAAGCCAGTCCAGTCCATTCCATAGTAAATCAGGAACAACATTTTAAAACAATTTGACACATTCTGCTTTGGCAGTGAATGGCAACCCTGAATCACATCAGATACATAAAGATGGATTATGCATCTCAAAATGTTTTCATATTAAAGTTCTCCCTCCATTTTTATGTATAACAATTTACTTTAATATACACTCTAGCCTTTTACTAAGTTGTCTAAACATTCATCATTCATCCACACAGTAACCGGCACTTTTTTAAACAAGGCTGACAATGAAAGATAGTCTTTGTGTGCATGTATGCCTGTGTGTGTTTATGTGTGCACCTCTCTCTAATTAAATTTAAGAATCAGACTCAATATTTAACCAACACAATATCGGGCACTGCTGATAACATTGTCAAATCTTGGTATCTGTCCTTTTCACTCATACCCATCTGGCTTTTCTCTTGCTCTCTTTCTTTCTTTCTTTCTTTCTTTCTCGCTTTTCCTGCCCTACACGCTTCACTGTGTTTTGATTACTGGCTGAATTTGTGTCTTTGTACTTGGAAATAGAGCAGGATGGGCATTTTGAGAGGGGGAAGAAGGATCACAGATGGGCCTTGTCAAATCTCTGTACATCTGGCCTTCTCCCTGGCCAGTTTTCTACACAGAGAGACACAGAATGATCTATACTAATATTTCATGACCATTTTGTTAATCATGATCATGCATGCACAAAGATGAATAAGGGACAGGGATAGTTCTGAATGTCATATAAACACATACGCATAGTTAACCATGCATGCCCATGAATGAAACACGCACACTCGAGTGCTCATAAATACACACACACACAAAGACAAACTGTGCAGCAGGACACAGTGGGTATGGACTCCTGTTGTGGTTTATGGTTGCCAAATAATGATGGCAGGGAATCAGGATCATGCCAGGTTTAAAGGTAGCCAATAGCATGTCAGTATAAGGATGACAGAGGGCCAACTCTGACTTGTTGTATAGCGCCACCAATTGATGGTGTGTCTCTTTCCACTGAAAGCCCTTTTTATAGCAATGCATCTTTAAAAAATATATAGATTTTGGCATTTATTTAATTTGTAACTCGGGTTTATTAAATTGCCCCCAAAGCTGTGTTTTTTGAGGTGCAAGGCTGCTACCAATCACATTGCAATCAAACATTGATCAGTGCAACAGTGCAAATAGGACAATATTACATTAATATGCAAAGGAACTTTTTTTCCCCCAATTTGTTTCTCATATTTTGATGATGTTAATGACTCCATCCAAGGGTCAACTTTTGTCTGCATGAAAACGCTCTGCATGCACGTATGTTTATCAGCTGTCCAAGGTCCCTTTCCTAGATTGGGACATATGCTTCATAGAGTCCTGTGGACACACACACACACACACACACACACACACACACACACACACGACATACATGCAGCAATATGCACCTCAAAGGTACTCATAATGATAGAATAAGAATAAAGAAAAAGGAAACCTGGAGCTTACTAAGAAAATGTACTGATTATATGACCACATGACCTATCTGCCAGACATGATTATTTCGAGCTATATCAGAAAACCAACTGCAGGTACATTTCAAAGGAGCTTCTTTCCGCCAATGACTCTCAACCTCCAAGAATAATAGGTATCAAAATATGAAGTGCTTATCTCCATGCTGCAGCCATAAATCTGCATAATGTGGCATAATGTTGATCTCTAATACTACATGAAGTTTCATATCAAGTAATAAATATGACATCACCTTCATAGGTTATTTTTTATGGAATAAACCAAAGCACTGAAGATCAATGAAATAAGTATTTTTACATATTCTAAAAGCCTCTTACATTACACAGCCAACGACTCAAGACTGAATAGGTCAAATCTCCTGCATTGTTTGTAATATATTGAAGAAAAAGGTGTTGGGTAAGCAATAAAGTTCTATATTCGACAAAGTTTGCAGGGTTAGGGCAGTTTTCCGACTTTCTCCTTTCCATGTACGTTTGAAACAGTTCTGCCAGAAACCTCTGCTACTCTTCTGTACTCTCAAGAAATAAAGCATTTTACTGTACCTTTAGTGGTACTAAGGCGTATCTGTAGGTACGTACCATCTATGGTACTGCAAATGTACTCTCAACAAGAGTCTTAAGCCTAAAGAGACCCACCTTTAACCTCTGGTGATACCTAATGTATTGGTGCAAGATCTGACTTTTTTTTTTTGTTTTTGTTTTTTAAAAGGTAAAAAAAGAAACTGGGTACCCACTAATTTGTATGATATATTTAATTTTTATATTTTTGTATATTTAAGGACAGAATTTCTAGGTGAAGTCAAGTGGCAGAAGGCTTCCACTTGGGAATCTGCTTTTCACAGATGATGTGGTTCTGTTGGCTTCATCAGGTGGTGGCCTCCACCTTGCACTAGAGTGTTTTACAGCTGAGTGTGAAGCAGCAGGAAGGAGAATCAGCACCTCCAAGTCTGTGGCCATGGTCCTCAGCCTAAAACTTCAGGGTCAGGGATGAGTTATTGCCTCAAGTAGAAGAGATTAAGTATCTTGGGGCCTTATTCATGAGTGAGGGGATCATGGGAGTGGGACATCAACAGATGGATTGGTGCTGTGGCTGTGGTGACGCAGACACTGTACCAGTCCATCATAGATGTCAATCTTCTCACCTATGGTTAGTGACCGAAAGAAAGAGGTTATAAACTCATTTTCCCCCAAAAATGAGTTTTTTTGGAAGGGTGGTTGGTCTTTCCTTTAGAGAAAGGCCAACTGGGATAGATGTCCCAGTGGGAGGAGGCCCTGGGGCAGACACAGGGCATACTGAAGAGATTATATCTCTCAGTTGGCCTGTGAATGCATTGGCATCCCCCAGACAAGCTGGAGTAGGTGGCCGGGGAAAGGGAAGTCTGGGCTTCTCTGCTCATGTTGCTGCCCCCAAGACCCGGCAGCAGATAAGCAGAATAAAATGGATAGATATTTTAATTTTATGTTTTATTTTGTAAAATAAGCAAAGGAAAGTGGAGAAATTTGTGTTTGGCTGATTATTTTTATGTTGTAACAGTACCTCTTGGCAGTATACCATCAGACATTAGGTGCTTGGTGACAAGCACGCCACATTTGCCTGACTTGGTATTGTGCAAAATGAAGTTGCAGCATTATTTGGAGTGAGCCTTAGAATCATCTCCAAATTTAAGGGGATATACAGTGGGGCAAAAAAGTATTTAGTCAGCCACCGATTGTGCAAGTTCCCCCACTTAAAATGATGACAGAGGTCAGTAATTTGCACCAGAGGTACACTTCAACTGTGAGAGACAGAATGTGAAAAAAAAATCCATGAATTCACATGGTAGGATTTGTAAAGAATTTATTCGTAAATCAGGGTGGAAAATAAGTATTTGGTCAATAACAAAAATACAACTCAATACTTTGTAGCATAACCTTTGTTGGCAATAACAGAGGTCAAACGTTTACTATAGGTCTTTACCAGGTTTGCACACACAGTAGCTGGTATTTTGGCCCATTCTTCCATGCAGATCTTCTTGAGAGCAGTGATGTTTTGGGGCTGTCGCCGAGCAACACGGACTTTCAACTCCCGCCACAGATTTTCTATGGGGTTGAGGTCTGGAGACTGGCTAGGCCACTCCAGGACTTTCAAATGCTTCTTACGGAGCCACTCCTTTGTTGCCCGGGCGGTGTGTTTTGGATCATTGTCATGTTGGAAGACCCAGCCTCGTTTCATCTTCAAAGTTCTCACTGATGGAAGGAGGTTTTGGCTCAAAATCTCACGGTACATGGCCCCATTCATTCTGTCCTTAACACGGATCAGTCGTCCTGTCCCCTTGGCAGAAAAACAGACCCATAGCATGATGTTTCCACCCCCATGCTTCACAGTAGGTATGGTGTTCTTGGGATGCAACTCAGTATTCTTCTTCCTCCAAACACGACGAGTTGAGTTTATACCAAAAAGTTTTACTTTGGTTTCATCTGACCACATGACATTCTCCCAATCCTCTGCTGTATCATCCATGTGCTCTCTGGCAAACTTCAGACGGGCTTGGACATGCACTGGCTTCAGCAGCGGAACACGTCTGGCACTGCAGGATTTGATTCCCTGCCGTTGTAGTGTGTTACTGATGGTGACCTTTGTTACTTTGGTCCCGGCTCTCTGCAGGTCATTCACCAGGTCCCCCCGTGTGGTTCTGGGATCTTTGCTCACCATTCTCATGATCATTTTGACCCCACGGGATGAGATCTTGCGTGGAGCCCCAGATCGAGGGAGATTATCAGTGGTCTTGTATGTCTTTCATTTTCTGATGATTGCTCCCACAGTTGATTTTTTCACACCAAGCTGCTTGCCTATTGTAGATTCACTCTTCCCAGTCTGGTGCAGGTCTACAATACTTTTCCTGGTGTCCTTCGAAAGCTCTTTGGTCTTGGCCATGGCGGAGTTTGGAGTCTGACTGTTTGAGGCTGTGGACAGGTGTCTTTTATACAGATGATGAGTTCAAACAGGTGCCATTCATACAGGTAACAAGTGGGGGACAGAAAAGCTTCTTACAGAAGACGTTACAGGTCTGTGAGAGCCAGAGATTTTCCTTGTTTGAGGTGACCAAATACTTATTTTCCACCCTGATTTACGAATAAATTCTTTACAAATCCTACCATGTGAATTCATGGATTTTTTTTTCACATTCTGTCTCTCACAGTTGAAGTGTACCTCTGGTGCAAATTACTGACCTCTGTCATCATTTTAAGTGGGGGAACTTGCACAATCGGTGGCTGACTAAATACTTTTTTGCCCCACTGTAAACAGACTTTTCAGTAGTATAATATTCATTGCCAAGAAGCACTGTTACATCAACAAAATAATCAGTTTGCAGATTTTACTGCTTTGTTGCTTTACATTCCTTATGTTACTTTGCTAAGTTAATTTTATATATAATTATATCTATTTGTTTTTAATTTTATCCAGTCATCTACCTGACTTGCATATTAATAACAATTTCCAGTCTTACCCACTATTCAATGCACAATTAATTCCACATGCCTGAAGGGAGGAAACGCTGGAGGCACAGTGAGAAAACATGGCACCATCATCAGATGAAGAATAAAGAGAGTAACCAATAGAGGGTAGATTTTTAGGGACAGAACTTCAGTTTGAGATTGTACAGTAATACAAAGTCATAACCATTATGAATTTGAGAAAAAGTTATAGTTTTAGAATTATTTTTCTCTACAGATTTTAATTTGGTAGCAGCCATATTAAGCTTCACTCCAAAGCTTTAGTGATACAGAAAAGTATCCATCTGTTCTAAACTGACCTGATACAAGATTTTGTGGTGAAGTGTAATGTAAAGCATATTAGCATCTTCAATCAGTCAAATGCTTTGTCTGCTCATTTTTCCAGAAATGTTTCAGTTTTTGTCTTTATCATGTTTTTATTTTTCTCTTTTCTTGTGTTTAGTCATCTTCCTCTACTTCAGTCTTCTTCCCTTTATTCTATTGCTCTCTTACTGTTCTCTTTTCCCTCTGCTTGTCTCTCTCCCTTTAAACTGTTCCCTATGTGCCCACGCACCATAACCAAACCAGCCTGCTTATTCATGTTTCACTGAGGTATCACTTTATTTCTGTGCTATTATTTTTTCTGTGTAGTCGCCTCGGTATGACTTGCCCCAGACAGCGCTACGCTGTCCCACCCTCATTATATTTTCACACTTCGCTTCCCTAGGACACAAAATGCACACACATTTCCACACACACCAAATGCATTATGTGTGTCTTTTGTTTATGCCAGCTTGGGTTCAATGTAAATCCATCTGTGTATGGGTTTTTTTTTGTTTTTTTGTACGTGTGTATAGGGAAATGTAATAATTTATTCTTTTTTTGGTGTTTTTACTATAGTAGGTTGCCTTGTAGGTTATTCATTCATGATAGTTTCCACAGTATGCTTATTGTTATCATCAGGACCTGCCATCACTACAAAAACACTGCACTATAGGCATAAAACTTTCGTAAGTAGGTTCAAATTTTTTTTTTAAATTATCTTTTAAAAATGGATAAACATTAGTATATATTGATAGCAAATCAAACGTAACTTTTATTTTACATATATTGCTAACCTGCCAAAGCTTAGCTTAAACAGACAATAAAACACACTGCTGTCACCCTACTCAATCCTGCTAAATCCGAATTGATGGAAAGAAGGAGGCACCTTTCTTAAAGTGTGCAATATCCACTTTACACCAGAAATAAATAATAAGAATCACAGAATATAGTGAAATTAAAATATTTTGAAATACCCTGTACAGTATAAGCAAAACTATTTTAACATTTGGTGAAAAAGTTCTTTTGTAGTAAGCAGCTGGTAAGCAGGTGTTTACCAAAATAAGTTTCCAGGGCATTACATGCCTACATCTGAATCTCTGGCAACATTTATGGTACTGTAACCGAAGACCAAAGCTAGCTTAAAAAAAGAACCATTCTCTTCCTTGACTTTACTAAGCTGTAACATAATGAAATATTTATGGTGGGGGCATTTAGCTTCACAATTAAACAGGTTACAGTAAGTGATCAATTCTGTGCTTCAGTGCATTCCCAACAGTGCTTTCATCAGAATTCCTTGCCCTCTTTGGAACTGAGATACTGCATCAAAACCACAGTAATCTGAGGCTACAAACTCCCAATGTTTATGAAATGTCTGGCAAATATGCTGGAAGATGGATAAAAATTGAATGTAAATATATGGAAATAAACTGCAAAGGAGCAATATGTCATTTTTGATATATGCCTGTGTAAGGCCTTTAGAATTGGGATGAAAAACAGCGATGCATTAATGTAACCTGTGATGCTCAGTCTAACACTAATATATAAAACTGTGAGCTAATGTGTTCGCACATATTTTGCCTTGTAAAGAAACTATAGAGAAATACAGTGTATTTTGATCTGTGTTGGTGGTTTTTAACACGTATGATTTATTTAGAAAAGCTAATTGATGTGTGCATATGTTTATATCAGTATATGTAAAAATGAATAGATAACACAGCCCAGTCAGCCTTGCATTTAAATACTTGAATTTATGTTGGCAGATGATTAGCTGCTTTGGATTTCTGTAAAAACTGAGGCTGTAAACAGTAAACATTAGATATTTGTTTAATGAAAGGAGTGTTTTTATAATTCTAATGTTGTTAATTATTTTCTTTTCATTTTTCTTGTCTCCATCCTTTTTCTCTTATGCTTTTTTCTCCTTATTTCTCATTTTCCTCATTTATCACCCATCTCTCATCAGTGTCTGACAGCCCCTCAGTAGCAGCAGGCGGTGGACCAGGCGGAGGGCCGGACATCTCCCAGTCCCACTTCTCCTCCTCTCTTCCCACCTACCTCCCTGTCCAATGCCAACTAAGTGGTGCTGATTCCGTCTTCTTCCTGCGAGAAGCCAATCAGGAGGTTATGCGAAATGGCAGCCTATCATCACGGACTGAGCCATTCTTTCTCCACCAGCTAGAACCAGGCATTTCTGCCCCACACTCTCTGCCAAGTGTAAACTGCAGTTATGGAAATCTGAGCACTGAGCAGCCAATCCCTGTGGAATTGCTTCAAGGTCCACCACCACACGTGCTCCTTTCAACAAACCGTGTGACGTTGAACTGGAAGGTCAAAGGTCAGGTAGTTGTGCCTAAAGTGGGATCAACAAGGCCCTGGATACAGGTATTGTATTGTTTTATATTGTTTATATGTTTTTTCAAACATATACTGACTTAACTTTGAGGCTTCACATACAATACACTTACCCATTCAAGAATCAAGAAGCACTAGTTACATCATTTGGTAATTTATTTACCTGTATGTGCTTGCATTCAGCTTTATTTAATACTTAAAAATTTATTCAATTTATTATTCAATGAAAACAATGTAAATGCACCTGCTCTTAGAGACATGTTTTTTTTTTTATCCTGTTAAACCTGCTTCAATTTTTTTGGCCACTAGGGGTGGTAGGGAGTAAAGTTGAACTAGAAAGCATCTCAGCAAACACATGTTTGCATATCTGGGAGAAAGGAAGGATATTAGTATTTATCATATTTATATCCATCTGATTGGAGAAGCTCCCATATTCAATTTCTGTCCTCTCTGTTATGGTTTCCTCAAATTCTGAAAGGAAACAGTACAGTTCTGTAGCAGCTAAATACTCCATTATGTTCATAGGCTAGTTGCCCATTTTTTGTGCCATACAGCAGGGAAATGTAAGAGCAGTGAGAGTAAGCCAAAACAATAAAGCTGTGGTTCAGAAAATTAAACCAATGAGCTGTAAAGCTAAGAGGCTGCAGAGTCAGGTGATAATTCTTTATCACTTTATCACCAGGAGAAATACCCTTTACACACAGTAATTTGGTCCAGTGCTTATACAACATAAAAACATTAAGTTGCCCAGCTTTAATGAATAGACGAATATCTGAGATCTGTGAATGACAGGGAAGAAAATGGTTTTATAAAACAGAGAGACAGATAACTTATAGTCTTTGATTGCGTCTTACTAGCTGTCCAGATTTTTCCATTATGACATTATAGGCTTTTGTTTCTTCTTCAGGTATTATTTTACCTGGTAGGGCGGCGTTGGGATGAGCCTGAACCACCTCCATCATCCCTCCTCCCATGCATCAGGGCCTTGGCCATCCGTGACACTAGTGAAGCAGCACCCTCGGCAGGCTGCCGACTCATGGGACCATCTGGTATCTGTGTTGTCCGTCTGGAGATTCCCCCAGCTTGGTTTACACCACCACAAGTGAGAAAGAGACCTCCTGAAGTGGCGCTACCATCAGTGGATGTGTATTACTCAATTATACCAGTGGAAGGTGCTGGTCAAGAGTGTCCCTCCACTGTTAATGAGCCATGGAAAGCTCCAAGTGCAAACCCTGGGCCACATGGTGGTCTGGCTATGGGCCTTGGGGGGCAGTGGAGCACCCTAGTGGATGAAGGTCTTCAAGACATGCTGAAAGTTGGTTCTGTTGCAATGAGCATGGGCCCTGTTTCTGCCAAAGGAGAAAGACTACAATTAGATGACAATGTGGAAGTTTTGGAGCCTCCCAGTCCTGTTCGGCTTGGCAGAACAGTGGCTTTTGCCATCTACATGAAGACAACTTCAAATACGGAACAGTTTACATTGAGGTGGGAATGCATACACTTTCACTTTATCGTCTGGCTTCGTTTTTATTTGTCATTCTGATATGCATTTCAGTTTCACTCTGGTTCTTTTTCTGTCATCTTCACTTATTTCTTTCCTTCCCATCCGCTCTCTCTCTTCTTTCAACACCGCCGCCTCCCGAGGTTGATGGCTGTCACCTTTGTGTACTCAGCCTCTTTCAGGAGCCAGCAATGCAAATAACAACTTCATGAATATTCATGTGTGAGCCAAGGAGGAAAGAAAACACTGAAAATGAAAAGCAGGAAAGGGAAAGGGTAACACTGAGGGACTTAAGGTTGGGAAGAGAGACAAGTATAATAAAAGGTAAAAAAAAAAGTCATGCAAGGTCAGCTACATTACGTTTGTTCTGACATAAGCAGCAGGATGTTTTCAGGTGGCTGTTTGTAGGGGGAATAAAATCTTTTCTGGTGACATAACGTTTATAACCCCTGATCTTGAGCTATTATGGAGATCTGCATTTAGTCTCTGCCTCATCATTTCACTGTCTTTAGGGATTTCAGGCTGACAAATGATAGATGTGCAAATTTATCATTCTATTTAATGTACATCCCAACACACATTGATGTGGCTTGCTGTAGTATTACCATAAAATTGTACTCCTACGAGGGTTAAAACAATTCAGGATATTTTGGGGAGCTTTGTGAACCATGTTATGACTCCCTTTGTCACATTAGGCCTGGCTTACTGTGTTTTAACATTTTCAAAGGATTTCATTTGATTTAGCTAGTGAAGGCTGGACAGCAAAAAGTACTTGGAACAGCTTTAGCTGATGCACATTTCCAAACGATGTGTTGCCTCAAGATATTTTCTGGTAAGTAAGGTGTCTTGAGCTGTTTCCACTCATGTATCAGGAGAATATCAGGATAGTCAAACATTTGTAGTTGTGTTTTCTCACATGTAACACATAGCAAGAGATAGTCAGCCTCAGAATCCTACAACTGGAAACAATCGGTTTGCTTTAGACAGGGCTGCTGCCTGAG
This sequence comes from Maylandia zebra, assembly GCF_041146795.1. Lineage (NCBI taxonomy): Eukaryota > Metazoa > Chordata > Actinopteri > Cichliformes > Cichlidae > Maylandia > Maylandia zebra. The sequence continues at coordinate 30,055,740 of NC_135178.1, forward strand.
TAGAGCTTTCAGGAGGCAACATGTGTGACATCCATTTACTCGTTGCAAATTCACTGGACAATTATCTGCTGTACTTTCACATGGTGCAATAATGTCTGCACGGCGTGGTTTGCACATTTGCATTTGTATGCAAAAATCCTCAGTTCAAAATCAGAACAAGACATAAACGTGCCCTCAGTGGGTCATAAGGTATCGTACTCTTAGTGTTAGTCCCAAGCTTCCAAAAAAGAATCTGTGTTAAATCAAAAATGTGGTTCCAGCTGCAGTGGAGAGTCTTGGGAGACGAGTGAACAGCCAGAAGAACCTTTATTCTTACATGTGTGCAGTTGGACATAACTCGGGCTTGGGAACTGCCATGTTTAAGACAGCCAGACTAACTGATTATATATATATATATACTTCCAGCAGGTGATCTAACTTGATGCCTAATTCCTTTTTTTTTTGTACTGCACATTTGGACCATTTATGTTAAGTAAACTGATTTATGTAATCAAGGGACATATTTACTACCACAGACATTCAAAATTGAGATTGATATTAAGCAAGTCAAAATCCTTTTACCATCAATTTACACTTAATGTGATAGTTCATCTTTAACCGCCACCAAAGTTTATTGTTGTTTACTTACGCTATTAAGAGATATTTTGGAATGGTTGGCATACACAATTGAGTAATTTGCACCACATGAACAGTTGCAACAAGGCTAGCAGGGGAGTCGGTAAAACACTGGTTATACACATTCAGAGTCACCATAAGGAGGCAGGACACAGAGTTGTGTTACTGGGGTTTTATGCATTAACTAAGGGACATAAAAGCCCTGCCTAGTTGGCTCAACAATAACAGCTTGCAAAGCTGGTAATGACAGAACTGTTTATGAAACACTTTACTGTTACCATCTGATTCTAGTCAAAATGAATGGTCAGCCCCCAAATATTATTTATTTTAACTAAATTAACTGGCAGTTGGTATTGGCAGTTTGGTGTCATGAAATGGCATCCCAAATCATTGTGCACCTTATTGTTATGCATTATCCATGCCATCAATATCCTAACCCTGAGATGCATGCTAACCCTAACCTTTTCACATGTCATTTGACAGCATCAAATGACACCAGATAAAGGTTATGGCTAAGGTAAAGACCAGGGTTAGGACCGATAGTTGAAGAGAGAGATAGAAAATCAGTGAAAAATGCATTAAGATCCATCCATCCATCCATTCGCTTCCGCTTATCCTTTTCAGGGTTGTGGGGGGCGCTGGAGCCTATCCCAGCTGTCATAGGGCGAGAGGTGGGGTACACCCTGGACAGGTCGCCAGTCTGTCGCAGGGCCAACACACAGGGACAGACAACCATTCACACTCACATTCACTCGCACATTCGGATTGGATTATCCAATTAACCTATCCCCACATTAAGATGACAAGTGAAATATAGTCGCATGCTAATCATATGCATTGTTAGTTTAACTAAGCATTTTAAAAATACAAAAATACAGTTTCTGAGGTTATTTTATGATGAAAAGATGTTATAGATCAGTGTTCTTATATCTTCAAACAAATCAATACATTTAGAATTAATAGATTAAAAATACATAACCACCTGCACCAGTTTGTGGAAGCTATCCTGTTGCTTTTTGAATAAAGCTTTCTGCCCAATTGTGTTTTATGTATGTGACTAAAGACTGGCCACTTACGTAGTGCATCAAATGCAAAGTAGACAAGAACTCGTAGGTTTACTTGCTCGATTTACATTGACAGGTAAACAGAGAAGTGACAGCCTACACTCACCACAGATGAACAGCAGTCAGAGTTGTTTCACTTACATTTAGATTATGCACTTGAATTTGATGTGAGAAAACAGAATTCAGTTGACTACAGTCTGCAATCTAGTGGTGAGATTTTACACACTCTACCTTTAACACTATAATCTAAGTCAGTTTGACACATGTTCCTTACAGATACAACTATATCTAAAGTTGTGCATTTCTTTGCACAGCAAATGTGAAGTTGATCTCAGGACACAGAAGGAAACAAGAGGCGGCCAGAGTGCAATGCAACTTGTCTTGCTACCTGCTGACAAACACACACAGACACAGAGGGAAATAAATATTCCACCAACATCCAGTGTTATTTCTCTCTGCCATGAATACACGCATACATCATATGAACATTCATGCATACTGATGATGTTTGTTTTATGTGTGTGCATTAAGTGTGTATTGAAGCACACACCCAAACACAAAAAACACAAACTTACCTGTTGAAGTGATGAGATGTGATGTTTTGGTTCCCCCTACAGACACTTTATCTCTGCCTTCATCGTGGAACACCATTGTTGTGTGTATGTTTATGCATTGTCTTGTGGGTATGCAGTTGTGCCTGGTACTGCTATGGAAAGAAAGTGTATGGAATAAAAATCATCCTTTCCTTTTTTCCTTTCCTGTTATTTATTGTGGCTATCTCGAATTATGCTTTGTTTCTGCTTCCGTTCAGTGTTTTTTCTCTCCTAGGTTTGTCCACTCATTTTTCCACGTTTGAAAAACGTCCAACTTCTATTTTACATATTGCACTTATCTCCTATCTTTATGTCTCAGTTGAGAAATGTGCCTGTTTATATGTGTGTGTGTGTGTCCTACTTGCAAGTCTTGCCCTTTGCCCAAGCAAACAGTTCAATGGATAATCTCCCATGTTAGACGCAGAGTCAGACATGTAATAAGGCTTAAGTGGATTTCATTCCTGTGCGTGAGCGTGAGCGGGTGTGTGAGTATGTATGTGTACGACACATAATAAGCCTTAAGTGTGCTGCATTACGCTGAGGTGATGTGATTATGATAAACTGCTGAAGAGATGGAGGGACACGGAGAGAAAAGGAGTGAGAGAGACATACAAGAGTGAGAAATATTAGAAAATGGAAGAAATGAAAAAGAAAATTATTAGAAAAGTCTTAAGAGAAATGGGTAAGAAGGTAAAGCATTTCACTTGCCTTTCTTCTTCGTACTTCTGAAAAATTAACTAAGAATACGATGGAAGGACCAGTGACAAGAGGCAGCATGTGTTAACTAAATTGGACTGGGCATCCTTCCTGTATCAACTGGCCTTGAGCTTGTAGTCTCACATAACCATACATGATTCTGTCAGTTTGGGAAGAAACTACATGTCTACAGACAATGAGCTCAAACTGTCTAAAAGTGTGGTACTGATTAAGTTACACTGCCAAGTTTTCCTCCTCCAGTTCTTTTTTCCAGTCATAGCTTTTACTCTGGTCATTTTAAATGTTTCATTTTTCTACTACTTTGACTACATTTAAACAAAGTTAAAGGTTTCACCAGATACATCTCTGTTATCACTCAACTTCTCTTTGAACATCCAATGTGGTTTTAAAATAGATAGCTCTCGGTGTGTAATGTTGTTACTACCATGCTGCTTTGAGTTCATTAATATCCTTTTATGGACTAAGAAGAAAATTAGAAGTAAAAATCTATCTATCCATCCATTTTCTTCCACTTATCCAATTCAGGTTCACCAGGGGGCTGGAACCCAGTTGGCTCTTGCTCATATTTTAAACATAACTAGCAGCCACTTTCTCATCATTCAATTTTCAAGTAGTCAGTTTTTTTTAATATTAGTTTTTTTTTTTCAAAATATAAAAAATACTGTTGTGTAGAAACAGACATTTGACAAATGTTTTTCTCAAACTCCCCTTCACAGAGCAACTGTCTGCTCATTAACCATGTGACTGAGTGAAACGAAACATCATCAATTAACAGAACAGACATGCTAGATGAATTTCTAATTAGTTTTTGACACGCGCAAGCTTGGGCTTTTATAAACAATCAAAGAACTCTGTGATAATGGGTCAAGCATAAATTGACTCTTGGACTCTTTGTGCCTTAGCCTGTATTTCTGAAAGGCAAAGAGGAGAACATGGGGAGGAGAAAACACCTGAGAAAAGAAGCCAGTCTTTTTTTGTGCTCATTGTGTTATTCTTTTTACAAATTTGAGATGGGTTGTTTGTCATAAGTTTTTTTTCTCTATCTTGTTATGTCACTATTTTTCACTTCCATCTTATTAGCTGCACATTCATTTAGGTAACTCATCTTCAATGCTGTGCTCGCTGACGGGTTTCATTTCTTTACTCTGGGCCTTTTACCTCTTTCTTCCAGCATGCTTTTTGTTAAATGGCACATCCTTAAAATGACACAATGAGGAGACTAAGGTCCTATGTATCAGATCAGAAAAAAGAGAGTGTTATGTAGACAGCAGAGGTGAACATTGTCTGTTTTTGATCACGCAATCTGTGCTATGGTGTTTCTAGGTGTTTTTCCAGTGTCTACTGGTCTTCAAGTGTGTTTCAAGTTGGTCTTTTGTTTTCATTTCCTTTACTACATCAGTGTCTTCAGTTAAAGTGGCTGTTACTTACTTAGACTTCCAGTCTATTTTCTTCCCATGAGTGAGAAGGACTTATCCAAATGTCTGTAAAAAATTATTTCTGTAAACAGCACTGTAAAAAGTTTGGATAATGGTTGGCCTTGTATGCTATGTTTTTTCAAGGGTAGTCCCATGTTACAAACCTATTTTCCCCAGTTTCTGTGACGCCAAGTTCCATCCTCCTCTGTGCCAGCACCAGAACACATTGTTCTATGTTCTTTGTTAGAGGTTGCTCAACTTTAAAATATAATTATAGGTTGTGATAAAAGCTTGCACATTCTATCTGGCCATTTCCTCGGGATGGATGCTCTTTCACAGCCTTGTTTCTGCTGTTTCTTTTGCCTTGTGCATAAAGGCAATTAGAGTTATTGGACAAACTCTTGAACCAACCCAGAGTATATTTTGTTAATCTAAGCTATTGTTGCAGTCTCTACGATATGGTTTGCACCCTTAAGTAACAAATGATACAAATCAAGAACTTACTTTTTAATTGATTAAATCTGAGATCAGCAGAACAGAAAATTGCTCAAATAAAAAATAAAATCAAACCAGGCAAATTAGTTAGAATCTCTTAGCTCACTAATCAGTGACAGCATTGCCTGTAACTTCAAAAGGCGGAAAATCAGGGCAAAACTTGATGATGAATTCATGTTCGGCGCAGCTCCAATTCAGTCAGCATTCAGCGAAAAGTATTTAATATCGTCTAAATCTGTAGAAACCCTTGTCATAGCATTTTGATGCTTTGAATCAATGATTAGTTGAGCATTTCAGCATTTTTCATCAGTGGGAATGTTGACAGGCTGAGGGTCAAAGTGATTAGTATCTCCCTCATTAAAAAGCTGTCATCTTGAACTGTGCTATCGTTGTTTGGTTAGCTAATTAGTGAGATGATTACTGATGAGGGGATAAATGCCTTGTGTGCGCGCGTGTGTGTGAAATGTAGATAGACAGCGATAGATTACTGAAAGGGAAAGAAGTTTTCTTTCTGCTTCTGTTGTCTGTATATTGTTTATTTTATCTTAATCCATAGACCAATTCAAAGGTGTGCTTTTCTGGAAATTGGAAAGGAAGTATCCTGACTACTTTTACTTAAAAGTGAAAAAGGTAACAATGAAAGTCTGATCTAGAAACATTTCAGTTTTTTTCACACTGTTAGCCACACTTTGGTCTTATTTTGAAAGTTCAACCAGCTTGAAATTAATTTAGTTGCTTCTCACAAAACAATCCTAGTCCTGTGGTTGGACGTACTCCAGCTCCACTGTCTTGTGCAACAGCTGCGAATCAAGCAAGCATTCACTTGGTTTAATTGTTCAGGTGAAGAAATGTTCAAGTAAGCGATCTGGAACTCAGTATGGACGATGGGGTTTTTTCAAGTCGTAATTATAATCCAGAATACAATGTGTAAAATGTACACATTTTTTAAACCTGTAGTATGCTCACCAATTACAGCAGTGCTGAAACTGACACTTAAAGCTGCAACATCAACCCACACATCCTAAACAAATGTCAGGTTTAAGCAGCTTTCAAGAAAAACAAAATCCTTTTTTCAATGACTCAAAATATCTTATAATGGCTGCAAATCTGATTTTAAGAAGATAAATGTTCTCTTCCTTTGTGCTAAGTTTGAGACAAGTATGCAGCTTAACTGGACCTTAAGGGTCATATATTATATGTAATATCTAGTGCCAAAGAAAACAAGCATTGCTTCTTCACTGTCATCACTTTTCTTTCAGCCCTGCTATACTGACATTGAATAAGGTTTGGACATAATAAGGAAATCTGTTATGTCTGACGGACATAAAGCTGTCACTTTAGTGGCTTGAGAAAACCAACATGCACTATATTTCATCTTTGCATAAATCTTATCTATTTTTACTGTGTATGTTTTTATATTTTTTCCTGTTTCCTAGTTTACTTGCTGGTTTAATTATTTTCCCATTTGTTGTTTCTGTGTGTGTTTGCTTGTGTATGTGTAGGGATTAGTGGATTTTTCCTAGGATCAGAGGGGAGATGTAGTTCTAAGGACCAGCTTGTCCTCTCTGGTGGTTACACTGCACATACACACCATACCCTCTGTATCTCTCTCTCTCACACACAGACACACACAGAATGCCGAGCATGCCTTTATTCCACAAAGCTCCACCATTGATTTCACCTCAAAGGCTCTCTCACCAGGATGAAGGCAGAATCAGTTGTATTTTCTGAACTGTGTATATCTGTGCGAGTGTGTGGATGCTTTTGAGTAAATATAAAGCATATGATTAGTGTGGCAAATACTAATAAAATTACTCAGTCACATTATGAAGACCCACCTCTCTTCTGGGGACAAAAAGAATGAAATATAAAAATCTGAATATGATATAAATAGTTTAAGATTTAAGGTTGCTTGCTTACAGTGGGTAGCTTTTTCACCTCTGTTTGTGTTGGTCCTGTGATAGAATAGCAACCTGTCCAGGCTGTACCCCGTCTTCCACTATAAAATAAGTAAAATAAGTTCCAGCCAGGATAAACAGTTAACAAATAGATACATACTTAATTAGTTAAAAAAGTCACTTTAGTTCTCCAACTACGTTAAATTTTATTACAAAAAATCACTTTTTTTATTTAGTGAGAGTGAAGTAAAATGAAAATCATATACTCAATAAGACATCTGCACCTCTAACTTTAATATGTTAAACATTTTACTACACCCGAGTATCTCCCGTTTTTTCCAGCCATCTCTCTGTATTGCTGTCTTCCTTTGTGCTTAGATCTTTTTTTAGTCTATTTATCATATCCGCTAAAGGAAATCTTTTACATCCCTTAGATCAGAGATCACTTTTGTTGTCCATTCTCTATTTCAGTCTGTGCTTCTGTAGAGGCAGCACAGCACTCTAAATAATCACCTTAGCCATTAAATTGAGCTCCAGACAGCATGTACCTCCACTTGGATACTGTATATCTCTCTTTAGCCTATTCTCTGCTTGAATTGCCATGCGCTCATGCATACTGTGAGAAGAAAAAAATCCTTCATGTATTCAAACTGCCTGAAGGAAAATGTATCACATTAGAGGTCACAAGTCTAATTCTCCATAGTCACTTGGATATATTTCTTGTCCCTATATACATCTTTTTCATATATAATCATTAACTGTCTTGTTGCATTACTGACTGGATAATTAGACATGAACAAGTGTTAAAAGGTCTGTGAGTTAGGACGAAAACAGCTTCCTTTCAAGAGATCTGACTTCCTGATCCTCTGTGCCAAGTTTTTGGGTTATTTTTAGACTTTGAATTATTTTTGATCATATTTTAATCTTACATGAAGTTTCAGTCATTACTTAGCTTTAATTTTTTCTTTTAGGTAACAACACTACTTTGCTAGGCTTAGATCAAGGTTATGGTTGGATAAAATATGAACTTCATTGCGCTAAATGCCTTTTAACAAGATCGATTCTATATTTAGTCTCAACCCTACAATATACTCATTATGGATATACTTTGATTATGTTTTAGTGCTCCTAATACTGGTACTTATTGCATGGACTATGGTCCTAATATGTGTATATGTGTTAGTCTGTGTCAGTCAATCAATCATTCTTACAAATTTACACACATGCATATTAACAATTTGCCAGGCTAGCAATGTCAAAAAATAAACACAGTTAAAAAAAAATTCCTGTCCAAAACCTACAAGTGAGTGCTGAAGACAGCTTTCATCATGTTTATCCAAAGGATCAAAATTTTCCCACACTGATGGATGTGTAAGGAAGCTATTCTTTGCTAAGTCTTTAATCTTAACAACATAAAGTCAAGGTTGACTGCTTTGACTAGTAGTCAGAAAAACACATTGCAGCTTTGATCTGCTGCGAGTTGAAAGAATAAGGAACATTGTGAACATCTGTGCTCCTCAGATGAAAAATAAATCCCACTTTTTTTTATTCTCTGTAAAGCAACATGTCATTTTCATCTTCATAACCAGGAGTGGCAATAGATTTGTTAGGGTGCAGACGCAGAAAGAGATCTTTCGGTGTTGTTTCAGTGGCACATCAGTGGGTGTGTGTTACGAGAGGTCACCACAATGACTTGCCTGAGCGACCTCAGGAGTTGTGCTACAGTACCAAGGTGACAAGGTGCATTCAATAGAGATGCATATGTGAAAGATTGTGATTGTCAGTACACAGTGGTGATTTATAAAACGTTGCCAGGAAAGTACAGGGAATTAAGTGAAGTTTATGTAGTCATAAACACCAGATGCAATTTCTGACACAACCCCAAAGGGACTTGTGTTTCCTTCCAGAATTGAAACAGACATCTTTTGCTATGGAGCCACTTTAACTGTTAAACAGTTGTACCTGTTAAATATGTTTTCCTTCATTGCAACAGCCATTGCCACCTTTTCACTTTCTCAAATCCCCCTGAGACGTAGGAAAGATGGTAAACTGGTTAACAGTCCATGACCAACACATACACACATCAAACACCTACTCGGTTCTATTTAACCCACACTGTCAATCACTATGTGTTTATTCCCCTAATCCAGCCCCTGCTATCATTCTGTCTACAGCATTCGTCCTTACTTTCTCTCCATAGTTTACCTGTCATCACTTAGCTTTCCTGCTTCTCCTTACTCTCTCTCTCTCTCGCTCTCTCTCTTTCTCTCCCCCTCTCTCTACGTCCTTCTATCTTTTTCTGTCCTGAATATTCATGAGGCTGTTATTTGCATTGCTGGCTCCTGAAAGAGGCTGAATACACAAAGGTGACAGCCATCAGCCTCGAGATAGCGCCAGTGTTTGTGCATTATGGGACTGTGCATGTGTGTCAGGGCAGGGAAAACAGACAGAGGTAAGAAAAAATTCAGAGGGAGAGAAGCAAGGAATAGACTCAGGGAGAAGGAGATAGCACCCTATTTTGGCAGTCTCACTTCCAAAGTGATTGACACTGTCACTGATATTGTAATTAACGTGTTTGTGTACCAGTGTGTGTTTGAACTGAAACTTAAACATTGTTGACCTTTAAGCTCAGTTACTGATATGATGATGATCCTTTCTGCACACGTACATGTGGCCATGTCTTAGTTTAGCTCTCTCTTCAAACAAAATATCCCTCCTGTCTCTTTTCTTCGTGTTGTTTCCGTGGCTCTACCACTCTTTGAGTTTGGTTCTGCCAGTGCCGACTTAGGGATGCTTATAATGGAAATGCGTGGCCGGTTATTGTGTTGTGTTTATTGTTCATGCTACTCCTTGTTGCAGGATAGAAGAGCCCCATTTAGAAATAGAGCTCCTCTATGCTGCTCTTGTATTCCTCTGTGCTGAGGATGTACCAGTTGCATGAGTAGCTCCTTTTAAACCAAGTGCTGTGTGTGTGGCCGTGTGTGTTTTTCAGTGTGCTTGAGCATTTACCTCTAAGTTACCCCAGGAGATAAAAAGGATATTGGGATAAGTTTGTTTTTATTTTAACAAGATGGGGGAGAAGTTGTTGATATTTTTATTCATGAAAAATCTGAAGCTATTTTTTTCCTTCCACTTTTTTTAGTATCTTGGCCTGGGACCCAGGCTCATGAAAACATATTGTCTGTTTTATTATTCTGGGACCCACTTGAAATAAGCTACAGATGTTCCCATTGTAGAAGTCGCAGGTTTTACTGCATGCTGGCTGAACTGCGGCTGCACTTTGGCTTCTACTCCAAAAGGGAATTATTGTGGAACACATTATGTGTTGTGTAGCAGGATAAGTGTGATGTATGTATATGTATAAATGTATATATATGTATATATATTAGTGCACTCTCTCTGTCACTCTTCGGGAGGCACTTCAAGTCCTTGAAACAAGGAATGTTTATCATCGTCCATAATGTGTTGATTGGTTCAGCTGCCCGTCACTACCAGCTCAACTGCCCATTTGCGCATGTGCGAAGGTAACTCGGACAAACTGCCTGAAATGCGTTGACAGAAACATTTCAGGGATTTTGAGTCATTCTGCACTCCAGATGCTTTAATTGCGTTAAAAATTTGATTTGGCGTTGATTAAAAACAGCACAGTGTCAAAGCCCCTTTTCAAAAACCAAAAAAAGCAGGTCGTCATTGCGTTTTAGTAAACGGGAAAAACAACGGGAGGAAAAATATGAAAGCCAGTGGATACTAATTTGGTGGGCCAAAGGCACTCTTGATATCCACACTCATTTGATATTGGTACAGCTTTTGCATCACTAGTTTTTGCAAGCTTTAATTGGGACTGAGCTTCAATAATTTGTCTCTCATCCTCTCACCTGTCTAAGACATTTGCAAAACTTCTTCAAATAATACGACCCACCCTGGTACTCTGCCACAGAGATACAATGCAAAAGCCAAAAGTCACTACATTTCCAGTAATCCTTTAAGGACTTCTGCCAGAAGGCCTATTGTTATAAATCGTTTTTGCTGTTTTCTTTACTCACTTTACTCATGCAATGAAGAAAGCTTTAAACTGGATCTGTGAATGCATTTTTATCAGAAAAGTGTACTTCTTTCTGTGCGCTGTTATCTACAAGGTCCTCCATTGTTGTGGAATCATTCCATGCTTCAGAGACTTTCTGGTGGAAATAGTGTGCTCATATGGTCAACATTTCATATGTATTTTCTTTCTGTTCATTTTTAATTTATACAAACTTGCTCCTCACAGTACTTATTTCCCTTTTAGTATACCTTCCTTTTCTTTCTGCACTCTTTGTGTGTGTGTGTGTGTGTGTGTGTGTGTGTGTGTGTGTGTGTGTGTGTGTGTGTGTGTGTGTAAAATATATAAATATATAAACATGTTTACACGGCCAATGGTAAGGGGACACACCTCCTTTTCAGTAGCAAAAAATTATTCCCTGTACTCAGACTTTGCCACGCAGCCCAAAGACATGCAATTAGCAAGGTTAGGCTAACTGGTGATTCTAAATTGCCCATATGTGTGAATCTCAGTATGAATGGTTATCTGTCTCTGTGTGTTACCCCTCTCTCATAAATGAACCTGTGTTACATAGAGTCTGTAATCCTGGACTCAGTGTTGTGTTTCATGGTTCTTCATTTGCTGATATTTTACTTGTTATTTTCTCTTTTTCACTGCATCTTCTAAAACAACACGTGGAAACATACTGTATATTCCATATGTGGAAACACTGTTCTCCAGACCAGATTTTGGTGAAATGAGCAACTCTTAAACATATACCTCAGGGGTATCATTTATAAATATAGTGTATGCACAAAACAAGGTTAGAAAGATGTGCACATCTCTGCAAACCACCTTGGCATTTCTAAAAACAAAAGATGGAAAAATGTGCGCAATTGCACAGACAGTCTTACCCATAAGCATAACCCTATTTGGAGATGTAAAAACTGGCAATGTGGATGCTGACGTGGTGAATTGAAGTCAAACTGTAAAATTAATTTTGAGGAATTGTTTTACATAATGCCTTAACTAACACACATGTCACGCTTTTACTTGCAGATCCATGTTATCATAAACATTCAAATCAGCAGCACAGACCTATTAAATTCTGTGCACCATTTCGCTCTCTCCTTATCACATTCCCAGTCCTGGAGGGCAGAGGAGAAATCTGGACTGTATGCTGCCGACACTCTTGGTCCGTATCTCCCTGCAGCTGAAATGCAGGATGTGGCAGTATTCAGGAAATCTGGCTTGGCATTTTCCGATGTTGAATGATCCTTGGACAGCATAAATATCAGTTGAAATCCGAAGTGAAAAACCAACCAAGAGCTGCAGAGCAGAGCATGTTGTAATTGTTTTCAACATCATATATTCTACTTTTTTCAGCTGTGCCTGTTAGGGCTCATCACAGTGGATCATATGACACCATCTGACACTATCTCTAGCATCCTCTTCTGTCATACCAACCCTCTGCATGTGTTCCTTTACTTCATCCATGAACCTCCTTTAGTTTGTCCTCTTTTGCTTCTCGTTGGTAGCTCCATCTTCAACATCCTTTGTCCAACATACCCCGTTCGTATTCTAACCCTTTTCTTCTATTTATCCATAAAACCAAGCACAATAGTTTTCATATATATATATATTTTTTTTTGTTTCATTTTAGTTCTTAGTTAATTTATTGAGTAAAATCTATGCTGTGAACATGACTGCTGTCATGCATATGAGCTTCCAGACACCATGGTGACTGCCACAGGACTATGTGAATTGCAGACTTGAAATAAAATCAGTGACAACTTTCATGCAAAAATTATACTGGAAATTTTCATGATGATTAGGGAAAGATCACCATAAAAGCTTGCGTTGTTTATTGATTAGTCTGATGTAAGTAGTGCACAGACTCACATGTGTAGTTCAGCGGGGCTGCTGCACCACCAGAGAACAAAGAAACTGGAAGAACCATCAATCAGTGACCGTCTTTGTTGCGTTTTCTATTGTTATCTTATTCATGTTTGGTGTGGCTGTAGCTCAGGACGTACAGCAGGTCATCTACTAATCGGAAATATCCCCGGGCAAGATAATAAACCAAAGCTTTTGTGAATGTTAGATAGAACACACTTAAGCATAAAACAGTACTTGTATGGATAGGTGAATAAGACATATTGTATAAATCACTTTGAGTGATAAGGTAGAAAAATGCTATATAAGAACCAGTCCGTTTATTTCTGTGCATCAGTATCCACACGACGCTTTAAACCGACAGTCTAAGGTAGAACGAGTGTGGGTCATGAGGCTGATCCATTGCTCAGGTAGACTGAGGATATTTCTCCCATGCTGGCTTTTCCTCATTGGCTTCCTGTTAATCAAATTTAAAATCCTTCTACTCTCATGCAAAATCTTGAATAATGAAGTCCCAACTTATCTTAAAGACTTTAAAGTAACATTTCACTCCAATAGAGCACTTAGGCTTTCAGCTTCAGCTTTCAGGCCCCTGTGGAACACTCTGTGGAACCAACTCCCAGTTTGGATTTGGAAGACAAACACCTTCTCTACTTTTTTAGACTAAACTTAAAACTTTCCTTTTTGATGAAAATATATAGCTAGGGTTGGATCAGATGACTCCCTTAGTCGCAGCACAATAGGCCTAGGCTCCTGCGGCCTTCCCATGATGCACTCAGTGTTTCTTCTTCACTCACCTTTTTTCACTCACTATGTCTTTATACATCACTTTGCATGTAATAATTATTTATTATTCATCTTTGGCTCCCTTCCAGAGTGTCTTTTGTCCCATCTTTCTCTCCGCACCGGAGACAGTCACAGCAGATGGCTGCCCCTCCCTGAGTCTGGCTGTACTGGAGGTTTCTTCCTGGATAAAGGAAGTTTTTCCTTTCTGTTGCCACCAATTGCTTGCTCATAGGGGTTGTCTGCTTTTTAGGGTTTTCTCTCAATTGCTGTAGGGTCTTTACCTTACAGTATAAAAGAACATCAGGTAACTGTTTAAATTACCTATATTGAGCTTTTATATATATATATATATATATATATATATATATATATATATATATATATATATATATATATATATATATATATATATAATATAGCTTTTATATTACAAAAAAACAAAAAGGCCAAGAACTTGTCCTACAAAATGCTACAATTGTGAACACACTCACTCCTTCTTTTTATTTCTTTACTTTTATTTTTAAAATCTTGTATTTCAGAATTTAAAAACATGTACTTGGGAAATAAAAAGACAAGTTTTGACCCCTTTTTTCCCTCACAGAAGAACCCTATTTGTGCTTGATCAAGTGTGACTGTGCCCCTCTTTCCTTTTCAGTAGCAATTCAGCTATTGAATGGCTGTCGTACTTACCCACTGAGCCAGTGAACACCATCAAAACTACAGCATTTTTTTTTCACACATATGATTGCTTACCTACCATGGCAGTAATAGGCTATGTGTTGTTGCAGAAAATATATTTCCAACACAGTAGACAAAAATAAACCTGCCGAAATGTTTTCCGTCTTGGTTGTAGTGACACGTTTTTTTTAGATGTCTCTCCAAAGAAGAAGCTATTATTTCAGGCAAAAAATTCAATAAATAAAGTGATGGTTGAGTGCTTAAAGTTCAGCTAATCTGGACTCAAAATTTCCCATCAAACTTCTCCAGTGATGTGTATGAGTTTGATTCTGAGCTGTGCAATCACCGAAGATGCCCGCCCGGAAAATAAGGCTGTTACTCTTTATTCCAGGCATGTTCCACCCCTATAGATTAGATACAGTTTGATGGACCTTCACAATAAACAATTCCTTGATCCTTGATCACACAGTAAAAAGCACTTTTTACTGTTTTTCTATTCTTTCTTGACTTTAAACTTCTGTATGCTATCTTTGTAAGTGCTCAAGAATAATCTGCCACAGGTTACTGTTGCTGTGACCCTTATAATCCAGGGATGGCTTGTAATATTGTGATCGGGGAAATTCAAGCTTGCTCTACTATTCCATTCATTGTCAAATCACTCTGGATAAGAGCTTCACACACTGTAAATGTGTAAAACTTTAATGATCATGTTACTTATTAATGAAGGAATTGAAGAGCCTCTGAAGTCCCTTTAGATTTCAGAATGAGCCGGTTCCTCAGGGAACAGCAGGCTGTCTTAACTCTTCGCACACTTTAGATTCTTCTGTCAAACCTGGTAGTACAGCATGTCATACCTAAATGCAACATGAAACTAATTTTAGAATTTGCAAATGCTCATTTAGTTAATATGTAGCAGATTTAGCATTTCAAAGAACCATTAGAACTGCTTCATTTATGTCATTATTTTCTCTATGCATTTTTTTAATGCATTTCCAATCCATTTCATTTAAAGTTCAAAGTAGGGAAAGCAAAGATGTCAGTTCATGTTATTGTTGTACAGCTGGTTATTTTGGTCCCTTTCTGCGTCTCTATCCATTGCTATTATACTGCACGTTTATTGCAAGGCAGTGTGATCGTTAAGGGCAGTTAATTGCTGAACTCGAACTAAAAACACATTTTAAACAGATGCTTCTCCTTGCTGTAGTATGGTATGAATACATGGCTGGCTCTATGATTGACCACCATGATTCATGTTTGCTCGTTCATCAGTGCTAATTTGCCAGGCTAATCTCCCCATTAAGCTCAGTGAGAACATTAGCCTAGCAAATTAGCACTGATGAATAGGCTATTATTCAAAGCAAAATCCCCACTTCTACCCACTTGTCTCATTTTTTTTTTTTTTTATTTCTTCCTCTTCAATCCCTCTCTCTTTCCTGTAATTTTTTATTTTATTTTTTATGGTTCATCGTTTCCCATCGGCTTTGCTTTGCTTTACAACTCAGTATACTGTATAGATTTTTAAAAAAGAGTTCCAAAACTGGCAAAGACGCAGAATGAATAAATAGGATGTTCTACAATTTCATTTTAGGCCATGTGTATGAAAGGGATATAACACTGTAAATGGATGTTAAACACATTTGTTGGAGCAGCTTGTTGGAAAAACAAAGGCATCAGAGATGCCTCCAGTCTTTACTCCATTTTCTGCTGTCTTTTCTTCTCCCCTGTAAAACCCCCCTCAGTTCTAATCTTAGCAGTACTTAACGAAAAATGTTCCAGCTTACACACATTCAAACAAATACACATTCTTCCAAACACATACACACAAAAACACAGTGAATTTTTTTAAAGTAGCGTGTGTTACATGGTTTGATCTCCTTTATGATCTTTGGCTCTGAATGTAGCCTCAATTCTGTGTTGTATTCCAACCCCTATAGAGGAAAACCACAGAGCTCCAGGGCTTGCAAAGCTTTGTTTGCTTGTATCTCTCAGGGAAGAAGAGAATGAAAGAGAAAATTAAGAGGGGAAATGGAAATATGGGGACAAGAAGGAATGAGTGAGAAAAGACAAAAATTAAAGAATAGGAAACGATAAATAGTTTGCCATCTATCCTGTTTATTTTGTTGTCTATACTTAATCTGTAGCTCACTTTTTGTCTTTCTCATGTTATTGACTGTTTCAACCATGCTCCTGCCTACTCTGTTTCACTTAATAATATGAGTTTATCATTTGTGTTATAGAGTCAGATAATTAATATAAGCAGCCATATTGTAATTAGTTGCCTCCTCTTTATCTGCCCATAAAGCACAATATGCAAAAACACCTTACACACACAGTTAGGCACAGATGCTCTTGCACTCACACATACATGCACATATGTACACACACAGATTTACAAGTATTTCGATGAGTGGCCTATAAAGTGTTAAAGATTTTTCACCATGATTTGATCTCAATATCAGTTCCTTAATTTAGACTTGTGGCTTTCAATGGATTTTAAGTCTTAAAAAACACCCTCTGTATTTCTCAGTTGTATAACATTCCCAGATGTCACCGAGGGCCACAAAATGTCCAAATGTAGAACAATGCAATAGGTAATAAAACAATCTGAGGCAATCTGATGAATTTAATTTGTACTTGATACAAAAACACTATGCTAGATCTCTGCCAGCATGAAGTAAATGCCTGAAATAATGCAAGTTAATTGCCTCAGGTCAGAGGGAACTCTCTAAACTGGGTGCTAAGGAGTGTGAGCAAAATCACTTTGCAGAAATAACAGAAGGCGGGAAGAGGCTAACTTTTGTTGAATTCCTGAAGGAGGGAAATGTAATGGTGTGCCTGTTAAATCTCTTCTGGTGTCTTCAAACCTAGTATCCAACAAAAGCATGAAGCAGAGCTGTCAGGCCACCGCAGGACACAATAATATTGTCACATTGTGCCTAATCTGTTCAAAAAGAGGGTTTCTTAATCAATTTTATCCAACTCATGATGTTTTCTTCACACTGGAGAAGTCATTTTGGTGTTTAAGCCTTTAATCAGCACTGATTAATAACACAATTGGAAAATAATGAAAAAACAAACAAACAAGAAAATAATAATCATAAACGACCCACATGAGATAAGAACCCCAATCTTCTGGGTTAAACAAACACTCTCATATATGTGATCTATGATCTACTAGCCATATCTATTGTGTGATATCAAACATTTATACAACAATTTATACAAATCAACATGCAATGTTAAAGATAAATTTTACACAATTTTTGTTTGTTAGAGTTTTATTTATTGTATTTCTCATAGTTAACTCATCTCTGGGGATGTGACAGAAGGTTAGTGAATGTTTGGGGTATTTTAACATCACCCATCCATTTTTGACAACCCAGCAGGGGGTATTCTTGAGTCCAAGCTGTATGTCTGGCTTGTGGGTCACACCTCTTGATCACAGCTCCCTGATGGCTTTCTTCGTGTGCAGTCTTGTGCCACCGAGAAACTGAAAGCCCTGCAAACTGGCAGGCAAAGACCAAGTTTTATAGGTACAGAATGCACTCATCATCCTTTGCTATTGCCTACCAGGCTTGTGTTCTTGGCTCTACGTCTTCTCTGAAGCCTCCTCTATTATTATATATTTCTGCAGAATCACTTGCCAAGATGTTTTAGACTTGCTGAGTGGAGTATCTGTGCGTTGTTTTGAGAAGATGAGATGTGTCTGTAGATCTTAGTAAACTCAAATTCTCAAAAAAAGTTCCTAATACAACATGTAATTTTGCCATTTTTAAAAGTCTGTAAATAATAACTTTAACTCAAGACAGGCAAGGTACGTTTTTGTCCTTGGTTTTGCAAAGAACAGAAGTTACGGTGCTCATTACAGTGTGCCTCTGTGTGAGTATGTTATACAGACATTAAGATATAATGGAAGAGATAGAAGGAGACACAGAGAAGTGAGGGACATAGGAACAGTAATGAGTACTCCAGTAGAGAGTGATAAGAGAGATAGAGAGAGAGTTGGTCTGCATAATGAGTCCTCCAGCATGGAGGTGGCATGTGGGAGGGATGGAGAGAAAGAGAGAGGGAGGGATAGACTGAAATATTCCAATGGAGAATAGAGAAAGCAACAGAGGCGTATTAGATCACAGAGAACTGTCTGTATAATGAGTATTTCAGGGGACCGCTAGAAAAGTAGAAGGCATGGATGGGGTATAACACAATACAAACTGAACAGAGAGTTGAAAACTGGATTTAAAATCCAGAGATAAAAAAAGAACAATGTCCTTCTAGTTAATGGTCCATACAGCATGTTTTAAAGTCACTGTATGGAAGCTCATTTTAAATCCCATTCATAATCTTATTGTAGCCAGAAACAACATTTGCAATGACATAGTCCAATATTGTAATATTTTTTTGTGTGTTGCTGTATTTTGAGCTTCTTTTGTGGAGATATTATTGGTAATTATGCTGAGTGTCACTGATGGAAATTGCTACCCAGCCCTTCTTCTTTTTACATCAAAACAGACTATTCAGTATGGAGTGCTTCAGTTTAGTGTTTGCTTCATGTGGTTTCAGTGCTCAGACTAGAAAAGCACTATATAAGAAACAGTCCATTTACCAGTCCATAAAGACCCATTGGTAGAAAGTATCAAGTATCAGATGACATGCTGATTATTGTATTCATCAGAGAAACAATATCAAAAGTGTAATTATTTTATAATTCTGATTATTATTGTATGTATTTGTTTAAATGGCCTAATGTAGTGCTAGAATTTTGTGATTTCTTTAGTACTTTGTACTTGTATTGCAGCTAAAACATTTTAAGCATTCTGATTTCTGCATGTAAACAGAAGTGACTTTCATGACTCCTGTGAGCGTGCCGTATGTGTCACTGATGTGTGCAGAAAACATAAAAATCCGCTAACTCACTTTCCCACAGTCTCTCTTTCAAATGCAATGTTAGTTTTAACAGATAGATGAGGCTAAGCTGCCAGGACCCCAGTGGTGCTTTAAGAATTAAGCTACAGGATGTGATGCCATGTGCTGTTTTTGTGTATTTGTTCCCAGAAGCTGTCATAATATGAAAAGTAGTGGGTGGCATCACAGGAGACCTGTCACCAAAATATCTACAGTTACTGATGGGTTATAATGAGCAGCATAGGAAAATAGAAAAAAAAATTGGAATAATGTACTATATACATACATACACACATTTTGAGTCTATAGACATGGAAATTACCCAACCTCCTCTTCTCTCCTCCACTCAGAGCGAAGCAGTGTTTAGGAAGTTTAGGAAATAATTTATATGAAAATTAAACAGATCAAGCAACCAGCATGCAGACAGACAGACAAGCAGCAGTTGCACTAGATATGCACAAATAACCTCATATACACACACATATGCATGGATACACATCTTTGTATAAGCAATCTGAGAATGTATACATGCACTGAGCCAGAAAGACTGATAGCTAGCCAGTCAAGAGTTTGCCGGTGAACCTGCCAATCAATTTTTCAGCTATCCAGTCATCCATCAAAAAAATAAAAGTATACATATTACCCAGTCGTGTCTGCTATCCACAAGACAGTTGTCTAACACATTTGATCACTTAGAGATATAGATAGAGACTCAGTTTTAGTAGATATTAGTATACCCATAATCACAAGTATTCTGCGATGGAGACATGGAGGAGATGAAAATGGAAGATACCTATAGAGTTCAATGTGGAGTTACATAAGAGCTTCAGTCAGATAGTCTAATGGGAGAGAGGAAAAGGTGGAGGTAGATGCAACAAAGCCAGCAGAGGGAGTTTGTTAGAAATGTGGGGGAAGAAAAAGTGAAGAGGATGAGAGGAAAGAGTAGGCACTGATAGGAATTAAATGTAAAAAGTTAAGGCAGCAAGAAGGGAACCAAGAATCTGGATGACGGAGGGAAGTATGGGAGTAGATAGGGGATTGAAAATGCAGTGGGAAATGCTATGATGTGTGTATATTCTCACTGGAATAATGTGATATGAATGACCTATAAGTTATAGATTTATTTATAGTAGGGGATTTTTGTTTTGTTTTGTTCTTTAGAAAAAAATACATACATATAGACAATTTTGCAGTCTTCCTAACAAATAAATGTCTGTTTAAACACTGCAAGGAACTGTGGCGTTATTTGTCCTGTTCAGCGCTGTGTGCAGCCTCTTTCACATATGGGCAGTCATATCCAGTCTTAGTCAGAAACCACTCAGGCACATAGACTAAAGGTGTTTCTCTGAGCGGCAAAGAGAAAAGATGAGTTATGCGTTTACTTTTTGTTTGGTTTTTGTTTTGTTCTTATTTTGTGTCTTCAACCATTGTCATCCCATTACCATGCTCTTATTACCATTTTCTTTTCCCTTTCCTTTGGATTGGCTCTGTATCCGCTGCACTCTTTGCTTTTCTCACTTTTCAATCCTCTTCTCTTCACCAGAAATCTTTGCTATTGACAGGGGCAGGGGAGGGGAAAGGGAGGAGAAGAGGAGGAGAAAAGGAGGATAACAGCAGGCTCTATCTATCATGGCAAAACCAAGGGGTGGAGAAGGAGATGCACTGAGCTTGTGCTGACTGCTCACATAAGCAAAAATGTGACAGGATATAACATTTAAGTATCCAGTTTGTGAACAATCAGTTTAGGGTCTCTTGTGAAATTAAAATGTATAGGACTGGCTTTAAAGAATGCAAATAATAACAATGTGTTTGTATTCATATAAGCTACACATACTACATATTTTAATGTTCATCGCCAAAAGTATCACAACCTCTAATTTAAATTAGTGGTTGTAATCATTGGTCCAGCAAAATTACATGGCAGTTCTGCACACCATTGGTGTGGTGAAATGGCAGAATAACCTTTATTTAACCTTTATTTAAACAGAAAGTCCCTTAATATTAAAATCTTTTTTTCAAGGCAGACAAAATGGATCTAAAGTAAAGCTTAAAGCAGTCCAACTGCATTGCATGAATCAGAATAAATAAGGTCAGCTCACAATATCTTTTTTTTTTAGTCATGAACCAGTAATTTTCTCCATAGTATAACTTGGGGTTCAAGAAAATATCAAATGTTATTTTCAATTTCTTTTGGCTGATTAGGGCATTCTAGCTTTGGCTTTATTATTGAGTAAAGTAATTAGTGACAAGCACTTGTGAACACACAAAAGCAGAGTATCTAAACTCTTTTTAATGCAATTTTTGGGATTCAGTCTGGAACTAATAAACTCCAAAAAGAAATCCTTTGCAAGAATAAACCAGGTGCCTAAATGAAAGTAATAATAGCAATTGCAAAACATTTTTTTAAATCCAGTATCCAAGCATTCACACCTGGGATCTGCTCAGTACAACATTAGTCCTGTGCAGATGTCAGACTTGGTGCCTCAGCACCTCTGACATACTTTTCCTTCTCATTAAGTCTATGTGACCCTCCTTCCAACCAGCAGCTCCGTTCTCTCCCCATTAGGCTTTCGCCATCTCTATTTTTCATTCTGATTGTAACTCCGTACTGCAGTGTAGATGAGTCAGCTGTGGCAAATAAATTCAGATAGCCACACTGAATGAGCTCCTAAAACTCTACCCTGGATGTTTTTGTTGAATGAGCTCCAAAGACCTGACTGATGAAGCAGAAACAAGCTTTTCATTGGTGGCATGTTGAATTAGTAGACTTAGTCAGGCCAGGATAGAGGAGAGCAGAGGTGAAGGAAGCAAGGAGAGGTGGGGGGTAGAGCTGTTATCACAAGGCAGCACCTGGCCCAAAGACAGACAGGATGGGACAGAGACGTCTGTCAAATACACACAGTGAAGCAGAGACATACGCATGCATGAAGCCACACTCAGCCCATATAATATACATGTCAGTGTATTTGTTTATCCACTTTTTCTGTAGTCCTTAAAGGTCATTGTGGCTGTCTGTTT